>NW_022595244.1:22435765-22529494 GCF_009176505.1 Sitodiplosis mosellana
CAACGCTACGGCTTCGCATCGCTGTCGCCAACTGGTGCTAGCACCTGCACTACACACACTGAATGGAAACTTTTTCACTCTTGTGTTGACGAATTTGACATTGATTTTGACATTATGTGTGAGTGTACAGGTGCTAGCACCAGTAGGCGACAGCGATGCGAAGCCGTAGCGTTGTTTATGCCCCGGCTGCTATCATTTGTTGGTCTTCGGGAATTTTTTCTTCGGGAATTTTATTTTGGGAATTTTGTCTTCGGGAATTTTTTTTTGGGAATTTTGTCTTCGGGAATTTTTTTTGGGAATTTTGTTTTGGGAATTTTTTTTCGGGAATTTTTTTTCGGGAATTTTTTTTTGGGAATTTCGTTTTGGGAATTTTGTCTTCGGGAATTTTTTTTCGGGAATTTTTTTTTGGGAATTTTTTTTGGGAATTTTTTTTCGGGAATTTTGTCTTCGGGAATTTCGTTTCGGGAATTTTTTTTCGGGAATTTTTTTTTGGGAATTTTTTTTTGGGAATTTTTTTCGGGAATTTTGTTTTGGGAATTTTGTGGATCGGGAATTTTTTTTTTGGGAATTTTGCCCTGGAATCAAAGCATTTCGTTTAACACAAAAGGTTTTTCGTCGTATTGCAACCCGTTTCGGTTGTTTTGTTTTAGTTTTTTTGAAACTTTTCCAATCCGAAATTTGACTTGTGTTTTCTGTTACATTTTATGAGCTGTGACGCTTCAAAATGAATGGGTTGATCTGTGGCGATTTCTCGACAAGCAACAACAACAATCAAACAAATCCAATATTTTTCCACATTTTCTCATGTATCTCGTTCTTGTTCTTTTCTCCCTTTTTTTCATGCAACCATCATCTCATCGTGGACTCGTTTTGCTGGAAAATATTAATGCCGCACTCAAATTCGAACATAATCACCTGTCGATGCACTGCTGTATACGTGTGATGCGGTCGTGTTCAATATGCGCTACGCCGTTCGATTGTGTTATCATCAACATCGCGTTGTCACACTGAATTCAAATATAATTTGTCATCGTTTTTACATATATCATGTTATGCCTTACACTTGAAAAAAAATGACGTTCGCTGCCGGGATCTTGCTAATGGAATGCTGTTGCTGCGTTCATTCACACTCAATAATCAACTTGTCTTGTCACTTCAATCATCACATGTCTCCCATGATTTTGACACGCTGCAACTTTGTGACACGAACGACGACTACGGGAAAAAAACGCCAACATTCAAATCGAAAATTGTAATCGTCAAAATGAATAATACGGCATACGACACAACTAATGAATGGGAAAAAAAATTATCACCGACACATCATCATATATGTCCAACAACGCGGAACTGCAGTGCCGATGGAAATTATGAGGTGACAATAATGACAAAAGCAATTCTGCATCATACTGGCAAAGTGGTCTGGAAACCGCCAGCCATTTATAAATCATTTTGTGAAATCGATGTAGAATATTTTCCATTTGACGAACAAACGTGTTTCATGAAATTCGGTTCGTGGGCATACGGTAAGGAAAAAAAATTGAAATTGAAAGAAATGAAAATATATTGATATATTTCCTTTTTTCATCTACTTTTCAGATGGATATACGGTAAGACCAGTTTTACTCTTTCTATAGATGTAGTTAGTTTGGTGCATTTTTCCTGTTGCAACGAAGTTGATTAATTGAACATTGAACAAAGTTTTTGATGGTGACAAAGATGGTGTTCGGCGAGAAGGTATTTCGAACATTTAACAATGCCTCAGGCAACGGGTAAATTTTTGTATGAATCAATTAGGTCATGTGGAACTAATTGACAATGTAACCTCCAAGCGACAGAAAACCGATGAATTCCAAACTGATGATTAAGTGAACACATTTTCAATGGGTTGAAAATGTAGTGTTGTTGAGAGTGACCACTGACCAGTGCAGTGGACGTTATTGCTGTTTCAGAAGTTGCCCTGCAATAAAATTATTTGCATTTTATCACTATATTGGGTTTTTGTTGGTGAATTGTGACCGGCATATTTGCCGCATTTCTACCCAGACGATGACATTCAAAGTTAATGGAAAGTTTTACAATTTTGCGATATAATTTTTAGTCAGTGCACATCACATGCGACATTTTTATTTTGTTATATAAAGAATTCCATTTTTTCGGTCTTATCTACTTTTTTCCCATATTTCTTCTCTATTTTTTACACTTTTATCCATTTTTTTTACAATTTATTTTCTTTTTATATATATTTTTTTGTTTCGATGCCGCGTTTTTCATTTTTAGTGTTTTTTTCGTTGATTTTGTGATTCGGTTACATCGTCCATGGAGCGTGATGGTGGTGCATCCGCAATTTGCGCTTGCACTGGTGTTTAATTGACTGTAAATGAATGAATTTGTACCAAGTGGATGGCGTAGTACAATAAATTGCAGAGCTGCCATTGCAGTCGTCAACGGTTACACACATTCAACGCTAGTCAAGCGTAATGTGATGCAATTTTTTTCCCTATCAAATGGATATTAATGACGACAACGACGATGACGATGACAATTACATTTACATAAACTACAATCATGGCAATAATAATAATAAGCAGAATATCGTTGTCAAGGCAAAATGATGAACATTCGATATTTTATCCGAATGAATGTATATATCGGAGCTACATGCTATAAGATTTTTTGTCTTCTTCTCATCAACCGTATTCAATGACTTATTATGCATCAAACCGCAAAGAGAAACAAAATTTAAAATTCAACTCATTCGATGAGTTTCAATTGAAGTGTGTTCCACTCCAATCTTATTTTATTCATGAGCTGCAACTGTGCGGTGTGTGTTTGTATCCATAATGCACCTGCATATCGAAATGATTTGCCATTGTGCGTGCGATACGATTGCGGATTGAAATCAGATGCAATTAAACACTAAAATCATTTGCACATAATCAATTCGAGGAGACTTAGGGTATCGATAATAATATTTGCTCAAGAGCAAGGTTCAATGATGCTGGTGTCAAATCAAAAGCATTCCCAGAGAATTCAAATTCAATTTAAATCGTTCCAACGATATAATCAATAACATTTCAAATGCGGTTTAAATATGGCAAACATCCCTTTGTGTTCCATCCTTGTCTTAATAATGGTCGGAATTCTCAATTCCTCAATACGCCATTCGGATGCATATCGAAGATAAACATTTAATGGGAAATGTGCAGCATCAATTTAAGGACGATTTTATCACTCATGTGAAAACCAACAGTTAATTCATATTGTTTTATCCATCAAACGTACATAGAGTATCGAACAGAGAAATAATAATAAATCATGAGCTGTCGTTCAAATTCCGGTCAAGATATTCCTGTGCGATTCAAAAATACCGATGAACCCCACATGGACTCAGACCAAATGTTGGCTTCTGATAATCATCACTGAGCTAATTTTAATTGTTTGTCCAACAGTTGAGTACAATTTTTCCTATTTTCTGCATGATTTACATTTGATATACCAATGGAAATAAATATTACAAAAGATCATCCAGTTTCCTTGAGATGACGTTAAACCAAAAGTCACATGCAGAGTGTTTACTCATTAGAAAATTACTTCCAACGCAAATGCCAAATGATAACGTATGTCGATTGAATTGTTACCAAATTGATTTGACATCATTCCCACTTAACCTGACAGTTCAAAATGCAATTTACAATAATTTATCGATGAATTAATTGAAATCTTGGCTCTTAATGCATTTAATACTCACACTTTAATTGAAATATGTCATTCAATAACATATCACAATTTTACCGTTTTTTCTAGCATAACCGTAAAACCTATTCGGATTGAAATATTCCATCAATTATTTCGATCAATGATTCTTCAATCCATTTTAATTATGAATTTATTGTAAATTTCCACATTATTATTTGAAGCTTTAATTGAATGACATAAGTCATGAAAAAAAGCTATATTCGATGCAAACACTAAAAGCAGCAACATTGTGCCATTTCAAATGTGCTAAAGTGCTTTTTCGTAAAAGGCCACTTCGTTCAATAGCCATAGTAGAAATTGGTCAAAAATGCAGTGCCAACAGGTATTCAATGACACTTTTTCGCTGGAGTGATTGTTGCTCGAAAATGCGGTCGCCTGAAATTAAATGCTTATGAAATATGGATCATTCAATATTTATCGCCAGTCCGTTTTGAACAAGGGGGAAACTACTACTACCGCATAATTCATATTAATACAATCTAGTACAACATCAATTCTGATAAATTCCAAAAAATTCTGCGCAATTCAAAACAATTCCAATCAATTCCGATGTTTCTAAGTCAAATTTGATGATGATCAACTTCAAAAATTGCAAATATAGGGTCATTTAGCATCTCAAAGGAATGCTTAAGCGCATAGATGTTCAATCTTATCGAAATAACTTCAGATAGGGCATTTTTAATTGTACATAGGTCTCACTTCCAATTCAATATTTCACTTCAAATAGGTAAAGTGATGATAAAATATTTTCAAAATAGAAAACAGAGCTAGAATTGAGTCTTGTAGATCAAACCAAGTCAAATATGTTCTAGAAGTAAAATCTTCAATATGCATTCAAATGAATGGTAAATGTTCCTATATTTGTAATATTTTGAGTTGATCATCACCAAATTTGACTAAGGAACATCGGAATTGATTGGAATTGTTTTGAATTGCGCAGAATTTTTTGGAATTTTCCAGAATTTGTGTTGTACTAGATTGTATTAATATGAATTACGCGGTAGTAGTAGTTTCCCCCTTGGTTTTGAATCGTGTATAATTTGACTTTTAACCAAAAACTCGTGCATATACATGTTTAATGACTAGTTTTTGTTCGCTTCTGTTGCAAAATTGACCGAATGATTGCTTTCATTATTTTGTTATTGCTGTTGCTATCGTTGTTAACATTTGAAAATGTGTTTGGAATCGGTATTTGTATTATGAGCGATTTTCCGCGCGAAATGTGCAGTTGGTTTTAACCTTTGTCTCCAAAACCTATATACCTCCAATCACACAATTTCATCACGAATGTTCAGGCGGGCGTTTATTACCAGGCGTGTTTGAGGTCAAATACCACGCTTATAGCTCCTCATGCAACGACATCTGCTTTTTCAATGAAACCAATGAATGCCATTCAATTTGGATCAATCACAATTCTAAAATTCAGAAATCATGCTTCCCTTTCGTCTGCTTCATCTCGTATTTCATTGAATTTATCAAAGTCATACAAATCAAATTGAAGTATTGAGTTTAGTTTTTAAAATAGAAACAACATTTCGAGTAATAAATTGGTGAAAAACTAACAAAATGACCTAATGATTTTGAACAGAATGATTTTTCTCCGACGAAAACATTCAATGTCTGATTTTCTCAAATGTGCACATTTGATAATTATTTGAACATGGTCAGAAAAGTTGGTAATGAGATTATCCGTAGCATGTCTCTCATGTAAAGTGTCCAATTAAAATGACTAAGTGAATAAAAAAGCAAAACACGACATTATTCTGGCAATGACATATTCAGAATACAATGTGAACGTTTCACTTGGAAGTTATAGCAAAACAGTTGCGAAGAAAAATCCCTTTTCGTTTTTTTTTTTTGCTCAATATTTAAGGAAGCAGCAATTGTCGAATGACACAAAGTCCTGGAAAAAAGTTGACAAATAAAATTGCTTTTTAGTATTTATTCATGAATATCAACCCGTAACAACATTTTGTTGCAGTAAATTTCAATGAATCTGTCGTTGCATGACGTTCATTTGGTGCAAGTTCAAGTGAGAATTCAGCGGAGAATTGTGGCTTCGAGAGATTGAAGAACATATTTTCGCAGGGGATTTGTGTAGAAGCAACATGAAAATATTATCAAGAGAGAATTGCAACTCTGAAATAGACAAATTAAGGTTTTGCTGCCGTTGCTGTTGTGTTTGTGTGGTGGAAATTTGAGCTGAAACAACACAGGAGTATGGTGTTGACACCATAGATTGGGTTGTTTTGCAATTGACAATAAAAAAAATGGCTGGTACACGGAATCCGTACAAGATAAATTTGCTTGTCAAAGCAACGTTTCCAAATGTCTATGTCTTATCCATGCACATACTAACGTATGAAAGAAAAATTTTGTAAAGAGTTCCATTGTTGTTGCTGATCTGCTCTTTGTCTCTTTTCCGAAAATGAATTCGAGAATTATGCAGAGAAAAGGTTGACGTTGGTAGTAAATATATTGTCAAATTTTATTTAATTTCGCATTTATTTACATCTTCGAAATCGTGTGAATTTGGTTGAGTTAAATGCCTGACACAGAGAAAAAGCGCGAGTTTCTGCGGCATTGACAGTGAGATACAGGAGAAAATATACACAGATGAAAACACTGAATGAATAAAAACACATAAATAAAATGTGTAATAAATTTAAAATGAATTTGCAGACGCATCTATGCGGAGATTCAACAATTTTTTTTTCTCTCTCCCTTTCTCGTTTCACTGTCGTTGTTGCCGTTAATATACTTCCAATACATCCGTTTTGCATTGAATTTGGTTGCTTATTTATTTCGTTGTGTCTATGGGACTGTGCGCGCGTTGCTTGCCTGATGGCAGAAATTATGCAATAGAAATATTCTTTCATATGTTTATGTATATGCAGCAGCAGTGGCAGCGATACATACATAAGGACAACCGAATGCTATGCGAATATATAATTTCATTTTCGACCCATTATATCTGCTCTCTGCTCATCATACACACACACACACACCGAGAGAGAGAGAGAAATACATGCACGTATCGAGCAAGATTGGAATGGTGCTATACAATCACTGCATATTTTGGCCATTTACGCCTTGGGAATATTCATTTTGCGTTGTATATTCTCTCGGTTATGCATAGCTAGTCATCTTGCTGTTGCCCATTGTTTCGCCAAAAAACATAATAAATTGTTGAACATGCATATTCAATACAACGAACGTACGCCATTCTTATTACATTTTTTCTTTCACTCTCGTTCACTGCGTGCCTTTTGTTTTGATCGCTTCATGTTGGCATTCGAATTCTAGTGCGTATGAAACGATTTAACGCAGTCGATAAATCTATTTCATAGATTTTAATGATTTTTTTTTTCACACTGTATTCACTGTCTATCTCTTGCTCAGCTGCGCCAAACCGAACACATTGTATACGATGCTATTCTCCAATCTATTCCTTTTTTCAACAATTTCGATTGTTTTTAGCTTCTCGAATAGCAAACACGATTAATCGTTTAAACATGTATGAAATCGTGTGAGCATAATATTCACATAATAAATCAAATTGCTTTCATCATATTTCATGTATATGCACGTTCTGCGAACGAACGAACGGACGAACAAGCGAATTGATTGCAAATTTACACTCGCATACACCACAATAGACGTGAACGTCTGCTCGGCGCGTATTAGAATTCGCTTTTGAATCGCTTATTATTTGCGATGCAGCGTAACATGATATTCGAACTGAATTTGTTTACACCTCGCGAATAAAAACGACAATGTTTCACTTTAATGGCGTCAATTTTTTCGCCTATTCGATATTTTAAGTGCCGCGCATCAAAGATGGCTTCCAACGCAAGGCGATACAAAATAGAAATAAAAGCATCTCATTGATAAAAGGCATTTTGTTATTCGATCGGCATACAAAATTGTTTTATGTTCAACACAAGCGCACGTGAAACAAACGCGTTTTCCCTTTAAATTTGGTTTGTATGTGTGTGTATTTGCGTGAGTTTGAATCAAGTATTGCAACAAATTCCAAGCGTATTCATTCTCCATTCGCCATTTTGATTAATTTTTTCATTCGTTTTCGTTGTCAATCGATCTCAAAATACTTTTTGATGAGAAACTGTTTGAGTTGGAACTGACAGCAAGAATCAGCGTCATGTTAGTTATTTGAGAACAACTGTATTCGCACTTCGCTTGATGAACTCAACAAATGAGCGAGGAGTGCGAGGAAGAAATCGACCCAGATGGAGAGGAAATAGAGAAAGAGAGAGAGAGAGAGAGAGAGAGAGAGAGAGAGATTTATGAAGCGAAAAAATTTAATCAAACGCATAAACTGCGAGAAATTTGAACCGAATTGCAATTCATCCGTCTGCCGACATTTTTAATGTGAAAGCACTAAGCGATTTGGTGCAAACGCAGAAGATGATGTATGCACACAGCCCGTTGCCATTAAAAAATCAATTTATCTTCATTCGGAGGCGTCATCTCTATCTAGTTAATGAAAAATTATCGATTTTTTCCTTGGCAATCCAATCGAATTCGATGCACCAGGAAAATAATAATGCGCTACTTTTTCATTCTCGTTTTGTCAATTTCAAAAGGAAAATTTCCAATATATTCATGCTCAGGAGCGTTCAATTGATTCCAAATCTTGTGATAATAATTTTTCTTCTTCTTGCTCTCTTCATTCTCGTGTTTTAGGTGGATTTACGACATTTACAACAACCGGAAGATTCCGATAAAATTGACGTTGGCATCGATCTACAAGACTATTATATATCAGTGGAGTGGGATATAATGAAAGTGCCCGCCGAACGCAATGAAAAATACTATAGTTGTTGTGAAGAACCATATCCAGATATAATATTCAATATAACATTAAGGCGCAAAACATTATTTTATACAGTGAATCTAATCATACCGTGTGTTGGTATATCTTTTTTATCGGTATTAGTATTTTATTTGCCTAGTGATTCGGGTGAAAAGATTTCATTGTGTATCAGTATATTGCTGTCGTTGACGGTGTTTTTTTTACTATTGGTCGAAATTATTCCGCCAACATCGCTTACAGTGCCACTATTAGGAAAATATTTATTATTTACAATGATGCTGGTTACGTTATCCGTTGTGGTGACTATTGCCGTACTTAATGTTAACTTTAGGTAAGTCAAACGAACTATCTATTTCACTATATCGCATGCTATTGAATTTTTTCAATTTTTTACTGGTTTTTAACCATTTAAAGACTAAACACTTTAACGAGCTTCTTGGGCAAATTCATGGGATAATTGTTTATATGTGAAATGAATTAGGGCATTTTAATTGAATGATCTTATGAAATGAATGAACCGTTTACACGTAATTTCCATTAGCTATTGGGCAAAAGAACCCCTCAATCTATACCGTTTGATCAAAGACTTTGACTCTACTTTACATTATGGTTAAAGCTTTGGACGGATTTTCCAATGACAAGAAAAAAATGTAAAGTTTCGTTCACAACGCGTTCAGAAAGTATTTCTCGTGATGCATATTCTTGATGTCATTAATATGAGCATTCCATTTGAAATATACTTAAATCCACATTACCTCGGAACTCAAATAAATACAAAGCTTCACATGGTAACCATTTCTGCACATATTTTTCTCGAAAACGAAATGCGTCATTCTGCTTCAGCTGCATTCAACCAATTAAACAGATGAAAAAATTCACGAATTCACAAAGATAATGCTTTATGTTAATTTCAAAATTGCCATCGTGGTTGGATAGACTCAACGGAATTTACTTCTGTTTTGATGAAAATGTCAGGAGTTCCCGTGAATTCAACGATGCTTTTACATATTGCAGCTGAACATGAAAAGCAGCTGGTTAATTTGCTGAAAATGGGATAAAAAAAATATTCAAAAAGAGACTTGTTGTGCTGCAGTGCACTGTCAGCAGTTACAAGTGAATAAATTGCCAGCCGAAATTAGAAAATTTCAAAGCTCGCACATGATAAATATGTAAAACAGATTATAAGTAATGATGCACTTTAGCGCTATTAATTTCGCTGTTGGATATGTATGCATCGCGATCATTTTCGAGTGAATGGCGGGAGGGTAAATAACGAAAACACACCCGAACTCGTGCTTAATAAATGCATATTTCTACGGAGTGCACAGTGTGCAAAGGCTGTCTGCTTCATTATGAAATCAACACAGCACCAGTGCTGCACTTATTTCAGTGTTATCTCACCGAAACTATGTTTGTTGTGGTCTGGTTATCATCGCATATATGCTTAACTTTAAATAATTTACATTCTATTTTCGAACAAAAACATACAATGCAGCGAACCCAATGAATTTATGCTAATTTACATTTGGAATTTCCCACAAATGGAATCGCATTACAATGCAACGGCTGAAATATAAAATAGATGAATATCATTCGAAGCAGCGATTTGTTTGCACAAAAAATGTTGTAACGTTAATCAAAACGTGTGCACTGTGCAATTGCAATAAATACTTCAGCGCGTACAAGATATCATCAGATATTTTCTGAATTTTTCAAAATATCATTTTGGCAATGAAGAAAGCATCGTCAATCTTCGGTCTCGAGTTTGACCGCAAATATTTCTCATTTTGGCATGGATTTTAATTCGCATTTTCCGCGAATAAAAATGAGTACCAATTGCTGCCTTCCATCAAAACATACCGCATAAAATTTGTATGTAAATTCAAAACTTGGAATAAATTTTTGTAAAAATGAAAATTGAAACTAAATTTAAAAATGTTTCCCATGAAAGTACCAAGCAATTGACATTGATCAGTGTGCGTAAAATTTTATGAAATCGATAATTTCTGGAAGCTGTTTTTTTGTTCATCGTACAAAATGTACTATTTTCTGCCAATTTTACTCATTGATGCATAATCTATGGTGCATTTTGATCGTATGCTGTGAGTATGATGCACCATTAATACGATTGTGTGCGAAAAGCTGTCCTGTTTGAGTTGATATGCTGTTTTCATGTTGTGAAAACACAAAGTGCACACAGTTGATGTTTTCGATGTGTTTAACCTAATCGAAACAATAGCGTTTAATGTTTTTATCCGGTGCATTGTTGCTGAGTTATTAAAAGCGATGAAGGTTTTCATTTATTGCACTGAATTTAACACCAACGTAACGGCCTTAGACAAAATGCAACACATTCTGTTTTTAGTGTTAATGACATGCTTGGCGCATCAATTCCAATGATTGTTCTTTACTCTAATGAGATGGGGTTAAAATTAGTCAGTCGCTCGAACAACGATGCCATTTGTACAAATTTCTCTCCATTATGAAATGAGTGTTGCCAAGGTTGAAAATAGTTTTTAGTGTGAATGCTTGCGTTGGAAAAAGGCAACCGATTGCCAATTTGCATGCCAAATGAACACTGAACAGTGTAGACGGTGTGTAGTCAGTTTTTCTAGGAACTTCTTTATTAGCTTTTCGCCGAAGCTGTGAGCGCCCGTATTGCTGCGCGGCGTCGCATATTGTTCATACGCACACAAGCATAGGTGTCTGTATATGTATAAGCATATCTTTTGTTTATCAAACATCGAAGGCAGTGCGAGGAAATTCGCTTGTCTCTTTCATGCTTTGCACTCGAGCTGTTGCTGTGTGATTTTTCGTATTTTGTGGAAGCAGCTGAGCTTCATGTCGAGCATATACGCACACATTTCTTTTATGTTTAGTATCAACGTGTATGGTTTGGTGGTTGCTTTTTAATTGGAATGTATGTTTCTCGGAGGAATCCATTCAAAATGATTAAATGTGTGGCTCATTCGAAATGAAAATTGTGCTAGTCCACACGCGCCATCATTATGAACGAACGCAGTGGTAAGAACATAATTTTGTAATTTTATTACGAGCGCCATTTTAAGTGTATGGTGCTTTTAGCCGAAGCACCATCGTTGTCGTAGTCACTGTGCTACTACTACCGCGCTGTGGCTATACTTCCAGCGACTTTACCGTATTCCATGTAACACCATCGGCACATTTTCTTGCACACAAAAACACCTTATTTACAACGTGCAAAAATTGTTATTTATACAAAATGTTCTGGAGTTTTTGTGTGTTGCCACCACTGAGATAATGGATCAACTTTTGCGCGGACGTTACAATGCCCAACCGAAGATGTGCAACACCAATACCACATGGTTTTCTGTTTTTTGTTTTTGCTTTTGCACGGTTTGCTCCATGAATCAGTCAAAATAAACAAACTAAATAACTTTTTATTTCTTCTTTTTTCGGGCGTTGAGTTTTTTTAATCTTATTTCTGTTATCACTCTTTTTTCTCTCTCCTGTAGATCGCCAGTTACGCATAGAATGGCACCATGGGTTACGAAATTTTTTATGAATGTACTGCCGAAAATCCTATGTATCGAACGACCTAAAAAAGACAATCCACCACACGATGATGATATCGGTCCACCAGAAGTGTTAACCGATGTATTTCATTGCCATCCAGACGTAGATAAATTCACACATGATTACAACACCACCGACTATGGGCTGCCAGGTAAAGATAAACGAGCCAATCAGTTGCAATGCATTTCGAGAAATGCGAAAATTCAAATTAATCATTTCATTGCAATGCTCTCTTTCTCTCTCCCTCTCCATCTGTGTGCGCGTGTGTTTAGTGATGCCATCGAGATTTAATGTGGCTGCATCAGGTGGTGTTGGCCTTTGTTTCGGTGAACCGCCATTGCCTGCATTGCCGTTACCGGGCGGCGATGATGAACTGTTTAGCCCGGCTGGAAATGGCGAACTGAGTCCATCATGCTGCGTTGTCGACGGCATCAGTCCGACATTCGAAAAACCAACGCTACGCGAAGTGGAAAAGACAATAGAAGGAACACGTTTTGTTGCGCAACACATGCGAAACAAGGATAAATTCGAAAGCGTAAGTGTTGATCAATTTTGTGGAATTCTCAATCTCTACGTGTAGCCACGTTGGAGAGCTATACGATTGAGGTCAAAGAACCGGTTTCTAATTGGCCAAATTGAGTTCGGCAATGCATTTTTGTTGACATTTCACGCCATTATTTATGATAATTAGATTGACGATGTGCGCGAATCAAATTTGCATCTTCAATGTGCCCTTTATGCAGTCAAATGACACATTTATACATTCATCTTGCCACACGGCAAACGAACAAAATCCGTTTATTATCGTTGTGTCGCATAAGAACATATGTAATATGCAAGCGCTAAGCACATCATAACAGGCGAATGGGCCTCCCTTTGCTGTTCGTTGTGTTGTTCGATTTGATAAATCTCCAGTGTTGGTGAACACATTTTCTGTTGCTATGCTTAGCTCTGTCTCTCTGTCACCGCGTGCGCTGCTCTCTTTGCATCGCTCTCGACTTTCCGATTTGAGTGCTCGCTTGGCACAGCGTTCCGGAATGAATATGCAATGTGTAGTGTAATTGTATGCTTTGCTTTCGTTTTTGACTGCACCCGCTTGACACATTTATAACCATTGCCAATGTGAAAAGGAGTGAACACGGCATAAATAAAAATAAACTATGCAAAAAACGTCGAGTCCCGAATCGCAGATCAGAGAGTTGTGCGCCGCTCGCGGAAAAGCCACGGGAAAATGGCAAACTTAATTCGCATTTATGTTTCGCTAATTTTCTCTGACAAACGTATATATTCCGCAGAGTAAACTACGATAATAAATATAATCAGCTAATTTCGAGTTCAGTGATCAAAGAACGAACGCGTGAAGAAAAAAAATCAACGACACACAGAAATAAAGTCACAATTTTAGCAAGTCGGAACAAATTTTGCATCCAAGTAAACTGCGATGTCTATTGAATTTTCAAATTCTGTTCAATTCCTGAAAATTTGCTTAGTAAATAGAGGAAACAGATCAAGTTGTGCAACAAAACGATGTCATCTTCACGCATTTTACCGGCGACGCCAAGCACGGTAGTGCTTCCGATTGAAATGGACAAGCATCCAATCAATTGCGAAAAGGTGTTGAAAATGAAGCCCAAAATTAAAATCGATTGTAACAGCAACACATTCAAATTAACCATGAATATACCGGGATTCAAGAGCGAAGACATTAGTGTGTTTGTGGGAAATGGGAAGATTGCCGTGAAAGCCGTTGACAAAGCTCGCTTGAAAAATCTCAATATTTGCAAGGTGTACAAAGCCGACTACACTCTTCCGCCGGGCGCTGTGATGGAGAAATTACGCAAATCATATAAAGACGACGTGCTGTGCATCCGTGGAGAAATCGAACTTCCCGTACCAAAGTGACTCTCTATACCAAACTATAACACCATTTGTGAAAACCCAAATTAATTCACAATAAATACAGATGATGAATTTGAATGAAATATCATTTTCAAAGTGATTACGGCACATTTTTTTCGTAGAGCAAATATTTAATGTCCAAATTGAAACTGTTTAATTGGAAATATAATAAGCGTCTTATAGCAACTCGGGACTTTGTTTAAAAATACAAAGCCTGACTTTAAAAAATCCATGCAGAAAATTTTGTGGGTTTCAATCTTTTTCGACCATTAAATAAAGGGTGAACCATTGAACAACCTTTTTTTCTACCTATTTTTCATCAACGCTCTCAATCGAATCTATAATGAATGATATTTTCTCCGCGGTTATTTTACAGTCTGTCGATTTAAGGTGATTCTTTTTATTTTTCATTCGAAAACTCTCCAAAAATCTTTTTCACCATTTTTTTCACATTGGGTCCATGGCAGCGATAGAAGATTTATTGAATTACAAAGACGAAAAATATTGCATAACATTATAACTCATTATGAAATTGTCATGTGGAACTAATTATTTCCTTGAAATTATGAAATATGGTTGGAATTTCCACCAGAACACGATCGAAACATTCTCAAAATATACCAATAAAATTCAATCCTAGAATATCAAGTGACAAAAATCGCATCCCTTAATTGTAAAGTTCGAGTGTAAAGGTTTTTTTTTCTATTTTAAACCAAATTTCAGCGAACAATTTTCTAAAAAACTGTACATTTGCTTAGGTATTCTGTAAAAATCCAGTTGATTCAACATATTTATGTGCAATTTTATTGAGATTGACGTAATTAACGAAGTGTACTGCCATTGTGCCGGAACGGACGAAAATTGTTGAAGTTTGTTGTATTTTTCATCAAACGGAATATTTACCTGGCCATTTTCTACGGCGAAGAATTCTGTTTTCTTATCCTTAGGCTCGTATTATAATATGAGATTATGATAGGAGTGTTTGTTCACCTGAATAGCGTTTAAAAAGCAGATGTGAACATCCATCGCTGTTGGTGGTGAACGTTGAATGGAAAAAAGCCAAATGAAAAAGAGAGAGGGAGAGAGAGAGAGAGAGAGAGAGAGAGAGAAAGAGAGAGAGAGAGAGAGAGAGAGAGAGAAAGAAGGAGGGAGAAAGCGGAAAATAAAATTGAAAAATGGTTCAAAACAATCTTCGAGGGGATTCCATTTCCTTTTTTTCAGTATTTGCTTTGTAATTCTCATTCCTTATCGCATCATTGTTTGTGTGTGCTGTGCCAGCTCACAGTCTTTTTTACAGTTGGTACTTAACTCCAGTACAATAAATATTTCTGGGTGCTTAATCAATAACCTCTAGTTACTCGGCTATTCTCCAAACTGAGTTTACGTAGAAATAAAACCGTTAGGTATCGTAAATATGCACTTCGTCTGCGATTTAAAAGAAGAGAAGATTTTTTATCGTGCGCAAGAATCAGAAATATCGTCCTATATTTCTCTCCTCTCTTTTTCTGTCTTATTCTGCCACACAATACACAAAATAAAACGCGAATTTCACGATGTGACCTATAAAAAGCGCGTTGTTTTGTCCCATGTTGGAGTTACATTGGAATCATCGATTGCAATCAAATCAATTGATTATTATGGCGCATTTGTTTTTATATTGGCTCATTCCGGTTCTCATGCCGTTGCCAATTGCGTCATTCCGACTCGCAGATGTGCGTAAAGTACGTACGTCACATGTTCAAACATTCACCATTACGGAAATATGTTTATGTCCTTTCGGTCGCGCACCATCGTATTGACATGTCATATATATTCTTGATTCTTGACTTTCGTTTTTGCGCAATAAAAGCGAATTCAGAATTCAACGAATCATTATTCTGAAGAAACAAAAATGAAGTCCCATGCTAATAAATAAAATTTGAGTCGGTTCTCCCTTTTTTGCCGCTGTGTTTCCATTGAGTTCAAGCGGTAAACATGATGCTATTCCAAATGCTCCCCCGCCAAAGCTCCACGCACAGAATTAAAAGGAATAAATATGGAAAATCGGGCGCAATGAACCGAAATGCGAAGAGCAGTTGTGTTTGGTGGCCCGAAGCAATTTGTTCCCAAAATTAGAGCGACTTTTTGCCACAAATTTTTCAGTCATAAAAAACGAGCATTTTTTTGTTCCCTCTACTTTTTCTTCATGCCTTCTCTCTCTCTCGTTTCAATTCAGGTAGATTTTCATACTGATTATTCACTTTTCACCATTTAAATGTGACGTTTCCGTTTCATTTTTACTTACTTTCTGTGGCAATACTTCATTAACGCGCTTTTATTGACACAATTCATGCACACACGAATCTTTGTTTTTTCTAAGTGAACCTCGAAAGTGTTCTTCTCTAGAGCTATTAGCTTCTAATCGATATACAACGAGCATTGCATTGAAGAATCGTTTCTCAAGAAGCGGTCGTTGTGGTTTTCTCTCTTTGCATCTCGGCCTAAATCTCGGCCCGTTGAAATGGTAACAAAATTTGTCGTATCACACGCATACATCTTCTTATCCATAATGGTTTCGTTGTTATTGAAACGCTAACAATTGTGTAAACATATAAATTTGGTAATTTATGGCCAAACCGGGCCAAACATTCAAGCGCCGGCTAATAAAGATAATTTGTTTGGTACCATGGATGGTCTATTTCGTCTATGCTAAGACAAAAAATGATGTCAAAACAATAATATGACATCACCAAAGCAATAGCTGTTCAAAGTTCACTGTCAGTTTAAACACATTACAAATTCAACGGGCATGTAAATATTAAGTAATGCATGAACGCAAATACATTCAATTCTAACAAATCGATTTTTTTTTTTCAAATTTAATTTTATTAATTCTCTTTTTTCTTTCGTATCATTTCAGATTGAAGAGGTAAGTTTTCAAAGAACGAAATGCAATCCTACTCTGATTTGAATTGTTTTTAACATCAAATCAGTATGATAGGGATGTATTTGTTTGATACAGAATATTCATAAGTCGAAAAAAACATCAAAATCAAAATTCTATTGACCACGCCCACTTTTTCTAATCGAAATGAATATTTGTTATTTTGTTTGTAGGATTGGAAGTACGTTGCTATGGTATTGGATCGTTTGTTTCTGTGGCTTTTTGCATTGATGTGTATCTTTGGTACAGCGTTAATCATACTGCAGGCGCCCAGCTTATACGATTACACGCAGCCAATTGATATATTTTATTCAAAAATTGCGAAAAAGAAGCAAGAATTGTTAAAAATGGGCACCGTAGAAGAAGTATAGCGACACGTTGGGTTCGCAAACAGCCTGTGGCACATTGTGCGCGGCTGGTTGCGGACCCTGTTCGGTAACGTCGAACAAAATTAAATACCGACAACTTTTTCGAAACGACAATGACACTAAACCAAAAAGAATAAAACAGAAAGTAAGAGAACGACGAAGGCGACAAATCATTTGGCGAAACCATAAAAATCAAATCGTTTATTTTCTTTTTCTCTGTTTAAAAATTAGCTGAAACTTTATGATGAATATTTATGTTAACCAAAATAAAAACCGAAAACCAAATGTAATAATTCAGCCATTTGAGATGTGTATAGTTTACCGTTGAAAATTTCCATTTGAATATATTTATATACGTGAAATGAAGGGGTGTGGAATGATAATTTATTGTTTTAATTGCATAACAGCGAGTGTAGGCATATTTTGTTTGTTCAAAAGAGGCATAAATGATTTATTCAATATAAAGAAGAAGAGAAAAAGATGAAATAATGAACAAAGTTCGCCGGAGAGAAAAACCGACGTAAAATTAAATGAAATGTCAAAACTGTAATTTAGAGTCCATTGCCTGGATCCGTGCGTGACCAAATCAAGTGGGCGATTTGCCTTAAACTTGGATCATCTCGACACAATTGGGCATTCACTCTACTTTGAGTGGAATTAACGAGGTTCAGCACAAATTTCCGCAATTCGAAAGACGTAAACTCGCCTGTATTTAATAAAACAGAAACGAAAGTTTTTTTTTGGAACGTGTAGCACCGACCCAAAGAAAACAACAACAACAATTCCAAAATAATAAACACAATACGGACTTTATGTATATTTGTATGTAAATTAAAGCCAAAAGAAAAAGGAACCTAGAAACTATATTCATAAATAACAATTACGTAGAATTGTGGTTGAACGAGTTGAAAACCAGCTAATTGACAGCACTGCTATGTATAAAGAAACGAAAAACACGACATGAGATGCCACTATGAGATTCGATTTTTGTTTTGTGTCCTACACAGATGTGACACATTGACAGACGATGGTTTTTTTTTTAAATGAGCTCACATAATAATGAATGAGATAGACCGTGTGTATTATTTCATATATCAGGTAAATAATCAAAGGAAAACCACGCCGAAATACGTATTTTTCCAATAAAAACAATCTAGTTACGGGTTTAAACACACACACACACACACACAAAATGTTACAACTAAACACGCAGCTCCAATACAATAACAACAACAAAATCACACAAAACTGAATATATTGAATTCAATTGCACGGTTCGTTTGCACTTTTTGCACTCGATTTTTCTATTGGTGAAAGCCAAATGAAAGTAAAACCAATATATACATGAAAAAAGATTAAAAATGAGCACTGCCACTGGCGCTCATCCATTCACAACGGATTAATCTACAACGATGTCAAATATCCCGTTTGAAGCAATGCACACTCGAAAAACATAAGGTTTTTGAGAAAACCAACGTGAATCGTATATTCAAGACACACATTCACACACAAACATTTCACCGATAATAATAGTTGATATTTCCATCAGAACTTAACAACCAAGCAAATTAAGCAAGACAAAAGAAATAAATAAGTAAATAATTCAAGTAAAACCTATATACATATAGTGGTATCACAGCCGATTAGGTAGATAAACTAAGTGCACATGCACAATCCAATTGTTATTGTTTTCATAATAATGGCAAAGCGCGCACGGATGCGACGCATTGCGAAAATAATTGCATTTTCCAACAGCATTTGCAACACAAACATTTGCTTTACTAGAATTTCAGTTCACATTTTTTTTTTACAACAAGAACAACAACTAAACACAAACGATTTTGTACACAATTCAAAGTCTCATAGTCAACAAAAGGTAGCATTTATATAAACTGTGTGAAACACCATTCACTGGTCAATGAAGATCGCAAACAAACCGAAAAAAGAAGAAGAAGAAGAAGAAGAAATGAAGAGAAACACAAATCGATAATAATTAGCTAGGAGCATCAAATGATATCAATTTTTAGTATGTACCACGATTTGATTACATTTTGAACTTTCCACTTCAACGAAAACCACTTGAAACCTCGCATTGGTTACACTATGTTCACAAGATTTTGCGGCGAAAAACATGCCACCACAGACAGAAGTGAATGCAGCAAAAAAGTGCCATAGTGCTAGGCACCCAGATGCCATTTAGTAGCTAGTAACACCTCGGTGAAAATGTTTTTCGCTTCATATCGAAATAATCAAGAGCTAACGTAAAACAAAATAGCATTGCCAGCATTTTAATACAATAGAATCCTGTTTGTGTGTTTGCGTTTGCTGGCTTTTTATTCGGCCTCGGGTAAATCACTCGATCTGAAATATGGCGGCTATAGCTAGTCAGAAAAACACAGTTCGCAAGTTAAACAGAAGAGAGAAATACAACCGAACGGAATTAATATCAGGTAAGCCAATTAATGTTTCAATATAAAAAAAATCGATAAAAATCAAACCCCAGCATTCACAGAATGCTTACAAAAAAATCATCAAGCTGCATGCAAATCAAACAGACTGTAGTGAGTGCAAGTAGCCGACTGACACATAAGCGATGAACATTCATAAATAACAAACAGATGCAATCATGTTTTTTTAAAAGAAAATCATGAGAAACCAGACACATTGAACCGGGTTTCCCACACATTTTACACAGAAAAATAAATAAAATACCAGTTACTCGATAGATGTAATAAATTTACTAGTGCTTAGTGAAAATAAACAACATTAAGTGAAAGAAAAATGAATTCTATTATGTGCATACGAGAGAATGGGATACAAAGCGCCACTTATGATGGAGTCAATACAATTTTCCAATTTATTTATTGGTTTAACGAATCCAAAAAATCGCAATGATTAAAGGATTCAAACCAATATGCACGAACAAGTTCCATACACACAACGCACACTAATTAATCGGTAGAGAAAATGTGAATGAGATTTTCTCGAAGCCACCACCAGAAAGAACCGCAAAAAGAATCAAAAAATATAATCTAACAACCATGGGAATCGTTTACGTTTGCTATTGACCTAATGATATAAAAACGTTCTTGATTTTACAAATCGCAAAACGTTCCGTTTTATTTTCATCTCATTTTCTTTGTCGAATCATTCAAATCAGACTGGTGAGATTATCGAGTATTGAGTTTAATTTGAGGGAAAGGAAAAAAGAAAATAATGCCAAATTATACTTATTATACTAAATATTCAGGCAAGGAAATAGAAGAGAACCGCTTAAAACACTTAGAATCCTAAAATGAAAACGAACAATTACTGTCGAAAGTAATGCGATCACACACTCACAATCTACACTACATATTTAAACTAATTTATAAATTTAAAGGGAGAGAAAAAGAGAGATAGAGGGAGAAAAGGAAAGAGAAAAATGTGAGAAACAACAAAATCAAAACAATGTCTTCTCAATTTCACGTTTTTTCGTTCGGAATGAAATTTCAGTCGAATTTTTCGTTTCGTTTCGCTTCAGTCTAACTTAAAACAGCTCTGTGTTGTGGATGCAGTAACAAAAACGTTAACTACAAATTACAAACCAATTTTCGATAGCCAAAATTCAATTCTTGTTTATTTTTCCTTTTTTGCTCTCTACCGGGCAAATTCACAATGGGTAACCAAAGAAAATAGGGCAACAGATGCATACACATTAGTATTGGAATTGAATAAACCATGAGTCATGGTCCATGACAAAAACAAATCCGATCAAATTAAAGAATTAAAAATCAATAACATAGCTCTTAATCGGCCGTACAGATGTACTTGATTCATTTTAAAATTCAATTTAGTTTGCAGATTCGAAAACAAAACCAGACTACATACATGTGTGAGGTGATTACAATGATCAATAATGCGCACCATCATCATTTGAATTAGGAGACAATTCGTGGCAAAAGGAAAACCATTCCAAAAACCATACCAAAATAAAATAAAACCAACAAACCTGTATGAACACAACATAAAAAAATTCAATTTTAAGGGGAAAAGAAAATTGCTATATATGTTTAAATATAAAATACTTAAATTTAATTAAATGGTCAAATTTTTAGGTAAAATAAAGGTTTATGTGCGATGAGAAAAAAATCAATACTCATAATAAATTAATTCACATGGTAAGAATCAAGTTTAAACAAAGCAGAAAATTTTGTCTTTCTTAAGCGTTCGTAGCATGTAAACTAGTCCATGGATATATACACACATACACACATTTTTACTCACTGAAATAAATCATAGTAAGTGTGTGTATAATTTTGAAACTTTGTATAGAACAAAACAAACACAAGTACAATGAAACTCAATGACGTAGCCAAGGGACAAAATAAAACTGATGCAACTGATACGGCAACAGGACACATCAAATTAAAAAAAATTGAATTTGTATAGAACTGTAATGGGATACATTTAATTTTAACTGTAAATCAAATTAGTCATAATTGATTACCCCATTCATTAGATTAGACTTTGACAATTTTTTTTCGTTTATTTTCAATTTTGTTTTGCTTTATAATGATGAGTGATTGGATATGTGGGACAGAAAGGTTAATGAATGGATGATGCGAATGAATCGAAAGTGATTAGATTCCATATAATAATAATTGCATGATCAATCAAATGGACTCGCTTCCTGTTCATTTTTTTGTATAATTTGATTTTATGTCTGAGTTTTACGTTAAACTTTCGATTTTAATTAACGGAAAATGAAAGCATTGAACTGGTCTCGTCGCTCGAAAATATTTTTGGCATATGACTGATGTTTCACAGGCATTTTGAACATCATGAAAAATACGTTTGTGCTAAAACAGGTAATGATAGCACAGTGACTTGCGATTTCATCCGATAAAATGCGAAAATGTTTTTATTTATTTATTCATTGGTTCGGTTGTTTTGACAGCATCAAAAGGCAAACAAACACACAAAACATGTTGTTTTGACGGTTGCATATGATTGACCCATTTTTTTTTTCTAGAGAAAACGGAACCGTTTTTCTCTGTTTTCGATAAAAACCTTTTCGACGGTCTCTCATTCAATGAAGCTGAAAAACGAACCTTCGCAGAAATATATTTTATGATGCAATTACGTGCAACAATTCAAACAGAAGCGTGAGTCGGTGTTTTTTTTTTTGGTCGCTTTATGAACATATATTTTATGCTAGGCGTTATGTTTTGCGTTCTTGTGTGCAAATTTTCCAAATGTGTATACATAATATCGTCGCCGGTTCCTTTGTGTACATGTTTCTTGTGAAATGGTCTCTTGTGATGGCAACAGCTGTTGCCTCTCTTTTGATTACTGCATATACATCGTACATGGCCCAATTCAAAAGTCATTTGCAAAAGAGCTGATCATTAAGTGCGTGGCCATCGCATACACATACACACAGGCCCTAACACGCGTTCGAATGTCCTTGAGTGGAAAAGAGGGTGCATGTTTTGGATATTTTTGAATTTAGTGCGATTAGTTGAAATATAGATGTAGAGAAAGGCAATGGCAAACGCCATGCGAGAAGCGAACAAGGGAGAGAAAAAAAATAGAACAACTTTTAAGCACTTATCGTAAGAGCCACCAATTCACGGCTTCACAGACTTTTTCCGGTATAATTTATACGTTGAATATATCATTAAAAAGTTTGAACGCATCCTGGCATGCATGCAACTTCTTCAAGCCCCAATGTTTTTCGCTCCCATTTTATTTCGACTTTCACCTTCAGCAAATGCTGCGACAGAAGAATTTATTGCCACGGCACAACTCTTTCACTCGCGGAAGAATGGCATTTTCGAAGACTCGGCAAGAAATTACACTGATAGAGAAGTAGAGAGCGAGCTTTCTCTCTCCCGTTTTCGTCGTTCGAGCAAAATCATTTTGCTCACCATGCAAATCAGTGGGGAAGAGCAACCAAATGAAAGCTAGATTAGGTACAAAGAATTACGGCAATTTAACGTGAGCATTATTTAAACGATTTGTTTTCCACGATGAGGTTGAAACAAAGAACACGCAAGTTATAACTTTTGCGGAAAGTAAAATGCGATTCGAAACGCACGCGCACGCAAAATACCATTGGCTCAATGAATGGGTATGTAGTCGAATATGAACGCTGATAGATGCAAATATTTGAACAATAGAACAATAATGAATCCAACAAAAGACAGGATAACGTCATTACTTGAAAATTATTATCATTTTAGCCATTTCATTGTTTGGTCGTGATTTGCCGCCCGAGATGCACGACAACATATCTTTCTGTCGCACACGATGTCGTCTCTTGTTATGATAACATTCCTTTGTACGGTACATGTACCGCATCGCCTTTTGGTCCATCCACCATTCAAAACTAATGTTTGCAAATCTATGAGCGAGCAAGCGCGCGCACGCTACACCGATAAGAAAACCTTTTGGATTCAACCAAAACGCAGTAGCACTTGAAATACGAGCACGTAGTAAATTTTCAAGCATCGCAAATCTTTTCTCAATTTCTGCCCATGTCACAAAGCGATGCGAGGCAAACAGAGCCACTTGTGCTCGCTTCGTGTGTTTTTTTTTCCTTGTTCCTTTCGTCGCTGGTACTGATATATGCATTGCTAGGAAGAAACAAGTTATACACAAATAGAGACAAAGCAATGAGCATTGAGCATCAAATGCGACGAAATTAAATGCGAATCGACCAACTAACCGATGCGAACGAAAACTTTTCGATAAATAAATATGTGTATCTTCATTGTCAGCGGCAACTCAAACAAAAACACATGACAAATTGAGAGAAATCGAACATTTCATTTGATTCGCAAGAGTTGTGAGTGTAAATAGTGCAAACTACTTTGTTCACATGAACGAGTTGTCGACGTCACATCAAATGCTAAACGTGAACTTCGTTAGGAATTCCATCATCGTTCTTCGCCTCTCATCCCAGTGGCAAAATTGTTGGAATCACCAACAGAAAGAGGAAAAAAATGCTCGAAGACGACGTCGAAGTGTGTTTAACTAAACAAGCAAAGCAGAAAAAGATCGCATCCATCAAAAAGCTCACGATAAAATTAAAATTGAATTGAAAATCCCAGTTTCATTTGAAATTCAAGCATTCGCCTTCATTTTGTATGTAAAACACATCACACGGCATTTTCCGTTCGCAAGAGATGGGTTAGAGTGTGTGAGTGTGTGTGTTGGCAGTTAGAAACCATTTACCATGGTGATATCTGCTGCTTCACCAAGACAATTCAATATCAAACCATTTAACAGACACTCAAACCGGTGGACATTCCATTTAATTTATTGACTAAAAGTGCTTCGCTTCCTTGACGGTTGACGCGAAATGCAAACGTTCAAAGATGGATAACGAAATGCATGCGAACATCTGCTTCGTTGAGCATATCAATACGAATTTCAAACGATGAATACTATGCGATATCGATTTTACCTCTCACCAGATACGACTCTACATTTTGTAAGTGCTTTGAAAACGGGTTTTCCATTTCTGCCATCGAAGATATAGACTTTTCGCAAACGATACGGAAGAGACGACAGACGGAAGAAGAAAACTTTTGGTCTGGTCTAATTGACACAGCACATTTTACACAACCGAACCGAACCGAACTGAACCGAACCAAGGAAGCACATGAAGACAAGCATGAAAAATAAAGAAAGTAACGTTTCTGCTTGGTTTCTGCTTCAAAATTGATAATAAATAATTCATCGCATTTCATTTCGAGAAAGTGCCAATTTTATTATTGCTCTTTTACTACATGCCAAATGGACTTGATGCAATTCCGGCGCTCTTTTTTCTGCTTCTTCTTCTCTTTTTCCCGAATAATAAGATGGAATGAAGACAAGAAAAATGGCATGACTTTAAAGCTCTCGCTGATTTACTCGTCCCACTCACTGAACTCTCCAACACATTTCACGTGAAAAGACATATAACAATTCGCAGAGGTATAAAAATCATGAATTTGTTAATTAAAATGGAATTGGCCATAAAATTTACGAACCATCCAAGAGTTGATGCGCTAACCGCAATTCATTTTGATAAATGGATACTATTTCCATTTGTTGCCATCGCAATAAATGCGGCATACATACGAATTCAGTGGGACGAATGATAACATTCACAATATCTCGATACGAATAAAAAAATCGCTCACAAATAATATCGTATTTATTATTCATAAATCAGCAGCGAGCCTACAAAAAAGAGAAGAAAAAAACACCGCCAATATGAATTTGTTGCCTTGACGCCGATTTTCATTACAGTGCCAATGGTTTGCGAATGTTTCCACTAGAAGAATTTTCATGATGTTGTATAATTTGCATCTGATGCCCACCTCAAGCACGACCACACCGACGCGCATATTAAGCCAGACGACGAATTGCAAAATAATAGTTTAACCAAAGAACATCTAAACTGAGTTTACTGCGAACAACATCTCTTTTTACGCTAACAGCAATTCGTCCACGAACGAGTCAGTGTGACGGTTGGTGTGAGCGAGACAGGATTTGACAGCAAACAATTTGGTTGTATCAGTTTAAATGTTCTTTCAAATTAGAATTTTGCGAATCTGAAATTCGGATCAAGTTCATAACGATGCAGATATCTCGCGGTGATTTCGAAAGCAGAACAATAAAAAATAGGGATCAAATATGCTCTGAAATTCTAATCATGATTTATCGCGTCAAAGTCAACGGCGATAAAACCGACTGAGACCTTGATTGTGGGTGAGTCGAATGGTTTTTAATCATGGTTTATAATTGCAAAATGACGTTTTTCTATTATTTGGGCTACAAAAAAGGGCAAAGAAAACGCATGTCGTCTGCATATGATGAGCTTTATCCCCATGAAACATGCCCAATGCATTCCGTTCACGTCGAAACGCCACAAAGTGGCCGTAGTAGGTATCATTTAACGAGATCGACAACGATGATGCCACTGCTGTTTCTGCACCTGCTGATGATGGCAAAGAGAAATGTTGTCATTTTCGTATATTTTTCTTTTATCTCTTTTGTGTAATTTTAATTGGTTTTTTGCTGGTTTTTCTGAAATCTCAGATATCATTATGTGCGTTTTGCGGTTGCTCATGATTCGCATGATGAATACTAAGTTCACTGCAGCGTGCCACGCACAAGAAAAAAAAACACAGAGCAGCGACAGACGATAGGGAGAGTTTGAAAATCTTTTTAATGAGGATCGTTGTGATTATTATCATTAAAATGGGTTTGGTTACTCGCACAGTATTCACATTATGTCGTTGTTATCTCTCTTCATGCTTCCATGGTAAAAACGACAATTTTTTTTGTGTTCGTTAGCATTGCTCATGTCGGACCTTTTTTATGGCTATGCGTATAAATTCAGTTGGCCACAAATCATGACTTTTTGACACTGCTTGCAAGCAGATTCAAAATCATTTTGTCTGATACTCGACACACTCCTCACCCACACTCCAATGTACACGCGACCCGCTTCCTTTGAAGTTCAAAGTTTGAACACTACGAAATTGGCTTTCGAACTTAAAATAAAGAGTCACGCAATTTAATTTCATTTTATCTGAGACAAAGAAACGTTAATGGACACGGTCTTTGTACCTGCGTTTAAAGAAAAGAAATACAATTCAACTTTTTCTCGATATTTCTTTTTCTTCTTCAACTTTTATTTAATTCAGCGGAACACTTGGCCATTGATGGAAAACTTTTTGCGAAACTTCTTCACTTGTTTGAACGCAAAAATTCTGGCTATGATCTATTTGATATTATATAACAGTTCTGTAGCATGAAAAATAGTTTCTTTGATATTCTGTTCATTTACTCAATTAAAAGTTTCTCTCGAATCTGCTTTCGTGCAATTTTCCATTCCAAGGAAGTGATGCAAAATTGTCTACCGTCTTCAGGAACTGTCTGTATGCAGTCGGTTCACAGACATATATTACACTCTCAAAAATGGTGAGCATCAGCAATTTCAGCCAGTTCGATGCATTTATCGAGTTCACTTTTAAATAATACATCGTCATCTTTTTGTAATTCCGTCTTTAATCCCTTTGTTTCAATCGTCGTTTTATTCTTTGTTTCTTGTTGCAACTCTTGGATTCATCACACAGTAATTTTGATTTTGATGATGATGATGGTATTGAAAATTGTCAACCGTTTGATTTCAAGGTTTCATTTTTTTGTAAAACAAAATAGATCATACACATGTTTGAACATCGAATAGGGACAAACCAAAAATTTATGAATTAACTTAATGTTTAATGGAAATAAAAAAAAAATCACTTATAAAATAAAAATTATAAATTTTAAATAAATGAAATGCAAATAAATGCTCTCACTGGTTGTGTCATATATTTAATAAATGAAAATGATAAATTGAAAGAAGAAATTTACAGAAAAAAAAGAGTTATATTGAAAGAACAATGGAAAAAATATTCATTTTTTTGGATTTATTAAAAACAAATTTAAAAAAAAAAGAGTTTATTTGAAAAGAATATTTTTATTATTATCGATATGGTTAAGTGAACGGAGATATTTTTTATTTTAGGCTTAATTTCAACTTGAATTATTCAAAAAAAAAAAAAGACAAAACGAAAATAAAAACACTCACACCAATTACAAAACACGCGTTCGACAAACGGAAAAGCAGTGAAATCTGTGTTGGGCCAGCCAAAAAGTGAAAACCACCATAAGCATAAATGCACTCACTCCACCTTTACTAGAGAGGGAAATGGAATAAATAAAAAAAAAACATGTAGGCTTTTGCATTGCTAACGGTAGTAGCACACACCATTTATTTCGCGATCCATAGTAAACGAGCAACAGTAAACATACACCCCACAACAGGTTTCCGTTTAGATAAGCGAATGCAAATAATTCTGGTCCATTCATTTCACCTGAAACGTATGCCACTCGAAGAGAACATTGAAGAAAAAAACAACATTTCAAAGTTTCATTCTCATTACCTATCCATCTTTTTTCGTGCATCGAAAAGGTTTCACATGAGAATCGAAATCGAACTGAGGTGTTTTTTTTTTACATCATTAATCAATGCTATACTTCGACGGCATTTTTTTCATTTGTAAATAACTTGGTTTCTGTTTTAAATTAAAAGAAATAAAAATCAAAATCGAATTCAAATACTCTTTCCCACGACAGAGACAAAGAAAAAAAAGGAACACATTGTACATTCAAAAGTCATTGTTTTCAGTATTCAATTGAACAATCACACACACACATTCACACACTACTCTAGCCAAATAGGTTAATCATAAGAGGATTGAATTTGATTGAAAAGAAGAGAATCGCAGCCTTTTGAAACTGATATGTAAATTAGATCAAAGGGGGCACAACTTTACCATTACAGTATTACACAAAATTCGGGCCATTCATCACTTGAAATCGGTAGCCGGTTTTGAGAGGTGATTTGCCAGTCTGTAGACAAAACGGATAACCGTTTCCATTGTGTTGTTCAGAATTTTTCGGTCTTTTCCACATTATACATACGACATTCACTAAGCATTTGATGGATACTATAACAATTAAGGGCAAATCAATATAAACTCGATTTACGATTACATAACATTAGATGGTAATAACTTAATTAATAATGAAAAAAAAATCATGTAAATTTTTAGGTGTTAATGAAAAAAAAGAATGCAAAAAGTTAACATTTTTTAAGACAGATTACATTTTAAGGTACATCTAGTTTTAGGTTTAGCACACGAATTGAAAACGTAAGAATAGAATATACATTTAAGTAGGTTTTAAACTATATTGACCTAAACTTTACAACCAGAAAATCAGCATCCGCAATAGTTGAACTCACACACGCTATTTACACAAGCAATTTTGACTTATGCACCTAAAAAAACATACGGAAAAAGTGAGTAAAACAACCTTTCTCAGTCTGACGACGTTTATTTGACACAACTGCATCCAACCTTAATCGAACTGAAAACACGTGATTTTTTTCCCTTTCAAATGCTATCCGTTTCTACGCGGTGTCTAAAGATCACGCAACGCTCCCGAGAGAATGCTGCAATGTGCACATTGTGCTTTACTCGTGATTGAAGGACGTTCATGCAAAACATTGAATTGATTTTTCAGAAAAAAGTTTTCGTTTTCAGTTCAACATACTATTTTACTTAGGCAAATTTCCTCAAAAAAGAAATAAACGAAAAACCAACACAACGAACAAATCGAACTGCACTCAATAGCAAAAGCAAAAAAATATCCAATCTAGGCTAGCATATGTCGATAAACTAGCCCTAGTGGTTCTATTTTGCAAAGCTGAAAAGAAAGAAGAAATTAATTGCGAAACCTCAAACAAATGGAAGCAAACTGTAGATTTTGTATATATAGACGAATTTAATGGTTTTACATTGATTTAGTGAAAGAAAATTGCTTTGTTCGTTCCATAGAGTTTATTGGCCAGTTGAATGTGTAAATATTTGAACAATATGTTTTTCTTTTGTGTCTGTTTTTTTTTTTCTTTTCATTTTGTACAAAAACGAGTTACGTCGCCCAAATAATAAAAACAAAAGAGAATCCAAAACGATTTTAAGTAGGATTAATGAGAAAGCTTCTTCAGTAGCGCTCGATGACACGAACGAAGCGGTTCTAATAAAAAGAATTATGTATGTAGACTCTTTGAGCACCTCACGTTATCGCCATGAATCGAACAAATCATACGACCACAAACAAACCCAAAAAAAAGGAAAATCGATCAGTTTTAACAAAAACACTTTTTCTTTTGTTAATCGAAAATCGTTTTGATGCTTTTGGAGACCCAAACGAACACGCATGCACCACACAGCGCTTGATTGAAAACCAAATCTGAACAAAAATGAAAAAAACCAACACACGAAGCAAAAAAAAGAAATGAAACCACACTTATTTAAGTCTAATGTTATTGTACGCGTAAGTAAACGAGAAAAAAAAAATGATAAAATACATATGGACATTATGGCATGACCCTGATTTCAAATCGAGTGTCTTCCAATCAAATGGTCAGATATTTTGTTTGGCCGCATTCCTTTTCCGTCTCTTTCACATTCATCCAACTGACTGCTATCAACGAATTTGAATGGACCCTCGCGAAACCAACCATACTTTATCAGTTCAGTCATTCACATTTTGAATGATATGTGACACCGAGAAAAACTGAAATAACCTTTCCGACAGAACGAAAGAAGAAAAGGAGTTTACACAAACAACATCGGGTTCGAATCAAATAACATGGAGACAATCGTTTTAATGATGCTTTCTTCTTTTATTCACCATAGCCGTACATATTTTCCGTGAAAGATGTAGTTCGCTTCAGAACCGATTGCGAATACATTCAACTCCGCTAGACACACACACACACGCTTTCACATTTCAAAACAAACTGATGATATCTAGCATCAATTTCCATAACAGACAGATTTTCTATGGCCCATCCCACAAAAACCGGATGACACAAATCAGAAAAGAGTTTTCATCGTTTTTGTTATTGGTTCTGATTTCAGTCTACAACAATACAATACCGTGCAACCGATACTTATCTACATAAGCTTTAGAATTTAGGATCATTTTTGCATTTCTGAGCAAAAGCGAAGCGAAGTCTGAGTTGAAATATGCTGAACGAACGTTGAACCGATGACATATGCATAGTGAAAAGGCGCAAACAATGATTTTGCTAGGCTTACTGTAAGACGAAAAATAGCTGAACTGTAAGGAATTAAACTGTTCGGTGGATGACTTGAATACCCAAACAATATCAAAGTGTCAAAATTACAATTAACAAAAGAACGTGCATTCTCCATGATGCCGAAACACTTTAGATTTGAACACTCTGGTGAATGAACAGCCAAACCACTACCAAAAATTTCATCCAAAGTTGTGTTCAAGACTCGGCCACCATATGGAGAATGCATTCCACTTTTTAATCCATAGTCTTTCGGTCTAACATAACACACACTTGTTGAACATGAAAGAAACAAAATCCAAACTTGAAGGCTTTTTTGTTGGATTAATGTCACAATGATGTTGTTTTTGCATATATATATATTTGATGGGGTAAACAATTTCGTGAAAATGAATGTTCATGTGAGTGATTGTCAGGCTATTTGAAGTGGTCGTCAAGTAAACGAGGCGCATCGAAAAAAAAAACTAAAACCAATTCATTCTCCCAATTGATTTCTCTTGATATTATATCGATCGCTTATTTCCTTTTATTATCTTAGAAAAAATTGTAAATAATTTCAAATGTTTTATTCAGTTACGGTTTCTGGCTACGAACAAAAAAAAATCGTATTTCATTGTGTCTCATTATTGTTCATTCAAATTGACACTCATCCGGCTTTTTTTTTTGCATAGACCTTTCACTCAACATTTCTTTTCTTTCAACTATTTACATTGTTTCTAGACGAAGAACATTCGTTTCTTGTTCTCAATTTCGATTAATTTTCAAACTTCTATTATGTAAATAAATTTTTAAGTCAAAAAAACTTTAGCAACATACATTTAGTTCCAGTTCAGATTATTGAGCTGTTGAATTTTCAACTTTATTCTGCTTTCAGTTTTGATTTAGTTAACATTTTTATTTAAGTAACAAATATTGTTGCTCGATTGAAAATAGGATGAGTGTTTACATGTTAACTTGCATTTTTTTTTCTTCAAATAATAATCAATTTTTCACATTTTGATATAAATAATGATGCAATGGAAATGATGGTTTAATAATTAAACCAATTAGTAATTTATGTTTAGTCAAGCCAAACTAATCTATCTATTTAAAGCAAAAAAGAGGTGAAAGAAACATTGTATAGACTCAATTAACGATAAAAACAGAAAATCCTGCATAGCGAGAGAAAAAAAAACACATTTAATTACTAATTTTTAAAGAAAAAAAAAACAAATGAATGAATATTCGTACATAAAATGAATTCACTGGACAACACCATACAAGTAAACTTTGATTAGTCGTAATACAAAATGTAGCATTTACAATTTCACATAAGATTCAATCCAAACGAAGTGGATGCGAATTGAATATTGTAAATCTAAGTAAAGAAATCAAATTGAAAACACAGAAAAAAAAAATGGAAAAAAAACTTTATAAAATTGTATAATTAAAAATTCCGTAGGTTTAATCAATTGATATAATAAATTTAAATGTATGAATATATTAAATATTTAATGGCAACACTAAAAAAAACAACTGTTGCTAATAACATGTGTTAGTAATTAAAAAGTCGAATGAATTTTTTGCGAATGGAATTTTGAGAATTTTTATTTCATATTTATCGTAATTGTGTGCATGTGTTCAGTATGTGTTAATTTCTTTGTGTCTGTTCAACGAATGAAAGAAGGTTTAGATTTAAGTGTAAGATCCGGGCGTTTTATTGCGCGCCAGATTCACTACATCGGAATCGAAACCAGCAATCAAAATGTAATTATATAAATGAATAATGAACAAACAACAACAACAAAAAATGAACAAAAGCCCATGGTATATATTAGAGCCACGAGATACACAGTCGCACTATTAACCAAAACAACATTAAAATAAACAATTTTTAAAATGCTACTTGTCGCAGTAGATATTTTAATTATTAAAAAAAAAAACCAACAAAAACTACCAAACAATTTATTAGAGACAAAAACTAAATGCAAATTGGCAATCAATTTGCAAATTATATATAAATCGTAACGAAATCAAGGCACGAATATTATTTAAACCAAACACAAAATGGAGCAATAGCACACAACTAGCCTACGGTGCAAATGCAAATGGAAATGTTTTACCTGTATATTTAATCATAACAGCAAACAAACACACTGAATTAAAAGAAAAAAATGTAGTTAAAAAAAGAACGATTTCGTTTGTCAAAATGGTATACATAGTTCACGTTTGTGTACTCACCGAAATAAAAGCATCATACACAGCAGTTAGCGATAAGGCTTACATCTAACAAGTTTTTAGTCAAATAAATTACCAAAAAAAAGAAGAAGTTATCGTACTAGACATTCCGACGACGACGAAGACGATGAATAAATGAATGAAAAGAAGAATGACGAATCGCACTCACTTGTTGATGGCATTGCGTGCACAAGTGCGCGCTCCGTCAGTGGGTGCATTTTCCTAATCATTTCAAGTGGCATTAAGCACAATTGACGCGAAAACAAATGAACATTTATATAGATAATAATAACGAAATCAACATTGACGTAGTTAATCATTTTGACTTTAAGAAGAAAATCAAACACAAAAACAAGTTATTTATAACAATTGAAAAATGGATGAAAACAACTAGAAAGATTATTGACTAGATGAAGAAAATATTAACAAAAAAAAAAACGAAAAAATCCAACAAACGCATTGACGCATTATTTAAAAAAAAAAAACAAAATCTATTATTATTGGATAGAAACAGATACTAAAATTTTAAATATGAACAAATTGAAGAAGACAATTTAAACGAATAACAAAAATTAATGTAAACGACATTGCATGATTTGGCACACATTAAATAAAATCAACCAAATAAAAAAATGGACAGAAAAAAAAACTATTATTACTATAGAAATTGTATAAAACACAAGAATGATTTAAACCAAACAAACAAAGAAAAAAAAAACAATGGAAAATTTGTGAAAAAGACACACAAAACAAACATCAACTCAAAATTATTATAAAATTATATAAATAAATGTTATGCGTTATTAATAAATTATATAAATGCCAGTGGTTTTCTTTCGATTTATTTATTTATATCCTTTTCGTCTCACAAATGTGTTTTTTTTTTACAGAAATTAGACTTTACTTGAGTTCTACATGAAATTAAACGGCGTTGAATATTCGCCCAGTGCCAATTCGATCAATGAAAAACTGCAATCTGGATAAACGGAGCTACAATATACTCGGTCCCTTCCTTTACGATGCGCCTTATCGTAAACAACTAAATCGGGATGCTCGAATGGTAGTATTTTCATTGCGGGCAATGTGAAAATGGTGCGAACCATTTCCTCCACCATATTTGTTGGTTTTTGGTAGAAAAATTGTGAACTCTCACAAAGTGCACGTAAAATACACGACCGTCCATTATAGCCCATGCTAAAAAGAAAACACGAGTAATTATTACAATAGCATGCGATTCGATTCATATCAGTCGAGACTCACTTATCGATGATATTTTCGAGGCGATCGTATAAATCTCGCCGATGTCTTCGCTGAACAATTTGCTTTGGAAATGCTTTACGATTCTTCTCGTTAATTATCCAAGTATCGTTTGGTAAGTCATATGCGAGGCCCTTCCGATAAGAAATATTGAGTAGAAATTATTAAAAAAAATAAAATTATGATAAATGAAATGATAAAATTGATGCAATAGATTGAAATAAAAAATGCAGCCAATGACTGTTCGACCCATAAATTACAAAACATTATGGTGTGCCCCAATTAATTTGCATATTTTATTAAAAATCATAATATCAGCTGGAGTGTATGTGTGTGATGGACACACCGAGATGACGAGAATGTCAACAAAAGCCCTTAAGCTTAACTCACCCAATTGATTGCCCAACTGAAATAGATAAATTGTGGGTTGCCCACAAATCCAACGGTAGCACAAAACGCGACCTGGAATCAAAAACATTTATTTTCTTTCAACACATTTCAGTTTCTTCGAACCGAAGATTGTGATTTTCATTTTACCGAAAATGAACTTCCTTCCGGAAAGGCTACATAGCGTTTGCGTCTGGATTTTAGCTCACCATCTGACGTATCCGTACAATTCAAATCTTTTTGAATCAATGATTCCAATGAAGTCGATGAATTGTGGCTTTGGAGATGTGCTGTTTGCTGGTCTTCGGCCACAGCATTTGTTGAATCGATTACGTTAAAAGCTATCACCAGAAACACAATTGCTTGGGTCAGTTTGATTCCAATCATTTTTTTTGACATCAAGTTCAAAGAAAAAGTTTTTAAACGCAATTGAAAGAATACAACTAGATCACAACTCAAAGCGATACCATTTCTAACTGAAAACTATGAGAATCAAGATTGAATGACATTTGTATCATAGTACCGTACCATCCAGAGAGAAAATGAAGTTGAGTTAAGTGTGAAATATTTTGTTCTCAATTCTTTTTTGGAGTCTTCCCAGAGATAAAAAATAGATGATGAAATACTGAAAAAAAACGATGACCGAAATATGTTGAATTTTTCGTCGATGCATGATAATTAACGAATCGTTATAGATCGATCATTGAACTCCAATCACAGATGAAAAAAAAAAACGTTCCATAAAAATTCAACAGAAAACTTCAACCTTTATTCATCATGACATTAAATGGTGTACATAACGACCAAAAAAAGCCGAGCCACAGCAATATTCCAATACGTGGGCTACATGAAATTATACGGTTTTGCATATCGTCCCAACGCCAATTCAATTAACGAGATGCTACAGTCACGAAACGCTGATGAACAATAAACATTGTTTTTGCCCATTCGATGTGCACGATCGTAATCATGTAAGTCATTGTGTTCGAATGGCAGCACTTTGGTATCAGGCAGCCTGAAAATAAAATCAATATTCGAATCACGGAAAAGTAAATAAAAATTTGAATAGTAAGAGGGAGAGAGTGAGAGGACGAGGTAGTGATGTGGCTGACATAAAACAACAACGCAAATAACACTCACGTAAACACAATGCGAATCAATTCCTCGACCATATTAGTTCCTTTGCCAAAAAAGTACTGAGCACTCTCACAAAGCGCACGTAAAATACACTGACGACCGCTGTAACCCATGCTGCAACGATACAAAAATATTCGATATATAGTTTGGACACTTCATGCAAGAGGATGGTGTGCTGTGCAACTAATTGTTTTGAACAAACTTGTCTATGGCAATTTCCAATCGGTTGTACAAATCACGGCGATGGCGCCGCTGCACCAATGGTTTCGGTAATTTTTCGTTTCGATGCTGTATAATCCATGTTTCGTTTGGTAAATCGTACGCGAGGCCCCAATTCAAAGCCCAGCTGAAATAAATAAATTGTCGATTACCCACAAATCCAACGGTAGCTCAGAACGCGACCTGAAATGAAAAACATATAATCTAATACCTCATATAGTCCAATTCCGGGTTTCCAATCATTCCAATTGTAGCACAAAACGCGACCTATTCATTTGATACGTTGAAATGTGAATTAAAGAAAAACAATTGCGAACAATCTACACAAAAATACGTATGGTATGGAAAACCTACCGAGAACGATGAACCCTCTGGAAATGCCACATAGCGTTTGCGTCGAGACAATACTTTTGTTGAATTGATTTCTCGTTCATTTTGCCTCGAATTTTGTGTTGAACTCGTGATTGAATCGCTCGCAGCAATATTTTGGTCAAAGTTTTCAATGCAACACACACTGTGCACAACAACAATAGCCAAAACTAATAGAATGGCTTTTATCCTTTGAGCGCCCGCAGTAGTATCCATAGTTGATTTACACCACAGCTCAGCAATTACACTGTTAGTCCAAACGAACTGATTATTTCGGTCAAGTTTGAACAAATGAAGCGGCCAACAGCGGTGGATATTCGATTTCAATATTTATCTAAATATGAACAAGAACTACTACTCGCTCCACGGGTGAACCACCGAAAGCGATCCCACAATAACTGTGTGTATATTTCATGCTTCACAGCCAAATGTACTGACTTTTCGCACATATTCATGTATCGCGTTACCATATAGTACCGGCTACGAAGTCGGAACAGCAAGTCATCTGTTTGCTTATGCTACGCAATTTCGCGTCTCGTTTACATACCGCTTTAGAGCATCAACAATTGTAGTCCGCACATATGAGTGAGTGAGTGAGCGTGTGTGTATGTGTGTTCTTTCATAGCGGTAAATCTTGAATGAACGTGAACAATTGAGGCCTATGCACACCGCGCATATCAATTAGTATGGGCTCATTGAATTGATTTGCAGGATTTGAAATTCGAATGATAAATGAGCTAAAAAATTGGTTGGCATGATTCGAAAAATTTGAAAACAAGCGGCGAGGACGCGAAATGATCTGATTTTCCGTAAACAGTCAAACCATGGGATTTAAATTCCAAAATTAGATATTCACTTGAACGCTGATGATGTAAATTCATACAACGGCAACCAAACGACTGTATATATGAGTAAGAATGCCAATGTGAGAAGAGTCAGAAGGTGCTAATGAATACAACACGCCAATGAACTCTTCCAGCCAAATATTATACACGCACACATTCAACTTGCACACCACATATGATTTGCGGCTAAAATATGTGAATCTACTCGTAATCTTTATTCGATTGACTCTTTTTACGATTGAGTTGCTCTCAAATTGCCACGCTAATCGGCCGCATTATTATTACCGCGCTAGCTTATTAACGGTTTTTAGGATTTGCCAACACAATGGTAAAATCATTCGAGTAACGGACATCTGTAGCAGTGATACTTTAAACACGCGTCGTCAATATGAACATCATAGCTTGTGTACTTTCGATAATTTTTGCAGAAATTTTGTTAATTGAGCCCATTTTCAGTGCAAATGATCAGTTAAATGATGTAAACAAAAATAATACAGCTAATGAGCCTAATGGACTACGATTTCAACGCATTTTACGGCGCAAAAAGAGATTTTTGCTTTTTCCACCTGGTTCTGCCATCGTTGTAGGTGTTTTTGAATAGATTTATTCAAATTGAACCGAAAACATATTGAATATCAAGTTCAACTTCGAAATTGAGTATATTTTTCATTTCGAAATGCGATTGTAGACTACGATGTCGTACACAAAAACTTTGGTGCCAAGATCTCCCTCTGGAATAAATATCATCGGTGAATGTGACATTTTCTATCCATTACAAACGAAAATAGCGGATTGGTATCCAATGAAAAAGCCACTGCCGCCGCCTCCACCTCCATCGCCATTGCCAGAAGAGGAGGAAGATGAAGACGTTAAACAAGGTATTTTGAACACTAGAAATCAACAAGCCATCATTCTTATTTATATACAAAATTCAAAACCATTTATAAAGATTTCATTCAAATCATTTGCTTTTGAGGTCCATTGCCTGGCAATCTTGGTCCAATGATTCCGCAGAATGTTATGCCACAACCAGCACCACCACAACCACCTCTTCCCCCATCAAACGATCGTAAGGAACTTTCATTTTTTACAATAAACACTGTCTTTTGTGCATGAAAGTCCAAGTTACACAGACTTACTTCAATGAAAATTGTTCCATATTTTGTTAGCTGGTCCAATCAATAATGCGTCACCGCCAAACAATATCCAGTTTTTACCGACTCGATTGCCAACCGATCAGGAGATTGGAATCACATCAGCCACAATTGTTTCCGATCCAAATTTTAATGTTGGTTCGCATCCGGGTGAGATTTATGTTGATAACAATGGAAAACGTTCGCAAAAAATTCCTCCACGTCGTTTTTTTAACGAATATTCAAAATATTATTCATCGTCAAGACCTTATCAGCAATATCATCCGTATTATTTGGTGAGATGAACCAGAGTTGTAAAAGTGCAATTACAAAATTTGTAAGGTTTCGTGGAAGCCGTTGATAAAACGACTAAAAAAACATACAAAAAATATACGGATTTTGATGAAAATTGTCACAGACATATTTTAGGAGATAAATTTTAATATCCACCAAGTTTCAAGTCGATGCGACCTTCCAGAGCTGAGGAATTGCTGATGGAAAAAATGTAATTAAAAAAAAGTAATGATTACACGCAATGATTGCTTTTTTTTAATTACATTTTTTCCATCGGCAATTCCTCAGCTCTGGAAGGTCGCATCGACTTGAAACTTGGTGGATATTAAAATTTATCTCCTAAAATATGTCTGTGTCAATTTTCATCAAAATCCGTATATTTTTTGTATGTTTTTTTAGTCGTTTTATCAACGGCTTCCACGAAACCTTACAAATGCGCATGTAATTAAAATGGCAAAATTTACAACACTGAGATGAACTCTTTTAAATGTTTTATTTTCAAAAATGAGTGACTTTTCCATTCGTTCACCAACGAAGTTTTTACAAACATAAAAGATATCACCTTTCACATTGATAGTAGAATTGGAACTCAACGGGTGATTTAAAGACATACAACGATTTAAGGCGCTATAATGACAAGCAGCATTATTCGTATAAAGAGAAAATTCCATGGAATCCAGAACAAAGTGGTGTACAAACCATGCAAAAGGAGAACCGCATTTATTCAGATTCGAATGAAAATCGATGGCAATCTAAATACAGGGATAATCGTCGATTTGAATCCACTTCAAGCTACGGGGGATACTCTGGCAATCGGTATAGCCATGGTTCTCGTGAACGGCGGGATATTTTCGATCAGCTTGAATCCTTTATGTCATTGTTAGTAATAGACATTCAAATTCGATTTATAAACTCATAGACATTTCCTGACCGTACGAAATACAACACATTTCTCTTTCAGCAAGCAATTCGATACGAGATCATGCATTTTACGAATGATATGCGAGGCAAAGCATTATTTACTACCACCGGGCAAATCTCTTTTCCAAGACATATTCCGTATTCTTTTCACGTAAGTTGGCATAGCTTAAAATGTGGAAATGTTCTACAATTCCGTTTTTCTATTTCTTTCTGCAAACTTTTCAGTTTACCAGCTGAAAATGAGTCAGATGATGAATATGCTCGTGCATCGCAAGCAACAGAAGAGGATTGTGATACGATTTATTCGGAAAATTGTCGATTCAGTGTGCTCGGACTTTTATTGAGCAAAGACAAGCCAATCCTTTGAAATCTAAATTGTTGTAAATTAAAAAATTGAACAATTAAAAACTATTTTATAAATTGTGAACCGTTGAGTTTTAAATCTTTTCCATGTCGTTTCAAACTGGTTATGTAGAAAAATGCGCACGATTCCGCATTGAACAGCCATATTCAGGACGTGTTTTATGGCTATGACACGTTCAATGTACGTGAAATCTGTGTTGCAAATTAGTTTGCGAAAAAATATGAAATCTGTTTCCAACTTGCATTCAGTTTTCTGATTAAAAATGATAATCTCGAATAAACTTGATGTAATTGCAAAGCAAACAGATGTATTTTGTTCATTTAAATAAATGTATTTATTGTAGTGTATCAAGTCGTTTACATGTATTTCGAATTCCAAACACTTTCCTTACAATCGGGATACATTTGCTGACAATCTGCTGTTGATGCGTGAGCGTCATCGTATTTTTGGTGCTCCGGATGATTGGTTTGCTCAGTTGGCTCAGTTGGCTCTGGTAAACTGTACAGGCGAGAAAGAAGGAGAACGAGTTTTCAATCACAAAAGAGAACTTCTTCTTCTTCTTCTTCAGAAAAAAAATTGAAATGGAAAAACTTTTAATAATAACGTACGTAAAAACAGCTCTAAGTAGTTCAACAACCATACTTCCGGGCTCTTCATTATGTTTGCGTTGACCGGTTTCGCAGAGCATTTTCAAAACACATTGATCGCCATCGCTGCCTTGCCTTCAAAATTAAATCGCAAAATAAGAGTTTTTTTTTTAGTTTTTTTTTTCCTTTTGAATAGAATGGAAAAAATGGGGGACTTGGAGTATGTACGTTTTAAGAAATGTATTGATTTGCTTATACAACGCATGCCGTGAATTTCGATGTAGTTTCAAGTCGAATTTATCCAATGGTGTCAATTCATCGATACTACGTTTTCGGAACGCTGGATGCACAATATGGGCGTAGTTTGTTCGTTGCCGATACTCTCCATTGGGTTTGCTATTTGCCTTTACATTGTTGACCAAACTACATTTGAAAGCAAACGCGAGAAAGCAAAAGAAAAAAAGACATGAGGATGGAAGCGAGAAAAAATGCGAGAAATATTTTTGAAATTGCAAATTGATTGGAAATTTTTTTGCTGATGTTGTTATTGTTGTTAAAGAATCAAATCGAACAGATGTCTCCCAAAAATACTCACATGTTGGCAAATTCCTGAAAATCCTTTGTACTCAACGGCCGGTCTTGTGGAATTTTTTCGGTGAGCTTTTTGAATTGCTTCATCAAACTGTCCGCATATGAAACATAATGTTGAAGTTTATTCGATGATGGTGGTTGTAAACTGTTTGCGGAATAATATGATGGTTTGCCATCCGATTGATAGTAGAATGATGATGGTGGTGGTGATTGGTATTGATTTTTTTCAGAGGCGAATTTTTGCTTCGGTATATTTGTATAGTAGTAGTTTGAATCGATGCGATTTGCAGTGTTGGAATATTTTTTCGACGGAAGCACATACTGTACATTTGTGATGTTTTTATCATTTCGATGAAGCAACGGCAATTGTCCCATTTCATATGAATCACGTAGCTCTTCATCCAAATAAATCGGTTTCGATGGGAGTTCCCAAGCCACTAATTCGAACATGCAAAAAAAGAAGAAACAATTCAACACAAAAATTGAGAAGAAAAAAACTTCAGGCAATTTTCTGATTAAATGTGCTTACTCGCCGCCGTGATACCCAAGATGAGATAATTTGAGTACCCAACAATTGGATGATATGTATCGTAAACTGTACAAGATAAAAACATTTTTTAATTAAATGAATGAATGGCAAATTAAAAGCCATCATTTGTTGAGAAGCAAAAATTGCTTCGTGGAAGAACATCGCAAAAAAACCCACCTATTTGCATTGAAGAACCCGGCGGAAATATAAGGTAGCGACGTTTCCTCGACAGCACTCGTTCACCGTTTACATTATTAAAAGATTCATCGTTACGTTTCGTCCGTTGCGATGCATTTGCAGCAGCAGCAGCAGCACGAGCACTAGCACCGATTGTTTTCCGTGATTGATTATGTATTGATGTATTTTCCGCCGAAGATAAATTGACATCGTATGGTCGCTTTTCATTTACACCGATTTTACTTTGCCTCAAAATTGAATTTCCGTCGGCTTTTTTTCTTTCGGTTGCATTTGCCAGCGGAGTGGCAATCGTCAAGAAGCCATCAACCGTGCAATTCTTCGTCTTGACATAATTCACTTGTGCATTCACATTCGATACGGAACCGAATTGTTGTTCTCCAAATTCCGGTACACATGCTCGATTACGGCTTGTGCTTGTGTTGCCATTTAAAGTGTCGGCCGTAATTAATATAAACGGTGACAATGCCAACTGCAGCAACATGAAAATAATTAATTTACGAAGCGGAAAGTCGACAACGCCAACTAAGCTTAAGCGATGTAATGTCTTCGTCGTTGTCAACGTCAGCGTTGGCAACACGGAATGCTTTCGTGCCATGATAACTTCTAATTAAACGGTTGCGTCACTTATGATTGTACAATGTACACTCTTCTTTCTTTTGCAGGATTCCAAATAGGCAAGCGGAGAGAAAAAATGAACAACCCAATTTAATTATAAATGTGAAAAATGCACAGCGACAAATTTGTTTATCACTCACTGTTTACAGTTTAACTCTTTTGAAAGATTCAATTTGTTCCGAAAAAACAAATCCCGTTGGAAAAAATAAGTAGTCACAATCTTGGAAATTGATTGAAGAATATTTAAAAAAAAAATGGTTTTAATAATGGGAAGTTAATGTCTTAACTCCCTTATGACAGCGATATAAAAAGTGAACTTTTGCTACTTCCAATAAATTCCACTGACTTTACTCCTTTGGCATAGCTCGCGAAGCGAAGCGAAATAATGGCAAACACCTTTTGATTGTATTTACTTGAAAGCGTTGACAATCGATTTTCCGTATTTATTTACTTAATTTGCTCTTTCCTTCATTCATTCCAGAACCAAAATTTATTCATAATCATGTTCGTGTAAATTATTTGAAATGCCGTTATACTTTGTATTGTTGCTCAGTCAAAGCCAACAGTAACAGCAACTCAGCTACACATTGAATGTGGAACAGAAAAAAATTGATTGAAAGAATGTCGTTGAAGTCATTTCAGCTACGCGTATTTGTCATAATTCACTGAACCGTGTATAAAACCGTTAGCGTTTTTTTTTCGAAAATCGAGTGAAATTCTCTCATCGACCGACACGAATAACACACTGTATAAATTAGAATCGATTAGAACGATGTGGTCACACAAACAAACTTATAAAGCGGAAAAAAGCGATTGATGATTGATGGAATGGAAGTTCTTTTCCCTCTTTGTTTGCATCACCAATTATGTCCAGATGATAGAATTGCACTCTACTTTTTCCTTTACACTCTTTTTTTTTCAATTTGATTCGTCCATTTTTTATGTGAATTTTAAAGCTCTTTTTCTTTTTTAATGATTGATTGTTGAGTTAAGTTTTTTTTTATGAGTTGAGCCTATGATTTTGCTGTCGTTGGCTTGAATTGAAATGAGGTACGATGTTGGAAGAAAAAAATTGTGTGAAAAAAATCCCAGGTTAAATCTTGATTGATCAGCACAAGAATTGGATATACTCCAATATGTAAAATATTGGTTGTTGCATCCAAATGAAATGTATTGATTTAAAGCCGATTTAAACAGGCAAATTAAATCGTTCTGAAACACACCGAACGCAGCACACTATGCCATCAACTACTTGGTTTTGTGTAGAAGCATCTGTCTGGGGAAATGATGTGACTAGATGCTGTTGCTTCATATAATTAACCAAGTGGATGATGAGACACATGAGCGAGTGGGAGAGACGGCCACTGACCATCGATAATTACATGACGTCAAACATTCAACAGCTAGGAACATGTAATGAATGCATTTAATGAATCTACAACACAATACTACGTTCAAGCATTCACGAAATTTCTACTCCACCAATATACACACAGTACGCCATGCTTTTCAGATGGAATATTTTGACCGCACACCAAGTGCCTTCCAATAGAATGCTGGTCGTTTGTCTTCAATTTATTATGGTTGTTGGTGCTAATCAATATTTAATTATGTGCAAAACCGAAGTTTAAACGAAAATCCCGCAGCGTATTGTCTTTACAACACCCAAATTAGTTTACGAGCTAACCGTATTCGAGTTTTGGTTCGGCGAAATGAATCAAAACACCGGGATTGTGTATGTGTGTGTTACACGTTTCTTTTGTCATTGTTTATTGGTTTTTAATTTGAGAATTTGGCAAATTGTTTTACTGGCGATGAAAAGTGGCATCATTATCAATTAAAAAGCCAGCACTCCAAATACTCTCCGGACACAATGGGAATTTGGCAGTGCAATCAACGATCGTTTGATGTGCATCATCGTAGTCAATGTGCCGCTTATGTATCACCCGCTGTAGCTGCGCCACCGGCAAACTGTGTATATCGAATATTGTTCGGGTTAGCAACTGAACGGCAAAATCATTTCGAAATTGAATTTCGCATTTTCATGATGTGTCTCACCTGAATACAGCACGAACGATTTCAGCTAAAAATGAGGCCGGCTCCGTTTCATGTCGCTTTTGGCCGACTTCACATAATGTTTTCAAAACACATTCGGTCCCATTATAGCCTTTACTGAAATTGGTTTAAGTTGATTTTAAGAAGTTTTAATGGGAATTGCACACAGTGTGCACTGTGCATGGATGAACAACAATAGATAAGCGTACTGAGATACTTACGCAAATAGATATTTTTCAATGATTTCATAGAGTTTATGACGCGTCGTTCGATGATGTTCCAAATAGAATTTCTCTTCAAAGCTAAGCGACGCATCGCGTACGCTTCGTCTTCCCATTGCCACATAAACCGTATGCAACTTATTTATGATGGGCTTGAAATCCGGAACTTTTGTTGTCTTCTTCGTTTTGTTGTTCGTCGTTGATCTGTGCGAAAATCACCGTATTTACAAAGGATTTGAAATGTTAGAAACTTCTTCATGCCTTAAAATGTGTACAATATTATTACTTTGAGTCTGGTGATACCGTTGTGTATTTCATTTGCGTGGTGGATTCGAGCCATGGCTTGAAATATGTATCGTTCATGTATTTCATGAATGCACCATATCGGTTACCTTCGTCATATGTGGCTGCATACGGCGGACGAACGTTGTACGAATTATAATCGTTAGTTTTATCTTTGCCGTTCGTATAATAGCTGATACTATGCTCATTATTGTGAACACAATTGCGACCGTTATTGCAATAGGACTTTTTGTTATAATTCGTTGGACTCAACGGCGAATTTCCGAAATAATATGAATCGGGCTTCCGACGCTGCTGGAAGTATTTATAATAATTTGCAATTCCATTCATAATGCCACTTCCGTTGTAATATTGATTTGAGTAACTAGGAATTTTGTTGGATGACACGATGGCGGCAGCGGTTTCCCCTTTTCGATTGGCATCGGTGAAATTTTTATCCTCGCGCAACAGCAGAGGTAATGATCCATTTTCATAACGTTCCATTAGCTCCTGTTCAGGATATACCGGTTTGTCCGGCAAGCCCCATGCGAGTGCCACTTTTTCAACGTATTACAATATAAACTGTAGTCTCATGATTGATACAACTTACCAAATTATTATCAACATTGATACAACTTACCTGTAATCTAATGCGAAATGATTTGATTAATTCTATGCATTTTTTTATATTTTGACATTTTTTTTATCAAAGTTTGATTGAAAAACCTTTTTGCATTACATACCCCTGTTGTGACGTATAGCGTCTGAAATATAAGAAAGGAAAAATTCGACTTGTTGTAAGATATTTACAAAAAAAAGGAACATAACTAAACTTAGACTTACATAGTCGGGAATGGTGATGGTTTGATCATAGACTAAAAAACAATTAAAGAATTTTAAATGGGTGAAACTAGCGAAGAAATTCACTTTAAAAATATTACCCAATTGTATGGAGCTGCCAGTAGGAAAAATCAGATAACGTTTCTTGCGTGACAGTTTTCGTTCGACCTTCTGACCTGATACCGGTTGTCCTTCATCCATTCTCGAAATTGCTTGCATTGAGCTTATGAAAAATGTAAGCAAGAGCAACAAATGAAGAATAAAGCTTCCGTTTAACATTTTTTCCGTCAATTTTTTTGTTGTTGTGTTCGGTGCTTGACGAAGACACAAAATGTAAGCGAGATACGCGTAACAAATAGTTAAATCTTGTGGAGATACTCGTAGATTCACTCGCAGGAAACTGAATGGTAGATGTCATGTCAATTGTTCCGTTGCCTGATGGCACGTTAATTAGTGATGCAAAGACATTTTATCAAACGAACGAAGAAAATACGCAGAGAGACAAAAAAAGAGAGATAGAAGAATAAGAATAGGAACATAAAGTCGAAAGAGCACAATGTAATAAAATGGGAAAGGGGCCTTGATTTGATCAACATGAATATGGAAAGAATAGACGAAAGGCGAATGAATTAGTGAGACGCTACTTCGACTAGCAGTAACAATTAATTAATGTTAAATGAAAGAAATTGAGATAAATTTGATTTGAGCCAAACGAAACGATGACTCTGCAGATGGAACGTCAATCGAATGGAATGTGAAACAAAAAGAGAGAAAAGCACCGTTTGATCAAAAGCAACAACAACAACAGCAACGAAACTCGAAAAATATGTATATGTTTGGAAAAAGGTGATTTTGAGTGCACCCGCCAACTCTAATGAAAAGTAGTTTCGCATGGTACACATACACACCAATAAAACGTTGAATGTTCTTTGCATTCCACGCTCTTTTTCGGTTCATGCAGCGAAATGACCAAAAAGCCAAAGGTGCTGGTATTCTCTCGAAATTCTCTCCTCCTCTGTCTCACCGCTGCAGCTATCGTCGTTCGTTCTTCGTTCAAAGCGAAATTTTGTCACTCTGAATCTAGAATCTTCGTTTAATGGATGTGTCGGATGGTATTTGCTCAGTGTGCTGGCATGTTACATTAATTAAATCGCACGTCATTCGCTCCCTCGCTCGCTCACTCGTTCAAAATGCCATTTTAAACGCTGCCTTCCTCTACCTCTCTCTCTCTCTCTCCCCCTCTCTCTCGTTCGTTTCGATTCTTGTCACTTGGGGCAAAAATAAACAACATTCAGCAGATGGATGCACTCACAACGTGACATCAACAAATACCGTGCACACAATTTTCACACATCTCCGTATCGTACACTTGAAAATGCATTTTTGCTTCCGTTTAATATTTGCTTTCAACTGCTTGGACAAATAACAGCCAGAAGAACCAAACAAAAGCAAAAGCAAAAGAAAAGAAAAAAACAACTGACAGAAATTCCAAAATCCAAACAACATTTTAACGAAATGCCATTGCATACGGAAAAATATAAAAATACGGCCAAATATTTCTACTCCTCTCCATCTCCCCGGTCTTTCTATCCATCTCTCTCCCTCTATTTTGTACCAAATGAAAACTTCCGAACGCATTATTTCTATTTATTTACCAAGATTTTAGCATTTCCAACCTAAGTTTCACTTTATACGCTTTTGCTGCATCTGTAACAGCAGAATCACCAACAGTAACAAAATATATTGGATTTTATTTGAAGAAGCGAATGAATGTTTGTTCTCATGTCACAGTAAAATGTATGCTTTACGCTGCTGCGGGCACATTGCATTTTCAATCACAGACAAACTCTCATTCGGATTGCGATTCGAGAAAATATTTTTTTTCTCTAGAAAATATGTGTTCTACTTTAGTACAAAAGTATAAAAGGCAACTCCTATTTTAAAACACCTACTTATCTTTTTGACAGTGGTCATTCGGCTGAATAGAATTCACCGAATAGGAGTTCAATCGGGTACATGTTCTAGTTAGATTTCATTAGAACTTTGTGTCAAATGCACGATTTTGGTTCGTTTAATAGAGTTATCAACGTGATGCGGAGACAATAAACTTTCTTCAAACAGACGCAGTTCTGATCGATTCGAAATAGCGATGGCAGGAGAGACGCACAAATTCAGCTCAAGTCATTTCGGAATGTACACACGAATATAAATCAAATCCGCTCAGTCTGATGTGTGTGTGTGTGTGTGTGTGTGTGACGAAATGTTTATTCAAAAAATTAGCAACCAAATTTAACCGTAAACTTTTCGACATGTTTGCACTCACTTCGTTTTTATTTGGCTTTGCTTTCGTTCGTTCGGCATTATGTATTCAAGAAGACGAAAAAAAACATAGAATTTAGAACAAGAGAATTGTGAATAAAGCAAATGCCACAGAAAATCATGATTCAATTTAGTTGCACGGCATTTTCGGATCGACAGTCTCATTTCGAAAGCGTTGCAATAAAAAGTAGATAAAATGAGAAGTGTAAGCATTTTGTTAATTTTGACTTTAGTTTTAACCATAACCATTTGCTCAGTTGCAATTGATGATATGAACATGAAGTCACTGGCTTCGGATCCACCAATCAATACAACGATTGTACGGCATAAACGCTATTTGGATTTTATTCCAAAATCCAGAATGTTCGTAAGTACAGAATGTTCGTTATTCAAACTAAATTCTCTCGAAACAATGTCTAATGTATGTGATTGTTTTAGTTTCGAACCAATATCAAAGCCAATGTACTATCACCAACAAATCAATTATTGGCATTTGCATACGGATATCGTGCCAATTATCCCATCGAAAATGACATAAAAATCAAGCGCCGAGATGTTTATGATAGCATGGAAGAGCTTATCGATCAGTAAGTTGGTAACATTGTTCGAATATTGTTTTCGAAACTGAGAAATTCTTGTATTTTTTAAATTTTAGCCATGGATCATTCAATGGACGTGCCTGTCTTACAAAATTACTGTGCGATGCGTCATCAACAATTTCTGCTGACTCCGGAATGTTTGCTCGTCTCTATCAGTTGATTTTCCGGTTCGTATTCATTTTAATGCGTAAATTCATTTAATTAAAATGTATTCTAACTGAATATTTTCACTATTCATACAGTCTTCCACAAGCAGATGATGAACTATATTCAACGTTCAATGCTGATAAATGCGGAAAGTACTCAGCCGAATGCCCATTGAGACTACTGAAATTAACACCATACACCGATCTTTGATTTCATTAAGAAGTTTCATTTGTATCACTGCAGAAATAAACAAACGAAAATAAAAATTGAACATTTTGTCTGCTTTCAATCCTGTATGGCATAAGAAATCATCTTTTTGAAAAGTTTTGAGTTTCAATTGAAATATGCATACAATCAACTATCATGAAATCAAGTCCACAAATCCACTTATAGTAAATCCTGTAAAACGGAAAACAACACTCTAAATCCCAAACAAGAGAATCACAACTTTGATAAATACGTAAGGCATTACTTGTCCATCATCCGTTGTAAAATGACCATGAACACCGTACATGCCCATTGATCGATATAGAAACAAAACAGCGATGAATAAACAGAAGACGAGAAATGAAGCGTGAAACCAATACAACCGCTGATCACACATGCTTCATGCAGATTTTGTACAACGCTTTAGCCGTGCTCAGTTTGAATTGCGATACGATCGAATGCGGTGGTACACATTTGATTAGGAGTCAACGGTAAGTTGTGAGCGCATTGAACTTTTACTATCCTGTTGATGGATTCTTTCTTCTTCTAAACATATTCCTTCTTGTTCCTCCTATTATTTAACAGCAATTGTAGTAGTTCTCTCATAAGTTGATTGGTTAAAATTGATTTTAGCTTAAATCATGTATCGTCTGGAGTTTGTTTGTTCGCTTGCAATTCTTGCATTGTTTGCATTGAATGTGGTATTCTGTGGAAAGAGTGCTTTATCGGCGTTGGATGAAATGGAGAGCCATCCAAATGACGATACGTCTACAAATATCGATTCTGATTTTCTATTGAACACTGACAAAATTTTAAAACGTGATAAACGGTATCTCTTATGGACCAATGGCGGAATATCAAAGGTAAACTGATGGATAATTTGATGCATTTTTTATGATATATGAAGAGAGATGTATGGGTATGAGTTTTATATCCATTGTAGATAGTGTTGGGCTTTCTGGCGCCGGTCGAAACTCGAGATCGTGTCAATTGGCGAACATTAAATTTGGCGTACAACTATCAAGCGCAATACATCCCGATTCCCAATACCACATTCCTGTGGACTCGTTTTGCGCGCGATTTACGCTCCCAAAGAAAATTGTATGATCAAAATGGCATTTATGCAAGGGATTTTACACGTGAACTGATTTATGGAGCTTTGGAATTGTTCATGGATACCAAAGGGAAACCGGGTCGTGAATGTTTGTTGAAATCAATTTGTGATGCGGCCGAACATCCCATTGTCCATGGCAGCATTTTCGATGAAATCGTTCATCTGATTCTATCGTGAGTACATCAATAATTTACCAAAGAAAGAAATTCACTCTGAAAACTATCCATAAATCTTACAATTCGATTTTTAAAAAAATGGACCGCAGACCCAGCACAGATGAAGCAATCAATGATGATTACAAAAATGCACGATATGCTGGCGAACATGGTGCGGATTGTGGCCAACTCTATCATCGTTGCCAATTCGGAGATGGATTCCTGGATAAATTCTCGTATTTGACATAAGCAGACGACCACATTGTGCATGCAAATGATCGCAAAATGTTTGAATTAGACACCAACATTACAATAAACGGGAAAGAGAGATTTCTATCTATTGTCACATGACCGATTTGTTTTTTTCTGTTTCCGTCTCTCCATTTTTGTTTACTCTGTCCACTTGTTCGCTCTTTTGTTTTAAGAACCAAACCAAATAAACTGATTTATGCAGGCGGGTCGAGTTTATCACGTGGCCAAGCAACATGCATCAATTACAGAATATATATAGTAATTTTGGGATGGCATGATGAAAGCGTTGGTTTGCTAAATCAATTAGAAGCTTAGGAGTACAATGCGATGATCACACTGTGTGGAACTGTGCTCTACTTCATTGTGATGTGTGTATGTGTATAAGTGTGTTGACTGTTGACACAAATTATTTGGAGAAGTGTCGAATCGATGAACCAAAGTAAATGAACCAATAAAAGCATTTTTCATGCTTCAGTATCGATTTACAATCGGAACACACAGGCTATTGATAGCTTTAGAACATATTTATTACCACGTAATTGAGATATTTCATTGGTTTATCTGTTGACACATAAATAAATCACGTGAACAATAGCGAAAAGAATAGAAACTGTGTGAGCGTTTACAAATTTGTTATGGTCAAGTCACTTGACTCAAGTATTGTTTCAATTTCTAAGGAAAATTAGTAAAAAAGAATGATCATGAAATCAAACAAACTGGTTTGCGGCATATTACTATGCCTGTTTTTCAGTGCTAACCTTTACAATCTTGTTGAGAGCCTGATCTGGTCCCGATTTACACTGTTCCAAGTAAATGAACTTTTCTTTGAAACAATTTTATTGGACCACCGCCACTTTTGAATCAACACTAACATTTGCACATTCAATTTTCTTCAAAATAAATATCTTTTAAGGTCGTCTGCTGTGTTTCGTGGCCCATTCCGTACAAAAATCCACTGCGAAAGTTGTTTTTCAATGTTGGATTTCAATTTAACTACGGCGAACCATTTGCACTGAGCAATTTTTATAATGCAACTTATTATCAAAACATTTTCAACAGTCGCGATTTCCACAACGGCCATTCGCCTAACAGCTCAACAGAAAATGCGCACTACAACGATGGCACAACAGAATATTCAACATTAGATACAACAACCGATGGAAATATGGTTAATGGCCGCGTTGAGTCGAGGAGTATCGATGGTTTAGTTGGCAAAGACGTGTCTGCAGCTCAATTATACGAAAGTATTGAGGATAACTTTGTTGAGTATGTTTCATTCAAGTGCGAATTGCAACTTCGACTTTGATTTTGCTCAAATCGATTGAATAAAATGTTATTCAACTGTTTTCAGAATTGGTTATGATAAGAGCTGTTTGAAGAAGGCGATATGCGAACTCGCCCGACATCCATTGCACAAAGAAGATGATGAAGAGCATTTACTAATGGACATCGTCAATTTCGTGTTCACGTAATAATTTCCGATTCGTTGGTTCCTGCTTTTTTGCTAATTTCGATCATATTCCAGGCCAACTGAACACAATGGATTCGCAGAGCATGAAACTTATGAGCGTCAAAAGTACGAAACAGCTCAGAAGATTGGTGAAAACGGTCATGATTGCGATGCAATTTATCCAGAATGCGAGAATTCAATATTGAACAAGTTTTCTTATTTGTTGACAGGATAAAATGCGTTTATTTTCACAAGTCAATCACAGAAAATAAACAAATTCATTTATTTTTCAACAATTTTTCGAATAAAAAAAACTTTGTATTTTTCTTTTCAATTTCTTGCATTATCAGTATCACGGTTTGCGCAACACTCACTCCATCTGCTGTGTTAATGTCAAAATTCAACACGAACGCCAATTTCACCATATTGTTTCATTTGAATTTGACATTTGCGTCGACACACAATCTCATCCACAAAAGTCAATCATCATCAAAAACACTAAATTGTTTTCGTAGCAAAAAATCTTCTCTGTGATACATTAGTGCAGTTTTAGATTGAAATCGAAAGGGAAATTATGTCGCAGCCAACAGCAGGAACTGCTCGTGCACCAGCGGTAAGTGTAGAAATGTGTTTGAATCATGAAATTCGCTCGATATTTGTAATATTTCATTTTTTTTTTTTTAAATAAAGAAAACTGCACCGACAGCAGCAGCACCATCAGCAGCAGCATCGAGTGGTACAGCAGCCCCTGTTCACGTGCAAGAATTTACCGTTCGAATTCCAAAGAACCTCAAAAAAATGCACCACGTGATGCGTTTCAATGCAACACTCAAAGTGGACTTTGCCCAATGGAAAAATGTCAAAATGGAACGTGAAAATAATATGCGCGATGCTCGAGCGATGGAAGAAGAGATGCCAAAATTTGGTGCCGGCTCTGAATACAATCGCGACCAGAAGGAAGAGTTTCGGCGAAAAAAATTTGGCTTTACACCGCGCAAATACAAACAAGGTAAAAGAAAAAATTCTTCTTTTCGTTGCGTGACGAACCACCAATATTGAATGTAATTTCATGTTTAAGATGCTCAACCATGGATTTTGAAAGTTGGTGGAAAATCGGGCAAAAAATTCCGCGGAATTCGTGAAGGTGGTGTCGGCGCTTATGCGTCATTTTATGTTTTTGCACATTCTCCCGACGGTGCTATTGAAGCGTACCCCTTGAATGAATGGTATAATTTTCAACCGATTCAACGGTACAAAGCGCTGTCGGCCGAAGAAGCTGAACAAGTATTTGGTCGAAGAAATAAGGTTATGAATCACTTTTCGCTGATGATGCGGCATCGCTTGAAGGGTGACGAAGAAGGACAAGACGATCCCGAAGAGGCAAAACTGAAATTGAGCGGTAAAAAGGCAAAAGAGTTCAAAATTAGCGACGCCGATGACATCATGATGGTAAGTGTTTGTTCATCGAGTGTTTTCAATATGATTGGTGTCACATTCTCATGTTTGTTGTAATTAGGACTCGGATGATGACAGTGATTCGGATAAGGAGGAAAAGAAAGATGATGATAGTGACGCAGAGTCGAAGAAAAAGAAGAGTAAAAAGCAACCACTGAAAAAGAAGAAGAAGAAAAATGGCAGCGACGATGAAGCATTCGAAGAGTCTGATGATGGTGATGAAGAAGGTCGCGAAATGGATTACATTGAGTCAAGCGATTCAGACGAATCCGATCCTGAGCTACAGGTAACAATGAGATAGAATGGAATATTATTCAATTCCGAAACTTAAAAAAAAAAACCTAAACTTCACACAGATGGTCAAAGAAATGAAGTCGGTCGCGGAAGAAGATGGATTGCGTAAATTGTTAGACTCCGACGAGGAATCCGAAGAAGAAAAGAACTCAAGCGATGAATCAAGCAAAGAAGAAGAGAAGAAAAAAGAGGTGAAGGACAAAGAAACAAAGGACAAAAAGAAGTCAAAATCGAAGAAGCCCAAAGATGGGGACAAAAAAGAGTCGCTCAGTGATTTGAGTTCAGACAGCAGTGATTCAGAGGTTGAATCGAAGAAACCGCGAAAATTGAACGGTAACAGTGCGAATAATTCACGATCGGCATCACCGAGCATGGAAGTCTTGGCCGCTGGCCCAAGCGGATTGAAACGAAAATTACCATCCGATTTGGGATTAGGTGGTAACAGTAACGGTGCTTCTGAAAATAGCAATAGCCCCAACGTTACACCAGCCAAAAAAACAAAATACGATACACCTTCCGTTCCGGCATCTTTTGCTGGAGTCATCTCGAGCAATAAAGAGTATGGCATCTTATTTTTTTTTTAATTTTATATTCATTCAGTTATAACCATTTTGAAAGCGATTCGATTTTTAATCACCATCATCATTTTTACTCTTTCCATCAGTGACAATGGTATCACTGAAGAGGCCGTTAGACGTTATTTGATGCGTAAGCCAATGACAACCACAGAACTGTTGACCAAATTCAAAAATAAGAAAACTGGAGTGACCAGCGACAAATTGGTGGAGACAATGACACAAATTCTCAAGAAAATCAATCCGGTCAAGCAAACCATTCAAGGAAAAATGTATCTTAGTATTAAAAACAAATAGAGAATGGTCAACAGCCGAAAGAAGAAAAAAAAAAACTTTGCAATTATTTGCTGGTCGTGCAAATAGGCAATGGTGTTGCTAATATAAAATGCTAAATTATATTTTTGTTCTAATGAAAGAAAATAATAAATGAGCTACACAACTCGTTAATACGAAGACACAATGTTGTTTTATTTGGTTGCGGCATTTTGTGCCGAATATACTCTGCTGAACTGAGCTCGAAATCGGTTAAGAATGCATTTTACCCATTCTCATCGGCCGACTGAACATGATCTGTAAAAATGGTCGAACGAATTAAAACAAATGGCATAAAATTGATTCAATTTTATTACAAATTGTTCATTTATTCTGTAATCATAATTAATTTAATTTTGTCTATATATAAACCATTTTGCCTTATGCCTATTAATATTGTTGCTGTTTCCATTTCTTTTCATCTTTGCTAATTACAAATATCTAGTGAGTCAAAATGTCGTCGAATCGTGAATCAATTCGTCGATTGTTTTCGCCTTCAATCATTTGTTCTGTTTTTGCTATGAGGGCGATTGAATAAAATTAAATTAAAAGTGTATGCAGAGTGTAAGGAAAAAATTACAAAAAGGTAAGAATATGCGTTTGTTTTGTGTCTCACGAGGTGATGCGGACATGGTTGTGTCTCACACACACACCCGCCATCGTTTACACTGCTAATATATATATATTTATAAATATGTTGTTTTATTGTTCCATTCATTGAACGGATTAATTCATATCTGGTTTTTGTGTGTTATCCTGAATGCCCATTCTCCATTCACGCAAACAAATACCGAAAAAAATCAATAATTAATGACATCGGTTTGGTTCAGTGCTTGTGTTTTTTTTTTTAGAATTGTGCCTATCAGTAAAAATGTACATACATCATTCATAAACAAAAATTGGATTAGTTACATTTGTTCTGCGATTGTTATTTTTTCTTTAATTTATTTTCGTTACTCTAATTTCTGATGTTCATTTTATTTAAGTTCACTCCTATGCTCACTTTACTAAATTATTTTCATCACTTAAAATGTACTCCTTGTTTTCTTTCATTTTCATTTATACATATTCTAAAATTGTGTGAATCAACGTGCTGATTTTATTTTTTTACATAGATGGTTGTTGTTTTTCTTTCTTTTTCACTAAGTATGTGTTGCTACGATTTAAATGAACCAATTTTTCATTGTTGATGTATTATGCTGTTTATAATTTAAATTTGTTGGAGATTAAAGATAAAGTCCATTGTTGTTGTTTTTTTTTTCTTTTCAGTTTTATAAAATTTGTTATCTTATACGTATATATGAGAGATGCGGTTTTTATTTAGTGGTTTTTGAAGTACGTTTGATAAATTTCAATTCGCCATTGGAATCATTTGTTTTTTTTTTGTGTGTGTATGTGTGTGTGATTGTATGAAAATGATCGATTCCGCTAGATATAAATTAAACTCAATCGAACTATAAATGTACATAGATGATGACGCCAGAAATATAAATAAATTGGACGAAATATTCAATCTTATTTCGTTGAACAAAATTTTTGTTTTTTTTTTTCGTTTGGTTTTATGGTCTCTTGGTTGCCCGTGATAAAATTCGCATTCTTAAAAATTAAAATACTCATTTTTTTCCCTCCAAAATTGGTTTGTGGGTGTGATTTTTGTTATATGTTGCCTTTGGATCTTATGTAGTATTAGCCTAATTTTGGGATATGTGGTGCCTCTTCGTATTGTTATTTCATTCCCTTGATCTGTCGCAAACTCTAGTGCGAATATATACAACTTGTTTATCATTTCTTTTCTAGAATTGTTTTTTTTGAGCCAACTTTAGTACATTTTAAACACTCCTATATAGTTTAGTCACGTTTCAGTTTGCAGCCTGTAAGATATTTCCTGTATGACGTCGTTTTTTTCTATCAATAAAAATATTTACACACGACGCATATTTACTTTCTAAACGCCTTGTCAATATTGTTGTGATTGATGTGAATATTGACTGCCCTGTTGTCGCTGTAGCTGTGCAAGCAGTGCCGGTGTTTGCATTCCTAATCCCTGCGTTTGCTAGATATGACACAAACAAAATGATTAAAACGTGGGTTTCACAACTAATTCCATTGGTATGAATGCTTCGATAATTACCTGTTGCTGTTGAGGCTGCTGATTGAAATTGCCTCCCATCATGCCTGCAATTAAGACAGTTCAATTAAATTCCCGACTCTAAGGAAATCGCTCAAGGTGTATAGAGGTTGTGCATACCTTGTTGCTGTTGTTGTTGTTGTTGCTGCTGCTGTGCCTGCTGCTGCTGCTGTTGTTGCATCAGCAATTGTTGTTGACGCAATCGCTGCTGTTGTTGTTGGAATTGTGCTGCTTGCGATGATAACATTGGCTTTCCGCCAGGGCCCATTCCACCCATGTTCATATTCGGGTTGCCTGCATTCATATTGTTGCCGGCATTCATGTTTGGATTTCGATAAGGTGGTGCTGGGCCTTGTGGCGTTTGATTCATGGCCATGTTCGGCGGAAATTGACCCATGCCTCGTGCACGCTGCTGAGCTAAAAGTTCGGCTCTTTGCGTCGCAGACATTTGATGCAAATTATTCATATTCACATTTACTTGGCTCGATTGCTGTTGAGCTTGTGGATTGGATAGGCTTTGCTGAAGCGTTTGCTGCATCGATGGATTCAACATTTGACTCTGGCCTTGTTGATTCTGCTGCTATGCGTTAAAATAAAGCGATATCATATGGTTTAATGTATTTTCAAATTCAAATTCGGTATGATACAGAAACAAGGGAAGGTCTTACCTGTCGCTGTTGAGCAATTCCACCACCACCACCGCCGAACATATTGTTTCCGCCGATTTGCTGTTGGTTTTGTTTCATTTGCTGCAATGCATTTATGTTGCCGGCATTCATGCCCTGATTCATCATCATCGAAGCGTTTTGGTTTTGTTGACGCTGCGCAATATTCTGATTCGGACCCATGCCCATGTTGCTGGCAGCTTGCTGTGCCATGCCAGCTACCGGTTGATTCATCATTGTGTTGGCCGATGTTGAGGGCAAATTGGCTGCATTTGCATTTGCCATCATATTGCCACCTGAAATGGATGGTGAATGTTTTTCTGTATACAATGTATTTCAATAGAAGAGAAATCACTATTGAATCTTTGGGAAAAACAAGTCACTTTCCGCGTTACTCACCTCCCATGATTCCGGACGGTTGTGCTGGTGTTGGTTGATTACCTTGGCCATGCATTGGTCCTTGCACATTGGGATTCATTTGATTGGCTTGTTGTTGTTGCTGCTGCTGTTGCTGCTGTTGTTGCTGCTGCTGTGTAATGATACAACATTTCTTTATTCAACTCATCGAAAATCATGTATCATTGTTCGAACACATTCGAAAAGTATCAAACAGTACATAAAATAAAGAAACTGAAATTGAAAGTCGAATTGTACCTGTCTTTGTTGAACCATTCCACCGCCACTCATCATTGGATTGCCAATGTTGTTAATATTCATTTGGTTTGTTTGTCCAGCAGCGGCGGCGGCTTGAATTTGTGCCGGATTCACATTTCGCATTCGCATCATTTGTTGTTGACGCTGCTGAATGTTAAATGGTATTCCGCTCATATTGCCTTGCTGCTGTGGATTGTTAGCAGTGTTCATGAACGATGTCGGATGCCGTTGGCGTAGCATCATTGTCAATGCCTGTTTTGATTGATTCATTTGCGGTCGCTCGAATCGGTTCATGCCAGCATTTTGATTGAAGAATTGTTGCGTCGGTTGTGATGTGTTTGTCGATTGACTTTGAGCGGATGCTCCCTGCATTTGGTTCATTTGATTGAAGTTCCATTGCTGTTGTTGCTGCTGCTGTTGTGACTGTTGTCCACCCATTTGCTGTGAGTGTCCCATTCCCTGCGATTGGTTTATAGCTTGACCTTGATTTTGCATTGGATTGTTTTGCATTGGGTTATTTTGCATGGAATTATTCTGAATCGAGCTGTTCGATTGAGTTGGCTTAATATTTGGCTCCATTTGCTGCTGCTGCTGCTGCTGCTGTTGTTGTTGTTGTGCCTGCTGTTGTTGCTGCTGCTGTTGAGCCAATTGACTGAGCTGCTGTTGACGTTGAGCTTGACTAAGCTGCTGCAAATTGGGCTGAGGTTGTGTTTGAGGATTATTCGCTTGATTTACTTGTTGTTGTTGCGGCATCACACCACCTGAAAATCACGAACAATTCAAATTTTCCTTTCCAAATGTACGATTTCACGGCGACACTTACCGCTGTTCATCATCGACGTTTGCATATTTCCGGAATTGAATGGCATACCACCGGCGGCCATATTCGATTGCATGGTAGCTTGACTCATCATAGAGCCGTTTACGCTACCGGTCACCGTAGGATTTCGCATATTTCCAGCCGTCGATATATTCGGTATATTCGTTTGGCCAACATTCGATGCACTGCTTTGAATTTGCTGCATCTGCTGGAAAATAAAAAGAAGAAATGAACATCATATGAATTAAAGCGATTTTTTTCTTTTATCTACCTGTTGCTGCTGTTGATTTGCCTGTATTTGTTGGAATTGTTGTTGAACATTTGGATTCATTTGATTCTGGAAGTAGAAAATTGCAATTGAAGTTTATAATGTATCAATCATGAATTTTCGACTTTTTTCAGCCATGGTTTATTGGACCAATTAACTCACTTGCATGTTCATTTGCATTTGGTTCATATTTTGTGAATTCATCTGAGCATTGTTGTTCATCTGGTTCATTTGATTGTTCATTTGGCTATTCATTTGATTTCCCATCTGATTGACCATATTCATTTGATTTGTTTGTTGTGCATTTTGTGCTTGGCCCATCGTTTGTTGCAACGATTGTTGCATTGATTGTTGTGAGTTCAATATTTGATTTTGGTTTTGTTGCTGCTGCTGTTGTTGTACTTGCTGTTGTTGTACTTGCTGGTGCTGTTGCTATTGTAGAAAGTGAAAAAAATTTGAATAAAATAATAAAATTCCAATCTCATTGACATTGCATACCTGTTGTTGATGTTGTTGTTGTTGTTGATGTTGTTGTTGCTGCTGCTGAGCTTGTTGCTGTTGCTGTTGTTGCAACATAAATGCAAATTGTTGCTGTGAATTTTGCTGCTGATTGGGCATTTGATTGCCCGGATTGTTTCCAGTGTCCATTGGAACACCGGCTTGTACAACCTGATTTACCACCTGATTCATATTGCCCTTGGCTGATATCGGGAATCCGGATTGCTGTTGATTTTGCTGAATAAATTGTTGCACTTGTTCAGATTGCTGATTTTGTATTTGTTGCTGCGCCTATAAAGACAATCGAGCGTTATTAAATGAACATAATTTGGAATGAATTATTTCAATCAAACGAAGGCGATTGGACAAACACAAAAGGCATTGAAACTCACCTGCATCTGTGCTGCTGCAGCAACGGCCGCAGCTGCAGCGGCAGCGGCAGCAGCAGCCGCTTTTGTCGGTTTCTTCTGGCGTTTGCCCTGAGGCGGTGCCGACACCTGTTGTTGTGTTTGAACATTTGGAATGCTTGGCGATTGTTCAATTGATGATGGTGTATCAATCTTTGGAATATCCTGGGAAAATCAATTTGAAATTTTTAAAACCGCATCAAATGAGAATTAGAATTACAAAAAATAGTCATTCACAGAAGAAAAATTAACGTACCATTGGAACCGAAGCCATTGAAGTGCTTGGCATATTGTTCATATTCATAACGAGATTGGTGTCCTCCGGCGGAAGAGTTGGTGTTGGTTCTTTCATCGTTATTACTAGCGGCTCGTAGAAGAATGTTCGTGGTTTGGCCAAATTGTGCGTATGATATTTTAATAAATCAAATCCTCTTTCATATTTCATGGGTCTTCGTTCCATTTTTACAGCACCGAACCAGGCCCATGAAAGTGGCGCCGGATTTTTGCTATTTCCTTCAATCAAATCCCATGTGTTGACTTTTTGTTTTTCCGTTGCACGTAATCCAGGCACTCGATCGATTAAATCAATGCCAGGATATTGGCTCTTTTCGTTCGATTCAACTGCGATTATGTGACGATGCATTCGAACAATGGGTAACAGCTGCCGTACACTTTGCTTTGTACGTGATGCTTTCTCGCCAATTTCCTTGCGAACCTTCTTCACCAAATTCATAAAATGTTTCTTATTTTCGTCGCGTTCGTACGGATCGTGTGCCAGAGAAGCGTGAATAATTGTGGTCAACATATCGTAAACGGTGCCATACAATGATCTATTTGGAATATGAATAGTTTTCAGCAATCGATTAGCATAAATTAGAATGAAATGATGATATTAAGTTGAAAAAAAAAACTCACGTATTAGTTTGAAAATCAATAACTCCATTGCACATGAGTTGCGCCAAAAGAACTGACCAATCTGTTGTAATCGATAAACTGCGATAAATGCCATCAAATAGAGTTCCAACGAGTGACAATCTCAAATCCAATGCTTCAATCATTTCGGGCTTTGCTTCGGGATGCGCAAGGTAATTGATATCCACCTTCTGTCAAATGAAATCCGCTATTAAAACCGATTCACTCCCTAAATGTAATTCCGCTAAACTTACTTCTTGGGCACTTTTGACGAAATGCACCAATTGTCTGTGCAGCGATGACAACAGCACGTCTCGTTGGTCTTCGTGCCCTTTCAAGCAGTTCAACAGCAAATTGAAGAATTCTCTATACGCCAGCTTGGCCGGTTGTGGATAGAAGAATTCATCTTCACTGTCATCTCCCTGTTGGTCGTCTTTGTTTTCGCTGTTTTTTTCATGAAATAACGTATTTAGTTTGAGGATCGCAACTCATTACGCACTTCAAAAATTGTGAAAATTGTTTGAAATTACCTCTTGTTGTCGTTCTCATCATCTTCATCGCTGTCTTCTTCGTCTTCCTCATCGCCGCTATCCTCGTCGCTTTCGTCTTCCTCTTCGACGTGTCGATAGACGATGAAAAAGTTCATTTTCTCCATTAGTTGACCGGCCACTTTGATTATTCGAGCCTGCACACTGCCAGGCAGTTTTGCAAGCAACGGAATCACACACCATATGCCTGGCCCATGCTCCGGAACTTTTGGTCGTTCATTTTTCAGTGGTTTTATTTCACCCGGCTTCGTTTTCTTTGTGGGTTTTCTGTAATAGGACAAAAAATGTTTGACCATTATCGTTACAAAAAGACTCATCAGCATTCTAATTGAGCCTGAAAAAGATGTACTTACTTCGGTTTCTTCTGTTTTGGTGTGTAGTAAATTTCAACAGCTGATCGTGCGACAGCGTCCAGATATTTGTTGGTTTCCGAGACAGTGTTGCTAGATTGTTTGTGCATTAGTTGCAAATTTATACTCAAAATTGGCATATTCCATCGATCCAGAATCTGGAAGAATCTCTGAATGGTTGTGCTCTGATCCATCGAATGTAGTTCAGACGCTTCAACGTCAGGGAAGCAGATTAATTGTAACAACCGTTGTGCTTGCTTCGATGTTAACAATGGATCGATTAACATGCCGTTTTGGCACAGATCATCGGCATTTTGGAGGATTCGTTCCAACACCCATTCTTGATACGCGATTTGTTTCAGCACATAATCGGCGAATTCGGATAAACTTATTGGCGTCTCTTGACTGCGTAACATAATTATTCAGTTAGAATCAAGTTCAAATCGAAAGGAAAAAATTAACAAAATACTTTTATGTACTTACGTTGTGTCCTGCATGGAAACATCTTCATCATTTGCATTTGTACCCAGTTCACTGGTGCCAAGTATGTGACTTATATCAATTGAACCCGTTTTTGTTGCTGGTTGACTGGATGTTTGGCTTGCGGACGGTGTTGAATCTAAAAAATCAAACCCATCAAAATGATCTCCACCTCCTTCTCTGGGAAATGCTACTCAAAATACTTATAGTATACACTACTTACTTGCGCTTGTGTTTCGGTTACCACGTTTATTCGAAGCTGGTTGTTTTTGATTTTCTGGATTCATTGCATCGCCCACCACTAAGATACCTTTCAAAACCGCTAAAACTGGTCCGACCGCCAGATTTTTATGAGTCGCTGCCAACAAGTGCCGATCACAACTGAATTTTATATTTAACTGAGGTCCTGGAATTTTGATTGGGCATTCTATCACAGGCATTCCATATAGAGACGGTACGGGCAATTCAACAGCTTTACAAAGTCGAAACAACAGATGACACGATAATCGAGCACCAGCTTCGGCTCCTGCCGATATCTCACGACCACCTTTGCATGCATTGACCAAAGCCGGCAGTGCAATGTAGAAAATGAACTTTTCAAGGGAGAAACAACGACGGGCTGCAATGGCATGCAAAGAGACAAAGAGGTTAGAAAATGAAAAAAAAAATCGATTCTAAAACTGAATTGATTGTTATCGAATCAAACTTACCAACTAAAATCGAAACAAATACCGCCAACGAATTGTGAATGGCAACTTTTTGTATGTCTATGTGTTCGGGGATGTGTGCATAAAAGCCATCATTGCTTGAGCCACACAAAGCAATGAATGCACCCAGCCACTCTGAGCTCAACGAATTGCAGTGTGCGGTGAATTCAGCGCACATTATTGAAATATCATTCAATCGATCGTTATCTGTTTCCCGGCTGATTGCAATCAGTGCATTGCACACAAAACTATAACGATTCTCCAGGCTTTCGTTCAGTATGCGTCCCCAAGTCGGATCGATTTTTCCACCTCGTGGTGGATTCACAAAAATTTCCATCATAAACGCTTGATTGTAGTAGCAATCGGCTGGCATTGGTTGAACGGCCGCAGCAACCATTTGCTTGACTTTGGCATAAATATTGAAGAAGGTTTCACTTGCCGGTGGTTTTGATTTGAGTAATGAACACGATGAATACAGATCGAGTAGATAAGTTAAAATGCATCGTTCAGCTGATGCGCATTCACTTGGATTTGTCACGTGCTTCACTGTACGACACAATCCCTCGAAAATTGGCAGTACCTGATCATAAGACACTGAAACGGATCAATTTCTCGGTTAGACACAATGAATTTTTGTCGATTTAGAGTACAAAGAAGAAAACTTAAAATACTCACATAAAAGGCATCGATGGTATCGTCGTAGCACACCCACAACATACAAGCTCAACGATGTCGTATACGTTTTCACAAAGCTCGAATGCATTTGCACGAGCTGAGATTCAACTTGAGGCAGTTTTTTCATGATCGATATACACAAATCGATTAGTCCATAAATGTTGTTGCAGGCTTCCATTAAATCAAACAAATACGCCACATGCTCTTGCACGGGCAAATAATTGTAAGAACCACTCGAAAAGCTGCCAAGCATTTCGAGAATGGTTGCCGCGCATTGCCACGTTACCATATGCTGATCAAAGTAGGTCATCGATTGGAAACGGGTCATTGTCGCCTCGAGATTACATTCCGTACGCGATTGTTTCTTCACTTTGCCACCCTCATTCATGTCCATGCTGAATTTCTTCGAGTACAATTTGCTAATCTCTGTGGATTGGATGGTTCCGTTTTTATGTGTTTTTTTTTTTAATTGTTCAATAACGAATTGAATATAGAGTTAAATATGTGAAAAATGTTGTGACATACCTTTTGCCATCTTCTTAACGGCATGCTTCTTTTCATCACGCTCTTTTCCAACGCCAAATAACAAAATGTAACGTTGATTGCAGTCATGTTGTGAAATTGTATCGCCTTGATACAATGGAAAATGTGTGGTGTACAGATAGTGTCTGGATATCTTCGGTTGATCATCATCCTCCTCGTCGGCGATGTCCGATTTGTTGCTAAAAATCAATCCATCATTATCACTCAATTCGCTTGCAATGCGTTATAATCAGTAAAACTTACTCGTTATTTGTGTTTGGTTCGATTTTCGGGCTATCTGTGGCATCCATTAAGTCTTGTTGATCATTTTTGATATTCTGTAGAATCTTATCCAAATCGTCATCCACATTGCTATCGTCGAGTTCTTCGATTTTCGGCTTGAATTCCATGGGTGGTAAAATGTCATCGCCGACACGTGAGGCAGGTGTTGTGGGTGGAAGCGTTGCAATCGTTGGCGGTGGTACTGCCATTGCATTCGAATTGACTGTCGGTGTGTTGGCAATGTCATTTGAATGCACCGGCAACGTTAGCAGTTCACCGCGCGATATTAGCGTACACATGTAGGCGTCATGCGAAAAAACGTCATGGCGAATGAGTTCGCAGAATAAATGCACCAAATTTGTGAATTGTATCCTACTTTGATCGGTGCAATTTTCTTCGAGAACAGGTGCATCGTGATCCAAAAATGCCATCAAGTTGCGTTGGAAGATCGGTAGGCCGTTATAAAAACCGACTGAGTCATTTGAATCGGCATCGTCAGCTGGACTGAGTGAATCAACGGCCGTTATATCTGATTGCCGTTTTTCCAATAGCCATGCAACAACCATTGCGCGATGTTCACCGAAGCGTTGATGCGAAACGGCCCATTCGCACAATACTTTGACGATTGGTTCATCGATTCGAGCCATGTACGTGATGCGCGTCTCTTTCACTTTGCCATTTACAAAAGTCTCCTGCAAGTATAAGAAATACCGAGTTAATATAAAATACGTTGTATCGAAATTAAATCACTCGTTACTCACCTGTTTCATCACCTTATCGATGGGTTGAAATAGTTTAGTGTAGAGTGATGCTAAATTATTGTTATTTCCATCGAGCCGATCAAAGTAGTGTGCATCCAAAATACTCAATGTGTTCAGGATAACCTCATTGATTTGGCCATCGACGGTTTTACGCAGCCATTTGTCGGCAACCCAACGTTTTTCGGAATGTTTCGAACGTTCTATGATTTGCTGTTCGACTTCGCGAAGACGCTTTCGAATCAGGTCATTTTGTCGTCGATTATACGATGGCATTGGTAACTGTGATGGTAGAACCGGCATATATTCCAATGGACCACCGGCTAACGGTGTTATCGAATCACGTTCTTTCCCCGATAGGCCACACCATACTAGAGCACCCGGGCAACGTAGTGTGATTGCTTGAATCATTGCACTCAATTCCATGATGACCGGTCGATGGTGTTCGCACAGTAAAAAGTCACGCAACATTGTTTCCATGAATTGTATCGATGGTTTTTGTCGATGCTTGATTACGCCAAGCGATTGGCTCTTTGTTGAAATGGTTTGCGAAACAGGTTGCACGGCACTCGTTCCAATGGGCATGATCGATGTTGTGTTTGACGAAACTGATGGTGGTGAAGCGGTCGGTGGTGAGACTGTTGGTGGTGTTTGTGATGAAAGTGGTTTGGATGCGGGCGAAGTCGAAGACGATGAGTAGGGACGTGCACCAAAGCTTTTTCGATCTTGGTTGGTATTTGGTCGTGCTGGCAAATAGTTTGAACCGAGTAAACTTTTCGTCGACAGCACATCTTCGGGGCTATCCAATGAGGCGGTGCTCGGTGAAGCTGGTGCTGACAACGGTGGTGGTGTTGGTGGATCCATTTTATTAATCTTTTTGTATCGTGTGCTGGCTGAGCGTGTTGACAGAGGTGCACGAATTTCGGGCTCCTGTTTGATTTTCAAACCGGCATCGAAGCGATTCGTTAGGTTGGCATCACAACACGATGTTGAAGATGTTGGTGGCGGTGGTGGCTTTTTCATGTTCACAGCAATTGCATCTTCTTCGGTAACATAGTGCAACATAAAACCAATCTTCTTACATACTAAATAGGCTAGGCGTCGTGACAAACGCTCCGATTCAACAATGTATGGCAGACATTGCAAAATGAACGGCATAAAAAGTTTCAAGAATCCATCATCACTGGATTTGTTTCGCATGCGATCGAGAAGTTCGAGAGCCCATTGCAAGAATTCATGACGATCGAGCAGACTCTCTTCGCACATCGCTCTGCACAATCGTGTACAGTATTTCCAGTGTCGGAGCGTGGTTGCAAAATCTTCGACGGGATTGAAACTGCCCGGTGTTGTTGGTACGGCTGGTGTGATGAAGGTGTGATTGCTTGAACTACTACTACTACTGCTGCTGCTGCTATTGCTGCTGGCACTAGTCGCACTTACGTTCGGCGTTTCACGGCCACTCGATGAAAAATTCGAAAAATTGGTTGTACCTGTCGTGGGTGATTCAACACTTGTGTGCTGTTGCGATTGAAATGGTTGACCGGCATTCGGTTTACCGCTCAGCAATGTCTTCGAAGACGATTGATTTGGGCGATTCGCAGGCGAGACAGTGTTTGTGGTTGACGTCGATGGGCTGGTTGACGCTTGAGTCGTGCTACTTTTCTGTTCACCTTCTTCCGTGTTTGAGGGTTGATTTGGATTTTCGGCCGATTTTTCATTGAGCCGTTGCTTTGCCCGTTTTTTGGCACGTTTTGCGAGTATATCGGCGATTATTTGACTAATTGAAGGCAGGCCATGTCGCTTTCTCATTGCCAATCGTTTTCTCACCACTTTCGATCCGATGCGATCCTTTGCATCAACACTGCTCGCATCTTCTGATCCCGATTTAATTGTCGATGCGACGCCAGGAATATCGGTCGGATTGGTCGCTAGATCTGGATTTGTGCTCCCATCACTGGTGCCCGGTTGTTGTTGTTGCTGCTGCTGTTGACCGAGGGCCGACTCACGTTTGACTCGAGACGCTGCTTTCATTCGAGCCACTCGCAGCGTGTGCTTTGCCCGTTTCGCGGGCGGAGGTCCCAACATTGATGCTTTTCGCTTCGTTAATTTCAATTCACGAAATCGAATGTCTTTCATAAGCGATCGGTTTAGCACTTTTTCACGCAAACTCTTCACCTTTGCCGTCGATTTCCCGTCGGCCATTGATGATTTATCCTTGTTGATCATCGCACTTTTGTCTTTTGTACACTTGATTTGCGTCAGCTGTTTGTCCACCGAGCATCGATTGCATTTTACATTCGACGCTGATGATGTTGATGGTCCACTTGTAATTGCCGCCTGTTGTGTGCTTATCACTTTGGGATTTTTCTCCAGCGTATAATGTTCGACGAGTTTTTGTGACAAGTCCTTCATGACCTTTATCACGGTTGCAGTCCATTCGATGCTTGGATCAGGCATTTGGCGTTTTTTGATTTTTTGTTCAGTCACTGTGGTTGTGTATGCGGCACTCAATTTTAAAAACCACATCGCCTTTTTCATGCTCACTTGATGATCGCATAAATATGTGAAAATCTCCTCTTTCTTATTGAACGACGGAGCCTTTTTCGCGAGATTGGCCAACGGTTTGGTGCCGGCCAAATCACGAAACCACATATCAAGCACACCTTTACTGCGGCCTGTTACAGGCCAAAAATTATCCTTCACATTGATCTGCTGCTTCTTTCGGCCATTGTCCGGCAGCGTATTCAATTCATTACGCTTAGCTGGAATTTGTTTTTGTTGATCGAAAAAATGAGAATTTTAGTAAATTACACAAGCAACATAAAAACAAAAGCAAATGGTCATTTAGAAAAAAAAAAAAACACTTACAATTGACCGAAATGCAGAACATGTTGAGTCGCTGCAACGAGATATTACTGTTGCGCGCCGTTCCAAATTCCTCGGAAATTTGTTGTAGAGCCTGAAAGCCATTTTTCACGTTGCTCGGATTCAGTTCATCCTCACGTTGTTTGGGCTCTTGTGGATAAACGTCCGGCACACCAAATCGAGGCCGTTTTAACGGCCTCGGCTCTGGTGCAATGTGATTGTATAACATTTTCGGTGTGTTTACTACTTATCCAGACATTCATGAAAACTTGTTTTTGTTTCGGTTTCGGTTAGCCTTTTATTATTATTGAATTTAGTTATCGAGCTTCGGTTTGCATTTGCTACGCGAATATTAACACGCAACTTTTTAAATTATGCACATTTCTTCGGTTCGATTATTATTCAATTTATTTTTTAAAGAAAAAAATGCATCCATAGAGAATACACAAATCCAAAATATACAATAAATTTTTCCCTTTTTGTAACGCGACGCGTACGGTGGCGACGAATAAGCGCAAACGGAATGAAATCGAGCACAAACGAAAATTAAAACAAAAAAAAAAAAACTAAAAAATATGTATTAACTAAAGAAGACAAGAAGAAAACTTTCAATCAATGCTTTTGTAATGTTATTGTTGTTGCTGTTGTTGTTGCTATTATACGGTCACTGTTCGCCTGTATGTATGGTTTGTTGCAGCACCATTATTGTATATTCATATACACAACACACGAACACAAACTAGACCCGAATGAAAATATAAAGCAGCTCGTTTTCGCTTTGCGTCGTTCTCTCTTACTATATTTGTATATCCATGTGAGTTGAGAGTATGCATCTGTTTCACTTCACTTCATTTTTCTGTCGTTTTTTTTGCACCCAAACATTTGACTTTCGTATTATATATGGATTTATATGTACAGCTCACTCTTTCTATTGCCGTCGCTTCAGTTTTTTTCTTTCAATTATAAAAATTTGTTTAGCTTTTTCATAAGAAATACCGATGATTCCCCATATACACAATGTATTTTCTTCTTTTTGATGAGACTAGGCCTGAATTTCACTGTAAAATAAAAAAAAAAAGAGAAAAAAACACACACTTCGATTAGTTCACCGCACAATTCAAATTAGAGCATCAATCCATTCGATCTGTATTATTTGAATACACATGCATTTTTGCTCATTTTTTATTGATCGAATGCGATAATAATAAATAAATAATTTTCAAGTTCAACTTGATCATCTGAGAAATGACTAAATTTTTTTTCTTTCTCATTCGGTTGCAATTGGGTAGAGGGAATATTTGTTTGTTTTATGTGTCGTAAAAAGCCACACACACTGAATTGTGAATAAAACGTTGCTGTTTTTTTTCTGTCTCTGATTCAAGCATATAATTTCACGTTTTGAGCTGGCGATACACAGTCATAAATCAACCATCTGTGCAAGCCATACGCGCAACGGTTGCAATCAAACGCAAGACAGAGACAACAAATAAATACCGAAATGAATGTATAATTTCACATTGAACGTATTTGATATTGTCACTCAGCGTTACACTAGCGCAATAAACTAATGCATTAGCAATTCTTTCAATTTCTTTATTTGCTTCTTTTTATTATATGGAACTCTTTTTTTTATCATTTTTTTTTCTTTTTCTCGCTTTATTTTCATGTCACGAAGATCATTTAAACGGCAACAAAAAAAATAAAATGTACAAAAAAAACTTTCGATACACACACGCACAAAAACACATACAGTGCCAATCGAAAAAAAAAAATATTGACTCTCCGTCACTGTAAGATCTCATACGTCGCCAGAAGAGAAAAAAAAAAACTATACACACACAAACTATCAATGCGAAACGTTCGTGAAGTCATTATTTTGGTTATTTCCATCGAATGCAAAGTGTTTTCACGGCTTTATTTTTGTGGATATTCTTTGGCATTGTATGAAATATTTGGGAATTTCCTGTCGGAAAAACTCAAACACAAACAGACTGTTTTTCCCATTCTGCGCGTTTCCACCGCAGATCTAGATTTATGTGTGGCACAACACAAATTTCATGGCTATTTCCTACACTTTTCTCATTTCATTCACTGGCTGGACAATAAAGAGAAATGCAATTAAACAAAATCCGCGCACTTACGCACAGTTTCCACATTTGATTGAATGAAAGGAAAAAAGACGAAGACATCGACAATTTAAAATAAAAACCGTCTCACTCTCTCAGAATTGAAGACGAACAAGAAAGACACCAGAAGAAGAAGCGAAAGAAGAAAAAAGAATTGACACACGAAATTCCCATTAAAAACACATAGAGTGCCCAGTATGTTTGTTACATTTGTATTGCATTCCTCACATTTGCCTTTCAGATCGGTCGATTCATCTGCTTACTTTTGCACTAAATGAAAATTTCTCGATTTGTACTAAATTTAATTACACTTTGAAATTGCGAACTGGTGCTAGATACCGTGAAATCAACAAATTTTTTAACAGTTTTTCTTTATGTACACACACTAAAAGTCGACAGAATGGAAGTTAATAATCTGTCAGCCATTTTTCGCGTTATTTCGTTTTTTCTCTCTTCTTTCATTAGTTCGATGTTTTTTTTTTTCTTCTCTTCTTCATGTATGTTATACTGCTCTCTATCTTGTAATTCGCTCTACTCGTGTGTCTATGTATGGTGAAGTATTTTTCATTCTGTGTTGTGCCGTCATTCACATTCATTGGATTGGTTCCCCCGTTGTGATGCTGAATCTATCGCGTGTGTGCGTGCGGCGTGCATGTAGTTGTGTATATGCGTAATGAAGGAACCAAATGTCAAAATAAGACTTTCAATAAACGAATTCGAGGCGAATTCACGCGCACTATCAAACATGCCAGCCAGTTTTATGAGGTGCTCACTTTTTCGTTGTTGCTCTTCTGCTGCTGCTGCTTCTTCTCCTTCTTCTTCTTATTCTTCTCTCTCACTCTCTTGTTGAATTTGTGTATGTATCGATGTGCGTTAGTTTTCATAACATATCGTCTCGATGCGATGGGGTCTCCCATCCAAATGGAATGTAAATGTATTTTGAATAGAGTTTGTGTGTTGTCGATTGTTTTTTTTCTGCCTCTTCTTTCTTTCTTTCTGTCTTTTCGGTTGTTCACTTCATTCTTTGTATATTGTTTATAAATTTTTTCTTCTTCTTTCGGCGCTGGTATTGTGTATGCATTTCATGCCTTTTGACTCACCGTTAACCAGCTTCTTCCATCGTACATACAACGATTTTGTGTTTCGAATATGTGTAGTTCTGTTGCTTTTCCTTCGTTCACTTTTCTTTGAGTCGAAATGAGGCTTAGTTTATGAATTCCGCTTTATTTCTTTACAGCATACAAGTTTTGGTCGATTGACCAATGATCATAGGCTTGAGCCACATACTCATCTTCAACTCCATCTTCACTTGTTGGCAAGCTTTGCGACGATCAACGAAAATTCGCCACATTTTTGCCATTCTCTGCGACAATAACTGTGTCTGTACACTGCACGATTGGCCAAAGCTCTCTTCCCAAGCTGGCAGCCAGTTGAACTCGATTATGACCTTTGCTTGATTTTCTTTCTGTTACGCTTTCGCATTTTCTGTTTCTATTTTTTTTGGTCCGCGCAGAGCTCCAGCCCATTGTTTTCTATATGCGTGGGAAACGAAGCATCATAAAGCATCTATTTTAAACAAATGAACCGAAGAACCATTCACGTTCGCAATAACATCTACATAAATAAAATAGTACAACACATTTCCGATTCGATGCAATTGCAGAATAAATTAGATTTTACCGAGAAATTGGTTCGCATTTTCTCAATTTCGCGAATTTTCTCAACCAAAGATGTCGAAATTGCGACTCATTCTCATTTGTTATTCGACGGTTTGAAGACAAGGTTCAATGAAACGACTGCTATGATTCAAATGTTCGAGAGGTGACACTTTCTGTTCAATGCACCCTGTGCGAATGAAACAGAAAACACAGAGGAGACGAGACGAGACGAACCAAAATGTCATTTCTATATTCACCACATTTCTCCACGCAGCGAAAGAAGAAAAAAACACACCATTAGCAGTGTTCACATCAAAACAACCATCGCATCGCATAGCAAAGACTAAAAAGTTTGACATTTGAAAATAATACAAAAGAAACGGCGACCATTGTTTACAATCGACATTGGGCTGTTGAACTGTTTAACCTCAAATGTCAGATGCATCGTTGTGCGGTGGAAATAAAATCGCGCTAAAACCCACGACATCACCACAACAAATATTTTTTTTATTGTTTACATCGGAATCGATTGAAAAGCCAATTGTAGAAAATGTCAGAGGATATTATTGAAGACGATTATCAACTGAGTGATGAAGAAGAAGAGCCCATTACTGCACAAAAGGTATTGCACAATTTTCGTTGTGTGTACAAATTAGATTGATGTTACGAACAAAGTGATACATTTCTTTTCGACGATACATTTTCAGGTGTTGGAAATTTTGCAAAATACTTGGTTGAATGAGAAATTTGCGCCCGAACTGTTGCCACACCAATCGGATATTTTAGATTTGATGCTAGGCCAAATCGAACACATGGAAGAGAACATTTCACAGCTGGACAAAAATGACTTCCGATACATAGCCCATCGAATTGAATTGGAGCGCATCAAATATATTGTGACCAGTTATTTGAGGTGTCGAATCAGAAAAATTGAAACATTTACACGGGCTCTTTTGGAAGAGGACAATCAGAGACCGGCGGATAAAAGACGGCTGTCGGATGATGAGCGAAAGTATGCTGAAGCACACATGGCACTGATCAAAAGGCATTTTCAACAAATTGCCATCCAGCACATGCCAGCCAATCTACAGGAGGAATCAGCACGTGAAGTCGTTACACCCAATTTGATGTCACACATTTTTCTCCGGGCAAATGAGTCAGTTCCGTCGGTCGTTGTTGGCATGAACGATGAAGAAGTTGATCTCGAGGCCGGCTCATTGCACATTATGCCGTATAAACTAGCTTCAGACTTGTTGCTCGACGGAAAAGTTCAGTTAATCTAGTTGTAGTTTTATTTAGCAATGTAATCCAATTGAACACTGAGTAATGCGAAAAATAATTGTTTTCTTTGATTAGAATGATCTGTAACATGGGTGCTGTTGTCATTCAGTTGAAATTGTACATGAATTATTGGAAAAATCTAACGAAAAAAATTCTCTCAAGTAAATACGTATGGAATCATTTGAATTGAATCTTTTTCGTTTTCTTTTTTGTTGAAGTAAATTCATTTGAATAAATAGAAACGCAGAAATCGCCCAAACTGTTGCTCCAAAATAGCATTGACGAACATCGGGCAATACTGTGTTCATTTTTCACCACTTGAGCATCTAAATTCGATGAATGGCCGTTCAACAATGGGCGAAAACGAGAGGGCGATATCAAATTTTACGGCGAAAACGAAACACAGCTACTAAAAATTCTTTGAAATGTTATATTCGACCGAATGTGAAATAGAAACATATGAAGCGTATGCTTAGACAAAGCGAGCACGAAAGAGACGCAACCAAGCTATGCACAGCGAATAGGAAAAAAACAACAATTCACAAAGAAATAATAGATTATTGTCCGCCATTACGAATACGTCTGCCGCAAAACGACGACGATACAAGGAAAATTCAGAATTGTTTCAAGTGTTGTGTGTAATAAAAAGAATTGAACTGTTTTACCGCAGAATCAAAGCAAAGACTTTTTCGAATATAATCCATTCGATCGAAAGTTTAATGTGAACATTTTCTGTGTAAATGTGAGTTTTTGACCAATTGGAAAAGTGATTTTTTGGGAGTAGAAAAAAAAAGTGTTGGTTTGGTGTTGGCACTTCTGGTGTTTTTGCGAGTGAACAAAATGAGAGGAGAAAAAAAAAAACGAAACACTGCTCTTTTTCCGAGCGTGAACAAAGCACCCGCAGACAAAAGATCCCAACAAGACGAACAACGCAATCAATTAGAATGCGAATGAGACGAGAGAGAGAGCGAGAAAAGGAAAAAACGACGAATGAAAGAGTCACATACCAAGCGACAATTCATTGAGCAATTGCATCAATTAAAGCAATTCAATTTTGCAATTTATGCTTTTGTTTATGTGAAATTTTTCTCGATCGTTTTTTTTTCTCTCTTTTTCGATTTTTGTTTCACTTTTCGTCACTAAATCAGCAAAGCCAAAAGGCATTGCATCGATTGAAAAAAATCTCCCTTTAAATTTCGATGCAAAAAATTTAATGTTATTTTCTTTCTTCTTCTTTACTTCAGTGTTTCTAGCTATTCACACAAGCAGAGAATACAAAAATCATCGATTGTTATCTATCAAAAAGAATAAACCGAAACAATTTTCATTTTTGCTTAATTGTTTGGTGCAAAGTGAAGAGAAAACTAAGTTCGATTCAAGAAGAAGAAAAATTGTGAGTGGAACTGTGTAACCGAGCGCCAAATAGACAATCGCTGAGTTTGGTATACACCACACACATCGTGCAAAGTGCAAAATAGTCTCTCCTCTGACTAGCTAAGTGTGTTCGAAGTTCGGTTCATTTTGTGAAGCGTTCGTTTTTTGTTTCTTTCATTTTATTTTGGTTTTCAATTTTATGCGACACGATCTGCTGTGTGCAATTTTTGACAGTGCCGTTCGTGTAATAGCGACAATTTTTTCAAATTGTGTTCCAAAGATTCAGATCGAAGGTGTGTGTATTTTTGTGTGAGAGTGTATAAGTGACGCTAAGTGCAAATCTCACAACAACATCGGCATACACGTCGAACAATACAGTTCAGACTTGAGAGCAACCAAAAACTGAGACTTGACCAAACAACAACAACAAACAAACGTTGCATTGTGTTTGTTGAGAGAAAAAAAAGCGATAAACAAAAAGACTTTTCATTTCTTTGCATTAAATAAAGTAGCGCGGAATAACAAAAAGTTTTAGCCAATGTCTGCTGGTATATCGGATCAGGTAGGTGTCAATGTCAATTTCTTGAAAATTATTACGAATCCCCTTTTGTATGAATACAAAGAATCATTATTGTGCTACGCAATTAACTGTTTGTGTTATCACATTTCAAAATGAGTTTCTCTTGTAAACATTTTCGGTTGACGCGAATTGGCCGAACAAACAACATCAAAGCGAACTTATTCGCTGCTTCATTTTCGTCGAGCAAATAAATAAATTTAGATTCGGTTTGTTCCGCTACGACTTACGTTCGGAAGATGTTCATTCACAGTTTCGATGTGTCCTTGCAACGGTTGATATTTTCTGATTTCGATTCGAAATTTCTCGCATTCGTTCCTTCCGACCAAAAATTTCAAATCGAAGCCGTCAATCGGATTATATGTGCATTTACATTTCAAAACCTTCTCTTTTCGCATCCATCGCTGAAATTGATAGCAACATCAACATCATTTATTGCCTATTCCACCTTACTAATATTCATTTCTTCTTTTTTTTTAGCGAATGAAAGGACAAGGTAACCAAGGTGAGTGTACTTCACGAATAATTTTCCTATTCTAAAACGAAAGAGAAGAAAGCTGCCCCGTTTCAAGAGAGATATATTCTCTGGAAAGCGTTGTTCAAACCATGAAATGTTTGAAGTGATTTAGATTAAGTTGAAGAGAGTCGCTTTGGTCACGTTCAGAATGTGGTAGAATGGAGGATTGAAGAAGAGAGCACTGAGAAAGAATAATTCATTCCTAGAACACAAGCTAAATATACGGACAAAAAGCCTTGCATTTAAACTATCGATTTGCCTTTATGAACTACGTTTGGCATCTGCAGCGGATAGGAAAACAAATAGCACAGCGTCGTTTCTGTGTTTGCATTGATTGCTGCTGCTACTGCTGCTGCTGTTGTTGTTGTTGTTGTTGTTGTTGCATCGTTTATTGGGTAGGTGTGCGTACATAGGGTCTCTTTCGCTCTCTCACTCTCTCGCTCGGCTGATATGCCATTACGAATGGAATTTTGCAGTCAATGTACTCTCCCGATCAGTATTAGCATTCGATGTATGCGGCGTGCACCGAGTGAACGATGAGTTTCATATTAAGTGCACAATAGCGGCAACAACGACACACAGCTACAACGCCAAGTTGCAGGATTTTCATTGAATTCACGCCGTGTTGCATAGGCAAAGTTCCAACTTTGAACGGTGTCGATTGTGATGCGATTGTAAGCCCTACGTGCACATATACATGAGCGCATACGCGCACACTCGTTTGTTTCAGCGTTGTTTGACGTCATGATCACTAGGTACGATCGTTGGGTTGCCGTAGCAGCCAATTACTCATCGACCGCACACCGCATAGATTCCCAGCGCGAAATACGCGTTGAACGGGTCAACAATCTGTTTTTTCCATACGCGCCTCTTCTCTTTTTTCTAAATCTTTTTTTTTTTCTCTTTCTCGATTTGCCGTTTTATTCGCAACGAATTTTTTCCGCTGCTTCTTCTTCTTATTCTCTCTCTATGCGATCGTTTTTTCCTCCATTCATCTATTTTATACACGTATGCACGTTCAATTCCAATTACACGATCATGGGTATTTGCAATGTTTAATAATATTCCCCGTTCGTTTCACACACAAAATGTGATGATCGCGTTTCTTTTTTTCCATCTTGTATCGCTTGCATTTCTCTTACTTTATCTCCGCATTTTTTTTTTACGGATGGTAATAAAATAAGATTTTACAAAACGACAATAACTGTACGTTAGACGTTATAACGTCTGTATATATACAGATTTTAAATCTAGGCACACACGCGTTTACAACAACGCATGCTGTATGGAAACGTTGGACTTCTTATTTTTTTTTCAACCATCTGTGTATGAATGTGTGCTTGGCCTTTTCAAGTGAAGCTACAGCTACAACAACAATAACAACGCTCAAATGTTGCCGTTAGCAAACAATAAACAACTGACGTTTATCTTCGGCGAAAAGATATTTGACAAAAAAAAAATGTTTTTAGATATTTTCCTTGGAAACAAGCAAACAATTTATATGAAAACACTTGATATGACCATTCATCGATTTTTAAAATTAGTCAATCGTGTTTCATTGCAAGCGTAGGTAAAACATGCGACAACTGTTTTTTTTTATTCGATTTTCATTATTGCGAAACATTTTAATGTGACCACAATTCGGCTTTATTTTCACATGCGAATGCAAAAACTGGTCTACCGCCTCAAATGTTCTTTGCTTTATTCAGCTGTTACCATGCTGATTGTTTTTGTTTGTGTTTGTGTTCATTTTGAGGTTTTCTCTTTTATATGTTTGTTCCCACATTGTATTTGTTCGTCTCTGAATGTCAATTGAAATGATTTGCTTTCGTTTTTATTGCCGCTGTAGGAATGTTTGGTCCATCATTCGGTCAGCAATCATCATACAATTATTTTCCAAACAATGGGGAAAATTATAATAAAAACGCATGGGACTCGCAACAAGTAAACGGTGCATCGCGTCGTGGTGGTTATGATGATTACAATCGTGGATATGATAAGCAACGTTCATACGGAAGCGATGGCATTAAAGTAAGTGAAGGCCTGCTTCTGTGTTTGTTTGCCTTTTATTTCTATTTGTTCATTCATTTGCTCAATGGATGTGTGTGTGTGTGTCTAATTGTTTGGTGTAATTTTTTTCTACCCGAATCACAGTCAATTGAACATGGAGTGCAAGGTATTGGATTGGATGGCGGAAATCAGCGTGATTCATACTCAGCAAAGACAAATTCCCAATCGAACACAGCATCGGCGGCACAACCGAAGAAAACAACGTGGGCGAGCATCGCATCACAACCGGTCAAGTCCTCGCAAACGCGCATCTCGTCAACATTGAAAAAGAAGCCGGGAATGCCGTCACACATCAAGGTACCGCCACCACCAATGATTCCTGGCAAACATAACATGGATATTGGTAAGTTATGCAATTTAATTGCACCCATTCCTTTGTTCAATTCCAAGTTGAATATGCAATTTAACGCGAGAGTTCCCACACACTGCAATAGGCTTGGACTCAGAAAAGAATGGTGCTCTAGTTCCGCCACCAGTTCCATCGCCACCTCCAGTTATCGATGAACCGTCGCCATTTCAATTTCCGACGAAGAACCACAACAATGCAAATAATAATTCGACAAATAACAATTCAGAGCAGTTTCCAGCTCCATCCAACCGAAATGACTATCATCGCGACATGAATCGTGACATGAACCGCGACATGAATCGTGAAGGTGGTTGGCATAGACGTGAAAACGGATATCATCCACATCCACGTGATTCGAACCGTGGATATCAGCCACGCTCAAACTATGGGCCTCCTCCAAATCATGACAGAAATCATGACAGACAAATGAACTATCAGGTAAGAGTGAAAATTCTGATCAGCAACTGAGTGCCGATTTCTAATTGGAATTTCATTGGAACGATTTCAGGAAAATCGCAACTATCAGCCACGGCCACATTATCGTTCATCTCCACCGCATAATAATCAGTTCTATGGGCCCAATCGTAATGAAAATGCACAAGAACCGCCTCCACCAGCACCAAAAGTCGATTCAGATGCTCCAAAGCCGGAAGAGAATGCACCGGCTCCAGTTGAGAAGATTTTGGATAAAAACAACTACAATCCACCTGAGCTGGACACTGAGCATTTGGACAAAGCAAGGTAAGCGATTTTAAATGCTGTTTTGCCAAAAATTGTTCTAACGTTTTGGATTTCGTTCCGAATGGTTGCAGATATTTCGTCATAAAATCTTATTCGGAAGATGATATCCATCGCAGTATCAAGTATGAGATTTGGTGTTCGACTGAACATGGTAACAAGCGTTTGGATCAAGCCTTCCGTGACGCTGAGGCCGAAGGCGGTTACATTTATTTGCTGTTCTCAGTGAATGGTTCAGGTCATTTCTGTGGTGTGGCCCAGATGACCAGTGCCGTTGACTACAATTCCGTTTCGTCGGTCTGGCATCAGGACAAGTGGAAGGGCAAATTCTCATTGCGTTGGATCTACGTGAAAGATGTGCCGAATTCGCAATTGCGTCACATTCGCTTGGAAAACAATGAAAACAAATCGGTCACCAATTCGCGTGACACACAAGAAGTACCGAACGCCAAAGGGCAACAAGTTCTTCAGATCATTCACACATTTGTTCACTCAACATCGATCTTCGATGACATGGAGTTCTATGAACAGCGTCAAGTCGAAGAGGACACCAAACGTGTTGATGTACCACCACCACGTGGGCCGCCTCAACCGTCAAATTACCGTGACGGAGGCGGTTACGATGTTGGATATCGTCCAAACCGGAACTATGGTACTTTTAAGCGAATAAATTTCTAACTGCACTCAATACAAATACACGTTTAATTATGCAATTGAATCAATCATTTTATGCGTAGGTAACAATCGTGGATATCATAACAGCTACGACAACCGACGTGATGGACGGGATGGAAGTGGTGAATTTTCGCGCAACTATGATCGACCACCACCAAACCGTGACTACAACAATCGGCGTGAAGGCGGCTTCATGTCCCGAGACCGGGGAGAAAGAGATAATAATCGATTTGATTTTCGTGTAAGTACCAATTTCGATCCATAAACCATTTTCCAAACACTTAGCTACTACTACTAGCACTCGAGATATTAATGAAACAAAAATTTTGCTTGCATCGAAAAAGGATCGTATGGAACGAAACGATGATCATCATCAAGGTGGATTTAAACGTAATTATTCGAATAATTTCGGAAATCGTGGTTCGAATGGGCCAAACTCAAGCTATCGAAATGATCGCTTTGAACGTAATGAAAGAATTGAGCGCAATGATCGCATTGAACGTCGTGAATCGCGTGAACCAGACGACGATGAAAATATCGAACGCAACTGAACCTCCCTCCCCTATCCCCGAATAAATCGTCGAACTGAGTGCAAAAACTGATTTGAAACACATAAAAAGAGAGAGAGAGAGAGTGAGGAAAGAAAACACGAACGGCAAGCAAAAAGAAAATAAATAATGATCAATTACTAATATTTCATTTTTATCGTCGATTAAGTAGCATATGCGATTTCGTGTGAATGAACATTGAATTCATCAGCAAGAATCGACCTAAAAGAGAGAAAATTAAATAAAAATGAGTAAAATAATCAAAATCGTGAAAAATTAAAAAAAAAAAAAATAAAACAAAGTAACAAATAAAAGTATTGATTTAAAAAAATGAACTTTTTAATACAAGTAAAATCAGTAAAGTAAATTTATTCCAATAAGTTTCAAGCAACCGTGAATATTCAATGACTTTAAATTTCTTGCAAAGAGGTTCTAGAAAGAGAAAAAAAAAGACACAAAAAACACAAAAAAAATGAATAAACGATGCAATAAAATCACAAAAAATAATAATAATACAAGTTTCCGCTACATAAACAAAAACCTTTACAGTTGAAAACATTGAGAAATCGATCAAACATGAAAAACTCTCGAACTTTTCAATCAACGCCAATGTAGAAACCAATATATGAAAGAAAATAGCAAAAAAAAAACAAAACAAAAAAAACTTTTACAATATTTGAATGAAATCTAAGAAGAGAAAAGAAATCCAATCTAATATGTGTGTGAACAAAAGAAAAAAAAATCGAAACTATATAATTGCGTTTGTTTGTGCGTGTAAAATTTGAGTTTAAAAAAAATCATTGAATGGTGTGTGCGCACGCGTAATGTGCTCTCCAATTGCAACGGTTTAAGTTTTCATTTCATAAATAAATGTGCTTCACTTTTTCCAATTTCTTCGACACATGCGAAAAAATCCACGAAATTCACACATTTAACAACAATTCCTCCAGCGTCATATCGCCTACTTTGTATTTGATTTAAATAGAGAAATAGAGAGAAGAAAAAAATTTACACATAATAACAATTAGCTCATTACCAACACACATCTACACATGTTTTTTATTGTTTTGTTTTTTTGGTTCGAACACGAAACAACTACATCGATATACTAGCCAGCGATCATTTAGTTCGCGACCCGTAGAAGCAGAAGCAGCTCAACAGAAACAACAAACAACAACACTAGAATCCAATGTACACACTTTTGCTTATTTAAGAAATGATTCAACAAAAATAAATACTAATTCTCAATACGAAAGTAAAATAAAACATCTTTGGAATCAAATGAACTGCAGACTTTCTCAATACTGAAACAAATATGGCTAAACAAACAAGAACACATGCAAATAAACGCGCAGAAAAGAACAACAACAAATTTATTGAAGAAAATTTTCAACCACAACAAATTTAGATAAATATTAATTATATTATTACTATCGTAAGAATTTATAAATATAAAAAAACAATTTTAAAATGGAAAATTATATAAAAATCTTGCAACAACAAATAGATTCAATCAAATGATAAATAAAATACTTGCAACAAAAACAACCGAACACGTCTTGGGTTTCCTATTTTCATCTTGGTTTTCGTACAGAGTCAAGGGAGTGTAGTGTTTGAACATTGAACACCTGGGCTGGTCATGGACAAAACACCGGGAGTATAAACAATATTATTTTTTTCGTTAAATTTCTGTAAACATGTGATAATAATTTTAAAAAAAGGCAAATACGCACCATTTTTCCACTCAATGTCCAATAAATGCCCGGTAGGGAATACAAAGGAAACAACCAAGTACGCAGTAACACCAAATTGGAACCTGATTATCGTAAACTTCCTCTCGAAAACAAAGGAATTTTTCCGTCCATGACTCACACACCAGAAATAATTCGTGCGCCAACTATATTAACCATTGGAATGTTTGAAAATTGCTTCGAACACACGCCAAAAACAACAAGCTGAAAAAAAAAGATCATCAAACATTGATAAGCAGATATTTGTGCACGAAATGCAGGTGGTATGATTGGGCTTTTGACGTGTCATCCAATTTAAATCAGTACACAAGATTGCATAATGTTGTTGTTTGTTCGAAATAAAAATGACTGACGCAATTATCTGCCGTTTCCTAGTAATGTCCGTCTGCCTCTCTTTCGGCAGAAATTTTCAATTTTGTGACCCGAACTTTCTCTTCCATGTTCTAATAAAACAAGTTTAAATTTAACAAATTTTGGCAACGATTGTGAAATAGGGCGGTGCGAAATGTGATTTCGATAAATCGATATGAAAAGAGAATCATGCATAATAGTCATGTTCATATGAATGTAATGATCAAAAACTCAAGCGGAAAAAACATGAGTTTATTTTTATGCTCACATTTTTACAAATGAGTGACCAATGAAATGACCGGAATAATGCGCTCGATTCCAAAGTGAAAAAAACTCATAAAAAACTATCTCGGAACGAAAAAAAAAACAAATTCAAAGTCAAAACATAATTTTTTTCCGTACTTTCACATCCAAAATAAGACTCACGGTCTTTTTGTTTGTTTCCACAAAAAAAAAAACAGATTCAAATCAAAAGATTAAGATATTCATAGCCTAATAAAGTTGATCATGGATTCAAACTACATCGATAACAAATGTGAGTGACGAAATGCTAGACCGCAGTCGCTAGCGTGATACACAGCAAAAACCAGTAATTGTTGCATCATGCTTTCGTCGACTGTGTAAATTCAAGTAGCTAAACAAGACATTTGATGCGCGTCGATGCCAAATCATCAAGAAAACAAGCATGTTTACTCGAAATGCGAGACAGCATTGCGAAAAGGTTTTTCAGCAAATGTGTATGCTAATTTGGCAATTTCAGAATTTTCAAAACTAAAACGGCTGTGTACCAAAGCCTCAGCGAAAAAATAAGTACATAAAACACGCAAAACTCAATCACAGTATCAACGTTACCATGTCCTCTGTGAACAACATTTAATTTCATATCGCCAAAAGCTGAAAATTCAACCCAAAATTCATTTACTTTAGACTTGATTGAGTGTGGACAATGAGCAAATATGCTTTTCTTTATCAGCCAGCACATTGCACTGATAAAATTGTGTGTGCGCGCGCGTGCGCTCTGTAACTTAAAAAAGTCGAAAACTTTTCTTATCGTATTCGGTTGTTTTCTAATTATTTTTAAGTCGTCAAACAAAAGCCGTTGTCGACTCGATTCTATTTCATATGCCGCGGATATTAGGCACCATACTATAGATGTACTCCATGTAATATTGCTCAATGTTACACATTTTATTGGCTGAAATTATTATCGCTATAATTATTGTACGCGAAAATTTTAAAAGGCTCGGTAAACAAATGAAGCCATTTTTATATCTCATTACCCGAATGTGTGATGCGTGTGAGTGTACCGTGTGGCGGCTGTTGAACGTCAAAGTCATTTGAGGCGATGCGAGCGCCCCCAATTTCAAAGGGCACATCAATGTAATTTAACATTTCAAATCGGAACTACACAGCGCGCCAATTCGAAATATAGGAAAATATAGTGTCAACAGCCGCACCATGGAGTGTACAGAAAACACACGGAAAAATGCATTGCTGGCCGTGATTAATGCAAAATCAATTCCGAACATGATTGGACACGATATGAACAATTTTTTCCATGACGAAAAACAACACACAGTAGTATTGTGCGTCAGGTCATTTATCTATAATAGTGCTAGCGATTAACCGCCGACTTCGTGACAGACGCAAATTGGTTGCGGGAGACATTTCATTTCATTTTGGGAAAAATAACTGACGGTTTTTTGTCGGCTTTTTTATACAGTCAAAAGCTGTTGTTTGTCAAAGCCATACGATTGTTTTGAACAAAAATATCATATCACGTTATTTACTCCCTTAGACACACATCATGCGCGCATGGGATCGCGCGCGAACGAACTTTCGCGCAATGGACTGCCGCAACACACAAGCGATGATATCTTGCCATTGTGCTGTGCGAGTCTATTACGAAAACAACTCACTCAAATGCCGTTGTGTGTGATTAAGCACCTAAGCCGTAGAGGCTACGTGCAAAATTTTGGTTTCCGATCAAGTAATAAATTGACGTTGACGACAGCGGTTAATCAGTTCGTTACCGACTTTCACTCAGGCAACACATCATTCGTGTGTACGCTCCAACCAAACGATCATCGAAGCAAACAAGCGGCAATTGAAAAACAAGAAAGAGAATTGCTGAAATTTATTAAACCCATTACTGGAATTTTTCGCTGATTTTTTGGGCGTTTTTTTTTATTAGTCAACCTGAAAAGGATATTTAAAAAAAAATCATAATATAAATTGTGCTGAAGAGTGAATATTTGGGAGAAGAACCAGTAAATCCAAGTAAACAGTGTGTTGCATCAGAAAAAGTTCAAAACGGCGACGTCGGTCATTTTTGCACCCGACACCAGCAGGACACACTTAAAATAGAATGTTAAATCTGATTTCATTGCCAATGAAAATCCTCACTCCAATCATACAACGGACTGAAAAGTGATAGACAAATAAAAGTAAATCGACAAATTAAGAAAAACAGCCACCCTCAACAGCAACGACCGCATAAATCGGAATAATCTCAACCAATTGTGTGTGCGTGTTGGTACATTTAAAATCTAACGCATAAGTGAATCAACGGTTAAAGCTTGCTGAACATTTGTACAGACAGCACCGTAACGTCTTTGTTTCATTTGTTGAATTTTTTCTCGCGAAACCATTCGGGTTTTGAGTGGAATTATATTGGAGAGATAGAGTAAAAAAAAAGCAAAAATCAAACGTGATGTATTTCCAAGGTCAATATCAATATGCTATATGCATTGATTTGGTTACCACGTCCTGGGATCATCGTAATTTCTCGCAGGCCGATGCGATTGATCGTCAAGAAATTATCGGTAAGTGTAAACCCATTATCAGAAAGAAATTGACATTAAAAAAAACAAATTCCATTTTATTTTTCTACTTCTTTTATTTATGAACTCGTGTTCATTCTTCTTTTTTTTTGAGTACTTCCTCTTTACATTTTTTTGAAGTGTTTTTCAAACCAGTAATTCATAACTTTTATCACTTTCTCCATTCACACAAAAACACTTGAAACAGAATTCCCAGCCGTGCTGCTTAACCTACAGTCTCGTATAATCGAAGCCGATTTTCACACATTTGTGCGTCCAACTGAAGAGCCGAAGCTGAGTGATTTTTGTAAAAATTACACGGGTATCCAACAGAGCGATGTTGATACGGCACCCACTTTATCGGAGGCGATACGCAAATTTCATGATTGGATCGACAGTTTTCGATTTGCCAAAGGAATCGTACTAATCGACGATGCTAAACGGAAACAAAATACCGTATTTATAACATGGACTGACTTTGATCTCGGCATTTACTTGCCAACAGAGACTACACGCAAGAATTATAAGCTTCCAAGATACTTCAACAAATGGATCGATCTTCGAGACTACTACAGTGTAAGTGTTTGACACATATTTTTTTTTCTAAAAGGGCTAGACGAAAAATCTATTTTTTTTCTCTGTTTGAACAAAAATGTCTGCATTGAAACATATTTGCGATGAATGAGATCACCAGCAAAAAAAAAATCTACATGGCAAAAATGTTAGATGGAAAACGTCTATTCAGTTCTTTTCGCGTGCTATCGCTTATCAGATCATTAGACATTAAATTTTCAAATTATATAATCGAGTTGTTTTTCTTTCTTTTTCGTTACAGCTCTGGACTGGCATTGATCGTGTCATTTCATTTTCGTTTGCCCTAAAAATGGTTGGAATGCCATTTTTCGGTCGGTTGCACTCCGGAGCCGATAATGTTAGAAATTTAGCTCGATTGGTATGCAAGATGACGCGGGCCGGCATCGAACTAACAATTAACAGCGAAAGTGATTATTTCAAAATTTCATCCTAAATTCAAACACAAATCAAAGATATACCTTAATTTTAAGCAAAACCTCAATATGAAGGCTGTAATTATTCTGTTAAACATTTCGAATCGATTAGATTTAAGATGCGATTTTAGATAGAGTTTTAATGTGATTTTTGTTTTTTTTTTTTCCAATCGTTGAATAATTATGGTGATAATGTTACCAAAAATAAATTATGTCTGTTTGTTTAAACGTGATTGTAAATTAGTCAGAATAAGTCCATTAAAAAAAAAAAAAATAAATCGGAACTGATTAGATCTTACGAAAAAAATCACGAAAATCAACAATTTGTCAATTGTTTATTATTTCCTAACTCTTGTTCCATTTGAAATTGATAATTCGATTAGTTTCGCCTGAACAAGGTCGAAGTCTTATTTAACGAAGTTTTTTCCCACATCGGCTACGCTTTTTTCTCTTCTTTCAATTTATATATATATTCTTTCCTCCTTCATTTGTGTTAATCATAGTTTGAATCATATCAATGCATAAAGCAGTCAGATCGTCTCGTTATCGGGTCGTTCGTTATAAAAGCCGAGACGTCTTACTTTGCTTGTGAGATCTAATATCACAATCGCCGCAAAACGATTTACGTCGTCTTACATTCATGCCACTGATAAGACTTGTTTTCTCATTCGGCGAGACGATAAGCGCAAATAGTGGCCGATTTACAGCTGTTGTCATTTTCAATCAGCAAAACACCAATAAAATAATAAAAGTGCCTCTTTCCGTCCATTGTTTTTGCCGTTATCCGATTGAACGCTAAGTATGCGGCATACTTAAGCGGTAGAGTATGCGTTGTGCGCACCATTCACAAACCACACAATGAATTATTGTTGACGTTCACAGTTCTACGAGATGACAATCTGTCAGGCGAGCCTTAGTATCGCAATCGCATTGAACAGTAGATGTAGTTAAGACAGCAATTAGAACACAATTTTCAGCGTAAATAGTCGCAAATAGGACAGTAGTAATTTAGTTTAAACGCAAATCGAACAAGTGCCAAACAAAAGTAGATCAGCGATAAGTTTTCATATTAATTAGATCATATACTTTTTCAATATCAACAAATAACGACAACATCCGAGAACAAGAAAATGTCTTTTCAATCGCCGATGCCAAACCAACAATTCCTATGGGAAGTTTTTCAACGGTTAGTTTGATACTTTTTCTCTGATTGCCAGTGATTCATCCAAAGAAAGTGCAACACAATTAGTTTGTTTGTGCAATATTTCACAACACGTTCAAATATTTCGTTCCCGTGACTAACTCAGTTTATGTGTTACTATCTGTGACGTGTACCCATCAATTCACATACACCACACTACAGAAAAACTCGTTGATTGTAAACACACTATGATGTCATAACATCCGATACCGACAAAGCCTTGAACATTCTGGTTTTTTCGGCGAATTTAATTGTCATCTTACGCATAATATTAACACTTGTGTTAACTTTTTATACCTTTTTTCGTATTTTAATTTTGTTTCAAATTTCAATTCCAGTGTTTGAAAGAATTTTTTAATTGAAATTTTCAATATGTATTTTTTTTTCGTTTTCAGAGTTGACAAAGACCGAAGCGGTTACATTTCAGCCGATGAGCTACAACAAGCTCTGTCGAACGGAACATGGGACTCTTTCAACCCAGAAACAGTGCGAATGATGATCGGTACGGTTTATCAGTTATTTTAGCTTCTTATTATTGTTGTTGGACCATTTCTAATTAGACTGTCATCCATTTAGGAATGTTTGACCGGGAGAACCGGGGAAGTGTCAGCTTTCACGACTTTGGTGCACTTTGGAAGTACGTTACAGATTGGCAAAATTGCTTCCGATCATTTGATACGGATAACTCGGGCAACATTGATAAAAACGAATTGAAAACAGCACTCAGTTCATTCGGTTATCGTTTGTCTGACAATTTGGTTGGGATGTTGCTGCGAAAGTATGACCGATATGGTCGTGGCACCATACTTTTTGACGATTTCATCCAATGCTGTGTTACTCTTTACGTAAGCACTGAGAAAAAATATAAGCTGTTGTGTTTGTCATTTTTAGAAAAGTTTCGTTGTTCGTCATTTTCGGCTAATTTCCTTCGTTTCTGTTTTTCAGACGTTGACATCAGCATTCCGGCAATATGATACTGACCAGGACGGAGTAATCACAATCCACTATGAGCAATTCCTCCAAATGGTGTTCGCTTTGAAGATTTGATTGTCGCTCACAACGAGAGGTGCTGCAAATTAATCTAAATCCCTCGAAACATCTGATTGTCGCTCTTTAAAAAAATACCAATCAGTTAATTCAATCTAAAAGTGGTCAAATATTCATCATTCACCAGCAAAACCATAAAACACGTGCAAATAGCATTCTTATTTAAGTTGGAATTTGAAGACATAATTTTTAATCAGTTTTGATCAAGTATGAAAATGATATCGAACAGATGATCTAGTTCAATCTCTATGATGAAATATAGAATATAAAACATTTTTATCTTCCGTTAAATGTTAATCTACAAATGTTTCTCCCATGATGTCAAACGATTTTACACACAGAGTGAATATATTTTGTCATTCCGGCACACCACACCTTTTTTTCATATTCGTCAGTGTCAATTGACGTAGTACTCATATTATTACTCTATTTTACGACATACACATGATTTTATTAGAACAAAAAGGAAATAAATTCATTTAAAACGAAACAAAAAGAAATAGATATGAAAAAAACACTATTTCAAACTAAAATAAAGTAATTTAATTCCATGAAAATCAGTTCAATTGTTGGTGATATTGAGAGTTTATGTGCAAAAAATACATATTACAAAGAGTGTCAAAAGACAGTATATTTTATGTAACGTTGGTTTCGTGCCTCATTTACAACATTTTAATCAGTTTATAAATAAAAAGCAATTTTAAAGCATTCAATTAGCGTATTTTTTTTTGTTCATTCCAAAAATGTTGATGGATTTTATCTGTTGGTGACTGAAGCTCACACTATAAATAGCAAAGTAAACAAACTCTAAATTCAATGTATCGCTGTCTAGATGACGCTTTATTTCAGAATTTAACATGTTGGTAATTCAAAAACTCTTCAGTACATGATTGCATGTATTTGTGTGCAAATAAACACACACAGCCGCTGAAATTTGTAAGATTATTTACCTCGAACTCGAATTCAATTAACACCTTGAAGTACAGTAATTTCATTTGCAATTTCGTAACTATTCCACAAATGGAGATTAGTATTAGTTCTGAATCGAGCATCAAAGCATTAGTCTTAAGTGTACCAATTCGTTTGGTGAGACAGTTTAAAAATGTTGCAAAAGTATTTAATTTACCTTTTTGTTTTTGCCGTTTTGATTGTTGGTGTTCAAATGGTTTCAATTGAAAGATATGAAAATTATGCGGAAAATGAGAAAGATCATCAGAAGTGTTTGTCAAGAAAACGTAGATATTTGACATTTCCCGAGGGAAGTTCCATGCAACTGGGTGAGTCTGAGGCATATTTCATAACACGATGAAAAACATTCTATTTTTAATTGGTGTGTTTTTTTTTCGTACCGTTATTCTTAGTCTACGATCAGATTATAGGTATGGTGGACACGACCAATCTGCATATCTTTGGTATTACATGTTCGTTGGCTTGGCAACTGCCTCATAAATCACATTTTGCCGAGCACCACACTGAAGCACCGATGCATAATAGCAAGATTTCAATCAGCGATGTTGTGAACAACACCGATAAAATTGACTTTGATGAATCGCCGCAAAGCACGGGACATGTTTACCATTTCGACACTTACTACAATCGGTCAAATTATCATTCGCATAAAGTTGATAACGGTTATTTCGATTACTTGAAAGCAGAACCAAAAATAAATCGACCACCATCGATTCGATTCGACGATTGGCAAAAATATCGCACAAATAAATTAAAGTGGAATTATTCGCATGACATTTATCCGGCATTGCGAATGAGAAGACACATCGCCAGTTATGACGAGAAGCATAATGGCAGTGGTCTTCATCCAGAAGTGAGAAAATTGGTGCAACATCATCGTGATACACGTTTTAGCCTTTATAAATCCATTGAAAAATACTTGAATGCGTAAGTAGGATTGCGGTGCTTAGCAGAGATTGAAGAGGTAAACATTTTGGAATATTCAATTTCAGCAAAGGTGAAAATGGCGAGCAATGCATCAAATTAGCGTTATGCGAAACAAATCAGATGGAACATACGAGTACCGAACCTGATTCATTTGTAAAAGAACTATTACGGGCGATTTTCAGGTAAATTGGATTAAATTTCTTTTGAATTGAATGAAAATTTAATTTCGAATTTCAGTTTGCCATCAGTGAAGTTTCATTCAGATATGTCCACAGTTCAATCAACGAAATATGACAAAGTTTTGAATGAAATAGATTACAACAATGGCATTGACTGCTACAAAAAATATCCCGAGTGTTCCACAAGCATATGGAGCAGCGATTTCATATTTTAATCAGTCGAATTATTTTTAATCATGTTTTTTTTTTAAATAAATAAATTGACGCAAAAATTGTATCTATCAGTTGAAGTGACTGCACTCACTCACAATTAAAATTGCTTACCCACATCATATGCTGGAGAGACGATTGTGAGTTATCGTCAATGGAAAATTGAAATTTGTCACACTTTATCTCTATTCCGATTCTGCTGTCGTGAGGGAGTATTTGTCGCAATGACGACATGACTTCATCGAATTCATTAGAAACCAGTCACTTGAAAAAAAAAATACAACATAATTTATTTCCAAATTGTTTAACACGTGATTTAGTCAAAGAGGAGATTTTATGCCCAAAAACGTAAAAGGGAAAAAAAATCGAAATTTTAAGTTTTCAGAATGCATAAATTAAATAAAATATTTATTGCATAGAACAGACTAATGGTTTTATTAGGTCAATACTAGTATATTGCTTGAGTTTATTAAAGTACTTTCATGGTGAAGGAGCAAAGAAGAGCGTTATCTGTCGACCAAATCCACTTGAAAGTTGTCACACTTGGCAACTATAAAATTATACAGCTGACGCAGACTTAGTCCTTGGAGCGACCGAGCCATGCTGCTGTTGCCCTTGTTGTTGTTGTTGTTGTTGTTATTGTTGTTGTTCGCCATCTTCGCTTCGTTCGCCATATTCGCTGTCATCATCATCGTCCGCCTGTTCTCTTTCTCTTTATTTTCTTTTTTTCTTTCTTCTTCTTCTGCCAATGCTTTCTCCATCGCCTCCTGCTTCAACACAGCCTTCACTTTTCTAATGGCGACCGATATGTAGGCCTCGATGGCCTGACGAGTAGCCATCGGTAAGTCGCGCGGCATGGTCACATCCAGAGAGGTGAGCAGTCTTCTGATGCTGACGGTCATTGTCGTGAGGCGGCGCTCCATAAAATATTCGTATTTTTTGTTTTTGAGCGCGGCATTACTGCTGTTGTTGCTGTTTTGTTGTAACTGTTGCTGTTCCTGTTGTTGTTGTTCCTTGGCCTTGACCTTGGCCTTATCTTTGAAGCGACCGAGCCGTGTCTAGTGTGGAGATCCGAACTCGATTGAGCTTCACTAACGGCTGTGCTCTTGTTGCCTTTGCTGTTGTTGTTGTTGTTGTTGCTTGGCCTTGGCGATTCTTTCGCTCTTCCCGAGCTCTTTCTCGAATTTTACGCCGAGTTTCAGCCAACGTCAGTTCTCTGGCGGTTCGGTTGGATATATGGGCGGCATTGCTGGCATTTTCATTCGCCTTTTTATATGCAGCGTGAGCAACCTCATAAGCTTCCTTAGCTTGTTCGAGTAATTTTTTTTTTGTTCTTTACTTTTTCTCGGGCTGATTTCTCCGCTGAGACGGCTTTTTTGTGTTCCAATGACTTGATAACAATATCATTGGTGTCACTGTCATTGCCGTCAACAGTCGGACAACTTCGGATGCCCCCTATGTTCCAGCGCGTACAGCATCTGTATAGCTGCCATCATTGTCGCTATTTTCGCCGTCTTCGTTGTCTTCGCAGTCTTCGTCGTCTTCGTCGTATTCGCCGTCCCCCTCCGCCTCACGCTTCAACATATTTTTAACTTGTTTAATGACGACGTCTATGTGGGCCAGAACGGCGTCACGAGTTTCACTCGATATGTGGAGAATAGACGGATCCACTGTGGTGATCAGTCTTCCGATGGTGGTGGTCACTTTCGTGAGGCGATTCTTTATAAAATATTTGGATATTTTATTTTTGAGCTATAAAAAAACCGAAATTTTTTTTTTTTTTATTTAAGTGATTTTTAGGTATAAATTGAGAAAAGAAATGTTCGAAAATCAGCTTTGAATGTAGTGTGATTTGTTATAGGCGACAAACAATTGGATCCAGGATTAAATGCAACTGGTTGTTTTTTAATTTATTTAGACATTAATGTTTGTGCTATCGTTTTTGTTGTTTATCATCAAAGCACGCCCAATTGCCATCTCAAGAAAATAATAAAAAAAATATTAATCAACAAAACATCGTATTTATCCTGGAATTGTCAAGCAAACCAAACCGAACCGAAAGTTCAGAGACAATGTTTTGCTTCGTGTGAAAAATGAACTCACACCGATGAGTTATTATAGCCATAGTCACTAGAAGCAAAAGAAAACACCGTGGTTGTACATCTATCAAGTCAGTCTTCTGAGAATTGTTGTTAAAACTGAATTCACAGTGAGTTCTAATTATGAATCGGCTCATTCGGAGCGCTTTAAAGTGAATTTTATATGACTCATTTGAATGTGTGAAGAAGTGTATCATTCAAAACAAAAGGATTCGTGATGGTTTTTTGCATGAATGCAATCGTTATGTATACAATTATCGTTGTGTATACAAATGTAAAGAACTATCTGCGATAATTCAACAAACAATTGAATCGCACCTTATTGTTTTCACTTATTCGATATTTTCAATTCATTTAAAAAAAAGAATTCGAAAAGAGTACCTTGAATGCATTTCAGTACTATCGTACCATCATCAGCATCACGACTAAACAGAAAAGTCGTCGGTTGTCACGTAAAAACATCGGCCGGTGTAGCATCATAGCAAACGAGACAGCAAATTTGATTCGATGTTCCCGTTATCCAGATTCAATGCGTTGTTGCTCCTCTGAATAAAGTAACTTTCGTATGCGTCCAATTTGCGCGCATCGCCTATCTCTTTCACCAGCCGTAAGTTGCTTATGTCGATATTCAAATGACCGCTGTTCAATGCATGTAATGCTAAGGCAGAGCGGTAGCCCTGTTTGTTCTTTATGCACAAACAATGTTCACGGAAACGAACTGAAATGTTACGTTT
>NW_022595244.1:22539494-22581153 GCF_009176505.1 Sitodiplosis mosellana
TGCTTCCAACAACACATCAAATGAAATTTTAGTCTCATCACAAGTGTGAATTGTGATGTCACCCAAACGTCGATAAAATGAATAAACATTCAAAATATGATCTTATGGTTTCATTTTCACGCTTATTTTTCAGTTTTTCGGAGTGTCCCATTTAAAGAGCCAAATTTTTTTTCTTCCGATTTTCGATATGGTCAGAAATTTTGCGATAAATTTTTTTTTGTAATGTAAATAAAAAACTGTCTTAGGCAACAATGTTCCTTTGCTCATCCTCTTTCCAACGGTATATCACATTCTCGAAAATATTTCCACTAGTCAAAGATAAAAAACCATGTCGAAGTGTGTCCCATTTAAGGAAACCTTACCTTATTATTTTAGTTTTAATATTTCAAAACATTTTGCAATGTTTTCGATTTATCAGAGAAAGAGCTACCCTTTTCAAATTCATGAAACTTAAAGATGTTAGCTGTTCTGACGTTCGTGCTTTACTTGCCAATCAGTCGACGCACACATAATCAGACTTCGCACATTCAAACGTCAAACCAAATGCAATGTATTTGTATTGGTTGGTGCAATCATTGGATTTGTTGTTATTGAAGTGACATTTGCAAATCGTGTGAAATTGATACTGTCATTTTAGCGTCTGTAAACTAAAAAAATCAATTCGTTGCGGCAAGTATAAGCCTTTGTGGTGAAATTAAAGCATAATTGGTTTTAATCGAAATACAATCAACAAGATTTGCAATATTTTTTGGTGTAAAATGGATGTTGAGCAGTTGAACATTGAAATTGGTGTATTTTTAAAACGATTGCGCATGTATTCCGAACGGAAGAATGCTCAAATCAATGAAAAAACAGTCGAACTGCTCTCAGATGCGGTATTACATATTGATTACTTAATTACGAATGCCGAAATAATTGCAACGGCAGAACATGACAGCGTTAAATTCCTTTTCGATTTGAATGAGCAACAATTCGATCTGCGCCAGTATATCGTGTGCCGTTTGTGTGTTGTGAGCATCAGAATAACTTCTAAATATCCAAAATATCCAACTTTTAACGCATTTGTATTTGTTTAGGAACAAATTGGCCTGTCCAAAGATGATCTTGAAGCACATTTGCAAAGAAATATCCATGCGCATAAACAACATCAGCAAGCCATGGTTAATGGCAATGGTCTGCCAGCAATTGCAACCAATCGAAAGGCCAGTGTCGAAACGAACGGAGCAAAAGACATGGTATAATGAAGCTATTCAATTGAATTCAAAACGATGTTCAATTTAATATTTTCGTTCTAGACAATGGATTCTGAATACAAAACGGTTGATAAAAATACAAAATATCCAGTCACTATGGGCTTCATGACAGGTTTGAATTTGTGTTTGATTTACATATTGCGTCGTATTGAGTTTTTCTCTTACCCTTTCAGGAGGCTACATTAAAGTCGAAGAAACTCCGTCCGTGGTCAAAGTTGTCGGTGATTCCGGATCGGCAAGCAAAACAAAAGAGCCAGCTCAATTCGACTATGACTCAACATACTTGATTCGAGCTAGTAAAATTCCATGGGTCGCAACGAAAGAGGAGATTCTGGACTTTTTCGATGATATTAACATTTTGAATGGCATAAATGGCATTCATTTCATAGTCGACAAGACAAAGAACAGCTGTAATGATGCCCTCATCCAATTGGCGAGTGAAAAAGATTATCGATTGGCCATGAATCTTAAAGTGATTCGCATGGGTTTTTCATCCGTCAAAAGTAATGCCATTTCAAATTTAAATTATTTGAAAAATGGACAAGAGTAATAATTTCTTTTGGTTTGAAGTATCACAGGCCAACATGATTGAATTCATATTTTTGATAAGCAAATCAAGTTATCCAGCGGAACAACGCGCTTTGAGGCTCGAAAATCTGCCACCAAACTGTTCTACGATGGAAATAAAGAATTATTTCAATGGTTTGTTTTTATATTGACATTTCAAAAAGAATATGACAATGAATGGCTTGTGTTACGCATTTTAGGTTGCACAATCTTGAAAGTTCATTTGGTGCTGGATAAATCGCAGCGGCAAACTGGTGAAGCATTTGTTATGTTTGCAAACATTTACGAAGTGGAGTTGGCCTTGCGCCAAATGGACGGCAAAAAAATTCGCAAAACTCTTGTGAAAGCATTCCGAAGTTCCGAGGAACAATTCCGTCACTACTGTGATAACGCATCAGTAACGGCATATCAAAATCCGCAAATTGTGCCGAATTCCATGCCAATTCGTGTGAATTCAGTTCCAGATTTGTGTGAGTACTTTTTTTTTGTGGCCTATTTATTTTAATTGAAGCAGATTTTGACATATTCCAAAGAAATCAAACAATTTTTTTCAAAATGACTTTTCTGACCCCTGCTCAGCTCCAAAAAAGAGGGCAATTCACAGTTCAACAATCAGTTTGAAAATGGACGATGGTGTATATCGAATTTTGGCTCGAGGTTTTCCATGGCAAGTGAAACCAGAAGATGTCAGCGCATTTTTCCAAAATGTCATCATTGTTGGCGGTAGAAATGGCATTCATATAAAGAAGAATGGTGCAATGGAAGCCACATTCTTTGTCAGTTCAAAGGAATTCTTGAACAAGGCACTAGCGCATGACAAGCAACAATACGACTCACGCACGATTCATGGTAAATGTTCATTGTATTTCTACTATTCGCTTTAAAATAAAAAATACTTTGAATTGTGTTTCGTTTCAGTCTCCCAGATACTATAATCATAAAATCATCAAACTTCATACATTAAGGCGCACACCGTCAATGAAAGCCTATCGTCGATAGGAAGCCAAAAGGAGAAAGTATTCGTATCACTGTTGCACACAGATAACGGGCACGGGTTACTTACTTCATTCGTTGATAATGCATAAGTGCCAAATATATATTCTCTAAACCATATTTTCAACCATGTTAAGGCGATCTCTATGAAAAGATTATAAGCTGTATCGACTTGAACAAAAATCATACTTAATTTTTCCATATATTGTAGTGGGTTGGTAATATTGAATCAATTGTTAAGCACTCAATATTTTATAATTCATATCAAGAAAAAATATTCCGTAATACATTTACCATAAATACCAAATATTCTCATTTCTTTTAATAAACAGTAGAATTTTATTAGAAAAATTACTAAAAAAAAAACGATACAAACCAACGTTTTCTCCAAATCTGAAAAGAAAATCATTTGAATGGATTGAATAAAAAATCAATTTGTTTAAATTACGTGTTTTTCTTTTTTATTTAGATACATTACTTGAATTGTTATTTAGGTGTTACGTTGTTATTCCATAATTATTGTGATTTTTCATCGTTTTTTTTTTCATTCATTTTTTGTTTGTTAAATGATTATATTTATATAAATTTCATTTTGCTTCATCTTCTATTTATATTTTATTAACTTGCTAATTTTTTTTTTATTTTTTCCACTTGCTCGCTTTCTCTTACTCACTTTTACACACAACATTATCTGATCAGGAGTTTTCTCTTATTTTTTTTTTGTGTTTTTTTTTAATTCTTGCGATTCTAACAGGTGATTGATTGTATTGTAGTATTTCAAATACATGTCCATTTGAATGGATCTGTTCACCTGTAAATGAGTCATACCATTCATTAATAATATATCGTTGGCAGGATTATTGCTTTGTAAAAACTTGTGCGCAATTCGTGATGCACCAGATTTGTTAAAAATGTTCTTACAGTGAGTGTGGTCGAACGGTTTTCTTTGCCATCTATTCCAAATGTTCATGTTCAAAGTAAAAAATAAACGTAATTTATTGGGTTCTTCGAAAATATACATACAATTTCAACAAATGAAAAACAAAAGTTCTACATCGCTTTTGGTTCTCTTTATGAGAGAGAAAAAGAATCTGATTTTTTTGTTTCGCTTTTTTATGCCAACTTAATATAACAAATCTCAATCGTTTGCAATTCTGTGGTTTTGTTGTCAGAGGAAACTATGATTTGCATTCTATGCGTCACTATTGATGATTCAATGCATTTTCGAAAGGAATTCTTTTTGCTTTTAAATGGATAATCGATAGATTCATCGATTTGGTTCTAATTGTGCCTATGTTGTTGTTTTGTTTCTTTTAAATTAACATTATATTGATTTTATTTTATATTTTCACACTAAACCGGGTGCAACAGACATTCAGTTTGTGTGTATGTGTGTGTTGCATTGCAATAACATTATTTAGCGTATAAATCTCCGTTTATTTGTTTTCTTCTTTTTGTTTGTTTATTTTCTCTTATTTTTAAAATTTAAATCACGTTTGAAATGTATTGCATTGTTTTGTGGCGGTACATTTGCTACTACATCCAATTGATTTCGCATGTTTTACAAGTGGCCGAAATACGAAAGGAGATCGAAGTGTATGGATGTGTTTGTCTCTTTCGATTTGATTCAAGTCGTTGGAAATTCGGTACCATTCAGTGTATGTGAGTGTGTGGGAAATGGTCGTTATCAGTGCCGTTTCGATGGTGTAGGTGATGTGTGGGGGAAAATGCATTCGATTGGTAGCACCTTAAAATGCCACAACTACATCTGTGGCGCGCACTTCAAACTTCATCTACTGCTGTTTGCCTATGTTTTCCGCTAATATGCTTCCGTAAATAAAAATATACTAGGCTATGCTCCTAAAATGTCATTAGTTTTGAATGTTATGATCCATTTATCACTCATATTCACTTTCGAAATATAATCGTGTGTGTTGATTCCGGATTTTTTTGCTTTTATTCAAGTGGTTTGCTCCTTATATTTTCTTCTTCTTCTTCTTCTTCTTGTGGTTTTGCAAGAATAAATGACAAATCATTGCTATTTTGTTTCAGTATATCAAAAATTATTATTCCGTTTAGATGCACCATGACAATGTTATACATTCGATGAGTGTTGCTGAGACTGAATGCCGCTAACATTTAATACTATATATATATATATTTGTTTGTTGTTTGTATTCAATAGAAGCTTCTCAATCTCATCATTTCAACAGGTTTGTTTTGTTTCGTATGCGAGTGTGTGTGTCTGTGTGTCTACGATTGAATGTGGGTACATACTATTTTTTTCTCTCTTTTTTTTTCTTCGAATAAAAAATAAAACAAATCAGAACAACCGAGAAATGAAGAACTTCGTTTTCTCCTTACGCGTTGTTGTGTACATGAGCTAACTATTATGTGGTGCTTGCTACTGAATTTTGTTGCAGCGATCTAATTTCATTGTCTTTCAATTGAACTACGCCACGCCAGTAGGCATCTTGTAAACAGGCTTTCTTCTCCAGTGAGGTTAGTATCTCACTCGTTTCGGCGACAATGGATTTTAGGTGCGCATTCTGCAGGATTAGCTCTTCGGATGGGCTGAGCTTGCCATTATCCTGTTCATGATGATGCGTACCATTACCAGTCACATTCTCCTCTGAGTCGCTGTCTTCGTCATCACCATTTTGGTGATTATTTGATGCAACAGCTGCTCTCTTCTTCAGGTGATTCTGTTGGCTTTGTTGTTGCTGTTGCTGCAATTGTTCTATGTGACTGGATACATTGGCTAACCATGCGTCGTAGTCCACATTGCTGGATGGAACGTTTGGAAACAGGCGCTCGAACACTTGTTTTGTGCGCGAAATATGCTCTAGCTCAACATTATTATTCGATGGAGCTGGTGCTGTGATCTTCGATGGTGAAAGGCTCGCATTTGCGGTCTGTAACGAGAACAAGATAAAAAAAAAATGTCGTCAAATTTTTTGAAAGGTCAACAGCCAGTCGCTTAGGACATTCACAAACACATTGCAAACATACATTCATTTCAAACAAACACAAAATTGCTGAAAACGAATACTGGGCTAAAATCACGAAACAAAACACATTCCACAAAATATTGACTGAATTTGTGAGAGATGGCTCACAACGCGGGAAAATTGACTGAGAGTGAGACATTTGACTTAAGTGGTAGGAATATAAAGTAATAATAACTTACAACTAATTTGCATTTGGAAGTGATTTTATAGGCAGACTCTTCGGCCTTTTGCAATGCATCTATCAATTTCCAGTTTTTCTTACGCAATTCCTATAACATTGTTCGTAGTAAATATTGAAATTTTTTTGGTTGGTTTTAATTTATTCTCAATTGCATCAATTGAAAATGTGAAGTTTTCGATAGAAGTATTGAATAGTGCGAATGAATATGATGATAGTGGTTTAGGCTCAAATTCAAGCAATAACGTGACTTGAAACTGTTTTCAGGACAAAGACAAACGGACGCGAACGAACAAAAATACAGACGATATGACTAAGATGGACAAAGCTCAATTATTCGAGCCCTTTCGAAAGCATCCAAGGTAAGAAATCTTTTTTTGTTTGGATCGCGTCCGTTTGCCGTTGGACACCTTCAAGCAGATCTAAGCCATGCAAAATATACAGAAACAAAAATGAATTTTATTAGAATTTCTCTGGCTTTAATGGTATTTACTCACGTTGTTCTTCTCCTTGTAGTCGGTGATTTGTTTGAATAACTCTTGTTCACGCTGATCAACAGCTGTATTCTCCAATTTCGATTGTAACTCATTCAGTTTTGCTTCTTTCTCGCTAATTGTCGTACGATACGTCTGAATGGTACCATTTAGTTCTTCGATCTGTCAAATATATCCAGAACAGAACCGTTAAACATTGCCAGCGATCAATAACGAATTATGAAAATTTCATGTAAAATTGTGTCGTTTCACTTACCTGCTTAGCATATTTCTGAACAACCGTTGAATTTTCTGCTTCGTATGTGGATTTCAAATCGCTCAACTGTGAATTCAAATCGCCGATACGTTTTGAACTGTCGGCCAATTCATTACGACTGAGTGTGAGTTCGGTTTTGGTTGAATCGAGGGCATTTTGTAGATTTCTTATCTCCACTTTGCTACTGTCTTCAATTTGATTCGATTGTTTGTTTTGTTCATTCAAACGTGATTCTAATTGTTCGAATTCATAGGTTTTCATTGCGTACAATTTTTCTAATTCGTCTTTGCGTTGGCATTCGTTGCGCAAACGCAACACTTCGCCATTCAAATATGCAATCTCCTGCTCATTTTTGTGCACCAACTCCTGATATTTCTGTTCGCTTTCGTTCACTTTGCTCAGGTGCTCGTCACGAATTTGAAGGAATTTCTCTTGCATATCTTGAATGATATTATTTTTGTTCAACAGTTCAGCGGAGAGCTGTGCATGAGCGTCGGTGAGCTGTTGCAATTGTTGCGTTGACTCTTGCGACTGTGTATTTTGCTCTTGGAATAGCTTTTGTTGCAAAAGCTGTAACTGTTTGTTCAGCGCCTGCTTTTCATGGTTTGTACGCTCGACAACAAGTTGACGATCTTGTTGCGCTTGACTCAATTCGGATTTCAAAGCATTCATTTCTTCGACGTGCGCATTTCTCAGATGGGAAGCTTGAGCTCGTTCAGCATTCAATTCAGTGCGCAATTCACGCAATTTCGTCTGAATTGCCAGCATGGCTTTTTGCTCTTCGGCCAGAAGGCGATCCTTCTCCTCGAGCTGATTACGCAATTTATGGATTGGATCATCGCTCCAGTCGGAATGGATGACACTGCCAGTATCTTGTTGTTTGTTCAACAAGAAATCAATCAAAATCTGAATTTCATTGCGAGTTAATTCGACACGGCCCAATTGCTGGATGATTGCGTTCACATTCACCGCTTCGGAAGTTGATGAAGCAACACCGGCATCGACTATGCAGCCAAGACAAAATCGATTCAAATATATAATTCAATTGAAATGGTTTGAATTGGTGTATGATTGCGAATTGAGATTATTTGAACTCTTAACTTACCCAATTGTTGGATCAAAATGGCGTCGTTGCGTTTCTTCTTGTTGACTTTCTCTTTGTTGGCGGTGTTTTTCGGCGATTCTTTTGGTGCAGCTACCACTGAGGCGGCTACAACCTCAAGGGGAACGGTCAAATGAGCATCAACAGCATCATTTCCAATGTTGGCCACTTTCTCAACGGCATTTGATGGGGTAGCAGGAGAACTATCCTTTTTAGCTGGTTTTCCTGTAGATTGGATGGGATTGTGGTTATTAATGGAAATGTTATAAACATTTTTTTTCAATTTGACTTATTAAAAAAAAAAATCTTCAAAAATTAAGTTCAACCAACAAAACACCTACCTTTCTTATTATCCTTCTTGTTTGTGGTTCGGCCAACAGATTCATCGCGTTGTTTTTTGATTTCCAAGTCATCTTTTGGATGAATTTTCTCAAAGTGATTCAATGTCTCGATGTTGCCATTGGCTGGTGGTGCTGGTTTGGCAGCAGTGGTCGATTTATTGACAAGAATTCCCGAGCCAGGCGATTTTGTTGTGCTTGATTTACGAACTTGAGGATTGATCTTTCCAGTAGACAATTGACGCTGCCAAAAAACAAAGAAATTATTATAAATTCTGAAATAATCCAGAATAAACCATTTTTGTTCAAATGATATTGACTTCATTTTTGCGTCGGCGTGCGCAGTTTCATTTTTTGGTCATATTATAAGATTATTCAATATTTTACCTTGAATTGAATGGTGTTGGTGTCGGGAGCAATGATTTCTTCTTCGGTGAATTCAACGTGAGCCTTGCCATCATTGGAATGGGGCGAAGCACTCAAGTCATTCTCAGAACCGCTATCGGATTTACCATCACTTTCCACGGCTGATGGCTGCTGAGCATCTTTCTTCTGTTTCGAATCTTTTCGATCACGGTTCTATTTTGAAAACAGAAAATAAAGATAATAAATTGCTCATTGTTTTCATTTTTTTCTTCTTCGAGTAAACTGTCTGCCTGAGACAAATTGCTTATTATACAAATAAACAAATCCAATTTACCTTTTTGCCCGTATTGGCTTTCTTGGTGGTGTTTTTCTTCTTGCTGCCGTACAATTTTTCGGTCAATTGTCGCTTTTCGGCCAGTGCTTCTTCAAATGTTTTGCCACTACGTAGCTGTCGATTGACGAAAACCAATGAGCCAAGCGAAATGAAGAAAATCGCTACGATGATCAGATAAATTTGGAGTTCCATTCTGTTCGGACGAAAGAAATCAAATGAATGTTAATTGCTATAAATTGACGGTCCATGTCAGTTTCGATTTAAAAACAAAATAAACGATGACGAATATTCAGCAACAATACTTTGGCTGTTCCGTTGATTCAATTGTGTCTTCATCAAAATCGAAAATAAAGATATTTCGAAAGCAAGCAGCTGCAATTTTCAATGGAGCTATATTTATGTCTGCCGTCTCTTGTTCGACTTTGGTGCAAAGTATTTTTTTTTTTTTTCACTCTGCCATTTGTTTATTTATCCGGCGATTCGAATCAATCGAATGGTGCTTATTTCAAGAGCAAATAGGAAAAAAAATACTCTCTACGAGTTCTATAGCATTTTGCAATCCTTGTGCGTTTGTGAATATATGCATGGATGCTGCATGAAATGAAAACGCGAATACAAAGTGTACAGAAATAAAGAAAAAAAATGGTGTAATTACACAAATTCCATGTTTTGTTTTGCTTTTCATGCATATATAAATTGTTCCTTTTCATTGCGATTCGCCTTTTGTTCTCTGCATGCCGTTATTTCAATGCACATGTATTTTTCACACTTTCGAGCATCAAACGCGTAATTTTCCGGTTTGAATGCCGTACAAAAATCACGCTATAATATTTATTGTAATGATAGAGTGTGAACGATAGACAATGTAATAGAAAGAGAGAGAGAGAGAGAGAGAGAGAGAGAGAGAGAAATTTAATGCGTGCTCGAGTTCATAGGACAAATGCAGCACAAAGAATCGGCCCCCGTTGAGTTATAGACAAAATGCAATAGAGCGTTGAATAATAATAATTTTTCAACACATCCGTTCAAATGAATATCGCATTAAATTAAACCATATATCCATGAATTCTCTCTCGTCGTGACCGGCTTCATTCGTATAGGTGGTTTTTTAAATGTGTTAGGTCATGGACAGCTGTACGTCTCAAAACTAGTAGGCATTGAATGTTCCATATCTTAACCACTAAATGTCAAATGATCGTGTTTTTGCGCGCGTGCACACACACACGCACACACACACATCGCATTGAATCGCTCGAATTTACAAAATTACTTATGCAAATTCGTAAAGCGATAAAAAGAAATCGCTCACAATCATAAAGCGATAAAACATCCCGAGAAACTAATTTCAGTTAATAGCACCGATATACCGTTACAATGATAGCATGTGCTTATAATGTGCGGAGCATTGTGTGCTATCTTTGTTGTGCCATTTTCATTCATTGATGATCTTTTAGTGCTCAAGCGAAATATATTTCGTGTTTTTGTGTCTCTCTCCCCTTCTGCCTCTCTCGTTTACTTTTGCTTTTTTTCGTTTTCAGCTATAATTCATTTGCTATTGCCCTTGTTCTGGCACATTTCAAGTCGTGAGTGCATTTATTGATTGCTCCCCTTCACAACGGCGTGTGCATATAATTGAAGAGTCAAATTGGATGTGAATGCATTTAAAATCACGTACATGGAGAATGTAGCGAGCATGTATGCATGCACTAGATGCTGAAACGCTATCGTAATAATCAGGCGGAATGAGAGTGTAAATTAAATCGGTACGGGCGGGCGTATCATGGTTTTGTGGGATGTGGAATCAATATTGTCTGGTTTGGGTCGTTTTATTAACGCTTTAATTAGCCACATATGCTGGTGTGTGTGCCTTTGCAATTTTTTTCCCACTATTTCGATTCCAAAAAACCCGAAACAGAAATTGATTAGATGGATATTTGACTAGATTGAAAATGAACAATGCTGAAATGAGTAAAATGTATACTGTATTTCATCAATGAGTCACAAGTGGCTCATCGAATTTGTATGCTTCAGTCACAGTAGCAATATGCGACATATGCCGTATCAATTTTCATTAAATTGCTAATTATTTTTTCTATGAATTAGACGTATACGAACCGGGGCCACTGGAATCCCAACTGATTTTTGGAATGTGATAATTTGTGCAGGTTCGCGTGATCTGTGACTAAGAATCATTTGACGACAGCAAATAATGTAAAACAGTAATTCGTTGGAAGCAATAATGTGTAAAAATAGAAGAAAAAAATCATGATAATTCCATGTGGAAGTAGTTTATTGGCTCACATTTTTCTGTCTCACACTTGTGGCGTAATCTGTCGATCCTTATCGCAGAATTTTGTTGAATGATCCAATGAAGAACTAACACTAAACCGACTGACGCAAATCAAACAATGATACATAGAAAAAAAAATGACGCCGTCATCGCCACTGCTACGGCTGCTGCTCACAATGGCGATGTGGTGGATTCGAAAGAACAAGATTATTGCTGCCTCGACAATTTTTGGTGCTTCATTTTGTAGTTAGACTGAATAGTTCAAAAGCAACTTCATTTTGCTTAAGTTCAAAAGTATGAGCGGCGTATAATTCTCTCGACTTGTTTTTCTATGCTTTGTAACCGTTGTGTTGTGCTGTGCTTAACGGGGCGTGGCATGGATTTGTTGTACAATGTACATACATATATGAATCAGTTTGATCGAGTTCGTGGGCACACATCAAACTAGTGGATGATCTCATATAGCCGGTTATGCGGCATCCGTTAATCACTATCGCAAAGCCGGTCAACTAATATAATTTTCGTTTGTCTTTTTTTTCTGCGCTTTTGTACAACTTTTTTTTCTGTCGCTCTGTTGCGTTTTGCTATGGGTTGTTATTTGTCGGTTGGTTTCTCTTTCTCCTTCATAAAATATAACAAACGCTTTAAAGCGCTCTCACTTGCCGCTCTATGAATAACTTTTCGATCGTATATTTCGTACTTCCTCTGCCGATTCATACGTGTGTATGTCTGTATGCCTATATATTCAAACCAAACTTTTTGTTCCGTGCTTGCTTCAATACTATTGCATATACAGTGCCGATCAAAAGTTTGGGTACGATTGAAAAAATGACATTTTTCGACAAAAAATGGGATTATTTTTATAAAAACTGAATATATTTCGGTTTCAATTCGTAAGTCTTACGGAAATAAATCATTTTAGACTTAAAATGTAGGATATTAATGGATTGGTTTGAGAAATTTGATCAAAAAATAGTGAACATTGAGTTCATTTTTTTGTATGAAAATCATCTCACTTGCTACCGATCTCCGACCATATTATCAACTACTGTGCATGCAATTGTTTGAAAATTACTCAAAATGGCTCGTACACAATCCAAAATATCTGCCACAAGTGGATTTTCTTTAATTATATAAGATTTCTCATTGCTTTGGATGAAAAATGAAAGTTTTTCTATTTTGGTCAATATTTACATGTAGTTTCACCATTTTTGTGAAAAAAATATTTTTGCTCGCACAGCAAAAAGAAATCTCACGTAATTTGCAAAAATCCACTTGTGGCAGATATTTTGGATTGTGTACGAGCCATTTTGAGTAATTTCCAAACAATTGCGTGCACAGTAGTTGATAATATGGTCGGAGATCGGTAGCAAGTCAGATGATTTTCATACAAAAAAATGAACTCAATTTTTACTATTTTTTGATCGAATTTCACAAACCAATCCATTAACATCCTACATTTCAAGTCTAAAATGATTTATTTTCGTAAGATTTACGAATTGAAACCGAAATATATTCAGTTTTTATAAAAATAATCCCATTTTTTGTCGAAAAATGCAATTTTTTCAATCGTACCCAAACTTTTGATCGGCACTGTATATCATCTACTTTTCAATTCCAACAACACGTTCAATGGTTGAGAATGCTTTTTTGTGATGCCAAAAGTTGAATGGGAATTCTTTTTTTTCGTTTCGGTTTTTTTTTCTGTGCAAATTATTTTTCACATCATTATTTGGAAGCAGTGAAACAAAAAATGCCCTTTAATCGAGATAAAGATCAATATTAGCTAACAGACATTTTTCATTTAATCAATGTGAATTAATTCTTTTTCACTTCGAAATTGAATTAAATTTTGAATTCAATTTTTTTGTTTGTTTCGAAAGTGAATGGTTTATAATTCATCCAACTGATTTTGTTTTATTTTTAAAGAAATGTTTCGCTGACATTGTCAAATAAGATTCTTACACGCGTGACATAAAAGCCATTTCGTAAATCATGAACGAAAATAAAAAACGCAGGCACGCTGCTCAGTTGTTGCCATCTTACCGATCATCGACTATTGCAATATGAGACACAGACAAAGTGTACTCTGCAAAAAGTAAGTATTTGCCAATTATTGCGCGAGAACATAAACAGATTTCGGTTCGACGGTGAAAAACAGACAAAAACGACGACGACGACGACGACAGCGACGCAAAAATGTGCACGAAAATACAAAAAGATTGGTGACATCGCACATTCCAGATACGTGGCTAAAAATTCATACTCAAAGGTCACACACAAACTCATACACAGCGGGCGGGCGAGTGAGCGAGCGAGTGAGTGAGAAAGATTGCTAGCCAAAGCCACGTTCACCGGTCGATCCGGTTCTACAGAACATTCCGTGTGGCGTACGTATATTCTTATGGCAAATAATGATTGCGGCATGATTTACGATGCATTCTTTTAGGCGATGGTGTCTTTTTATGTTTTTGGTATGTGTTTGTGCAGCTGATTTGCAGCTTTTTACCTCGTTAACAATGTGGTGGTACGATCGAATATGTGCCACATTACATGCAAATCAAATTCCACATTTATTGGAATGGCTAGCCCGTTGTGTGGCCGATTTTCTTCGCTTTTTGTTTTCTGCTGAAAGTTGCAAAAACTGCATTCGAACCGAAATAAAAAAAGGTCATTTCTAGGAAATCAAAATGGTTTTTGATTTCATACAATTTATTTATCATGTAGTTTATTGTTTTATGGCGATAATGACGAAATATTCACTTTCAGTTGAGCGCAACGAATACCAAATCAAATTCATACGTATTATGTTATTGAATATGTTAATTGTTCGGTTTTGACATCGTACCGCACTAAAAAAAACCGGTTTGAAAATTGGGTTCTAGTGAATTTATTTTAAATTCGCAATAGTCATCATGTCATTTTCATTTTGGTGTTGTTGGTTTTCTTTCGTCGTCGGTTGCTTCAAACTCGCTTATTTGTGGTCAATGAACTTGAGAGTGTCACGAACCAATGAAGTGGCGTTTCGTTTTCCATATAGATGAATGTTCCATGTGTGTCCGTCGCATTCCGAATGCCGATTGTACAAATACACACAATATCACATACACACAACAGAAGTCTATGACACAAACAACAGAAAAAAAAGCAGACAAATGACATTTAACTCTAAATGAGTAATTGAAACCGATAATAATCATGGATAAGGCGACGCCATAAACATTTTGCTCCAAAATCGATCTCAATCAATAAACATGGATGACAGTCATGGCAATGAAATTTTGTTGTGTGTCATTTGATTGGGACATAAATTAAAATTGATTTATCTAATTGAGGAAAAATTCCATCAAATTGTAACTAAAATGTATCTTCTTACATCGTTGTGTGCGCGTGTGTGGTAAAATAAGTGATTTATGGAATTTATCACTTAAAAATCCATCTTTCGATAGAAAGAATTGTTAAAAACGCACACGAACAACGAGAGCGACACCAAACGTGAATATCAAATGTGATTTCTGTTAAAACAGAGAATCGGCATAGCTGTCACACCATTCGCCCCATCGCCAACAACAAATCATTCTAGCACTTGATGTTATGGAGCAGACAAGACATCGTTATAGCCATCATCGTCATCACCATTCTTCTATGCACATACGAACAAATACACTCTTGGATTACTCACTCAATCTCGCTCTCACCAATTCGTACACGAACACACACACACACACACATCAAACCATTCCCGTTTCACATTGGAACAACATAATCAAGCAGAACGCAGAAGAAGAATATGAAGAGAATAGAAGAAGAAGAAAAGAAGAAGAAAAAACGGCAACGAAAATAGAATTAAGCTCTCTTCAAATGCGAATTATGAATGCAAAGAATGTTAATTTGCGTACATATTTCGATAGGAGGGATAAAAAGAACAAAGAACGAATGCGATAGCAGAGGAAAAAAGAGTGCTTAACAAATTCATTTGTGCGATGGAAGCAGAGGAGAATTGCTGCAAGCACACATGAGAGAGCACCATACTGGTGCATCGGTACGAATGCGATCTGCAAGCAATGTGATTGAGAATAAATATTGACCCAAAATCCAATGTAAAATTGTACTACAATCAAGTGACGTTTCACTTCGTGTCTCTCGTTCGCTCGCTCGCTCGCTTGCTTGCCTGCTTGCATCTCTCGAAATTTCATATGCAATATGCATGTTCCAATTTTTTTTCGTGTAAACATTCGTAATTCAACTATTTTGATGTTGTTGGTGTTGTAGTTTTTGTGTGTGGAATGCCAACCACTAGAGTTTGCAAATCGATATGATCATAAAATATGCGTGGTAACGATGCACACAGAGGAAATGGCATGAACATTCAGTGAAAGGTAATTAAAGTCGCAAAATAGTCGCGACAAATAGACACACGACGGCTGCAGTAACAACAACAACAACAACAACTGCCATAAATTCCGTACTAATCGTCAATGGATGTGGTAATGTACTTACATTGGTCGTTATCGGTCGATGACAATCGAAAATGGTTCACTGCTTTCTGACTCTCGGTGTGTTTTTTCTCTCTCTTTCTGTCTCTGTGTCTCTTGATTCCGTATTTGCGACGAAATCCAAATTATTCTGCCTTTTTCGTCGTTTTGTTCTCAATTAATTCCGTTTGGTTTATTTTGCATCGATTAACAATCAATTGACGCGTATTTTACTTTTGGATTTTAGTAATTTTCACACCAACGAAACGCGTCGTGACAAAGTTTCAATTGATTACCGAGTATTAAACAAAAAAGAGCACTTTTTCCCCTCAAACTCAATGATAAATTAAAAGGCACGGTTCAAACAGAACAGAAAAAAAAAGAGTGAACGGGATTGATTATTTAAGTGAATGCACAACGGAAAAATATTTAACTAAATGTCCAGAACACAGAAAAAACTGAAAAAATCAAAGGAAAGAAAATTAAAATCAAAATAATAAATGAGCGGCGACGATGTCGCGTTGCGTTTTACATGAAGCACGACTCATATAGAAATCTATATATTCGTTTTCGGATTGAGAATACGTAGATATATTTTTTTCTCTCTTCTTCTTTTTCTTTTTCGAATTTCTTTTTGTTGCCTTTTCCTGTTTGTACTGTTTGCGGCTGACTCCGAGGAATTCTCTCACTCACAATCACACAAAATTCAACGCTCTTCTGCCATTCACATGAGAAATACACACACTTGACTTCTTATTTCGTTTCGTTTGAAATCATACGCTGAATGTGTATGCGTATATCTTTGATACAGTGTGACAGGCACGACCGACTAGAACGGAAAAAAAATATGTCGACGTTTCTCACTCGCTATGTATGTTCGCTCGGTTTGATTTTTTTTTCCCCTTTGCAAACTCATCGAAATGCTATTTTGCGTTTTTTTTTCTCTGATTTTCAAGTGAATTACTTTGATTGGCAATTTTTCCGACGAATTTCCATTTACTCAAAACGAGTTCGGATGTTTTGATTCGTCCCTAGAAATTTCGATTAACCCGTGAATCGGCGTTCGACGACACCGTAATCGCAAACTGCGAAAATATTACACACAATAAACAACAAATACAAATGCGTTACAAACGCACTGGATTTGATTTCGACTGAAAACTCACTCTTTTTTATCACACTGCACAATTGAAATTCAATTGAAAACTCCAAATAGCGGGCAAATCATTTGGAAATCTCATTTGCCATTCTCTTGAGAGACCACACAATTTTTGGCTATTTTTTTTTTGTATGCAAGCGACTCGAGACGTGTTCTGCTTTTAATTGATGGTATCGCTTTACAAATGGACTTTTGTGTGTTTTCGTCTGTCGTTCCTTGTTTTTTTTTTCAGCGTTTGCACACATATACACGCACACACAACAGCCGACTCTTTTACTCAACAAACCATACCGAACACCAGCAGCACCGTAACCATATTGATTTGTGTATGTGCGTCGTACGCACACACAAGCAAACTGTTCGTTCGAATTCGAATGGCGCTAGTAGCGTCGTGCATGCACAACGTAATGACAACAAATCGCTGGACACGTAAATATGACGTTGAAGATGTCGGTATGAGTGTGTGCTGCTGAATAAACCAAAGTCTTGGCTCAGTTTCAATACGACGATTCGATGTAGCTGAATTCAGAAGTAAATCGAGCTGATACAGCTTTTGATTCGTCGAAGATACATTTCGGCGGGTTTTTGTTCGTGAAATTCGATTCGTTTAAATTTTCAGAATTTCAACGAAAATCACATGCGTTGTTATTTTTACCAGAGAATTGAAAGAAAAATTGTGCAGCGCTCAAAAAATTGCTTGGTGTGACATGTAACGCATTGGAAATAAGCATTTTGCTGATTCAGTTAATTTTTCCTAACACCGACCTATATTGTTTATATAATAATTGATTTTGATTGCTTTGCTTTTTTTTCCGTCAAGAAGCACATGTCCAATCATAATTTTTTTTCTGTTCTATTTCGAAGCATCGAGTCGAAGTCATTTGCAAATGTATTGATCATCGAACAATCTCGATTGGTGCTATCGATTGGGTTTGTGTCGGCTGTTAATTTTACCGTTAAATCATAGCACAACGTCTTACATTGTGTGTCGCGTACACAACTGCTGCACCAACTCTCAGTCTTCTTGGAATTTTACAACATCGATTAGTGACGATTTTCGACCACACACCGATACAGCAGCAGCAGCAGCAGCAACAGCCGCAACAACAACCATTCGTATCATTCAATCGAGTTTTTGCAATCATGTCAAACGTAATTTAGTATTGTTCTCTCTCGTATTCAAAGTAGAAAATTTTGTAGCATTCCGAATAGAAAAAAACAATTGCACGATAAGTAAATCGAAATAAAAGTAAAGGGGAAAAGGTAAGCAATGGCAACGAAGAGTATTTTTGATTGCGAGTCACTTGATGCACATAGCGATGAACCGAAACGGCAACAAATCACATACGATGACGACTTATTTGGATTTGGATATGAAATGGTCGATGAGGTCGATGCCTCCCCGAAAAATGTAAGTATTTCCGTAACGTTTGCCCAGGATGCAGTGAATGGCCGAAAAAATGGTAAACGTAAAGCGCGTGTCATGTCGGAATTTGAAAGAGGACGACTGTTCAAGGTAGCTAAGACAAATGTGCCGTCCATAAAAGTGTCTACGAATGGTTCATCTCGACGAACCGTCGAGACGGAATCCCCGTCGAAAGACTACAAACTGCTACGGGAAATCGGATGTGGTACATATGGCAAAGTGTACAAAGCAGTGTGGAATAGTACCAAAGAAGTGATTGCCATCAAACGTCTCATCTGCAAATTGAACGTGCCACATGCGGTAATATTTTCTATGAGGATCCAAAGCAACAAAACCAAATGCTAACGATCAATTTTCTCGTTGCAATTTTTACAGAAAGAAAATCTGGCATTCCACAAACGGGAATATGACAACCTTCATGAGCTGCAAAAATGTGATAACATTGTGACGTTGTTGAGCGGCCGTGAAGATCAAATCACAGAAGATGATCTACAGGTGGATTTATTATTTGAATATTGTCCGTATGATTTGCGAAAAATCATCTCAAATACACGAATCATCTTCACGTTCAGCGAGATCAAAGCGTTCCTTCGACAAATGCTCCTCGGTTTGGATTACATGCACTCAAAATCGGTCAGTTTCAATTTGATACAGGGAAAAATTTATGTTTCTGAGATTCATGTTCTATGTTTATTTCATTCTTTTATTTTAACAACATTGTTTCCAGATTATGCATCGTGATTTCAAAACGGAAAATATCCTGCTGACCGTTGATGGTGTTGTCAAAATCGCTGACTTCGGTTTGTCGCGTAAGTTCACCGATTCAGGAGACTCCCTTGAAAAGGAAAGATACACTCCCTGCGTTGTGACCCAATGGTATCGGTGCCCTGAATTATTGTTACATGACACCAAGTACAATGAAAGTGTTGATATGTGGAGCCTTGGTTGTGTGATGGGCGAATTTTGGAATCGCAACCCCATTTTACCCGGTGAAAATGAGCTCGGTCAAATCAAATTGATTTCCAAACTTTGCGGAACAATATCACCGAATGACTGGCCAAATCTCGTGAATTTGCGCGGCTTCCAACAAATTGGCCAGCTACCCAATGACACTCGCAAAACGCGTACTTATCTGAAGAACAAGCCGCCAATCTTAACACATGATCAGGCGAACGATTTCTTTGACAAGCTTATGCGATGCAATCCCGAAAAACGTTTGAGTGCTTGCAATGCACTGAACGACAATTTCTTCTACAAGTTTCCGCTGCCATCAAAAAGTCTGAAAGACTTCATGAAACGCATTTTGCCAATCCTATGTGCTGCCAAAGATCCGACCAAATCCAAAATTGCCAACCCGGTGTTCAGCTATGTGTATTAGTTTGAATGGAATTCACTGAGTATCATTCGGTTGCACGACATTCTCAGTGCAAAAGGCTGGCCATTTTTCCTGCCTCTCAAGTGAAACGGTAAATGATGGGCGATAATAATTAATCTGGAAAGATGTTCACTTAACCTATAATATACGGTTTCGGTGGGGACTAAAATAATTATTCTTATCATTTTAAAAGAATGAATGCCAAACTAACCATGTGATTGTAGTTTGGATTCATTTCACTTTTGAGCCAAGAAAATATTTTTGCTCCGAGTTTGACGCGCCTCTTTGAATTTTGCATTGGCTAATACAAATCCCACATAGTATTGAATCGATTCATATTCACTTTGATAGTGAATAAAAAAACAAACAAATAAATAATGAATTGCAATCGAATCATTTTGTAAATTGAATGAAAAAAAAAAAACAGAATATTCGCATAGAAATGTATATAAAATAACCTACTCCATTCAAAAATGACAAATCATTACAATTATTCATAAGAATCAAATTGAATAAACTGAATCATTTGAAATGTTCCGTATGAATTTTCTCATTGTATAAAAATTGCGCCAAAAATGCTTTCTCTAGATTTGAATATGTATTTTTTTTCTTATAATTAATTATGCACGACGTGAGCGACCAGCGTGAGTTCGACATTGACAGTTCGACAACACAATAATACAACGTATGACATTTCACTGGTTGAACATTATGCAAACAAAGAGAGACTTGTAAACAGGAATCGCCACTCATACTGCCGTTCTCAGCACAAAAATAAACGCAAAAGTGACAAATTGAAGAAAACGCATCGAATATCAGCAGCTCTTGTTTTGTCTCTCAACCTCTCATTATTGTGGTTATTTTGTTAGTTTGGCTTGTGTGCACTGTGCGACTGTGAGTGACATAGTGGGGAAAATACACAAAACAGCAGATTCATTTTAGGCTGACGAATGTGCAGTTATGACAATACTTTTTCAGACGTCTCGATAAGCATAACTTGAAATACGCATCCGTATTCTGATTGAGTCGTTGCCTTTTTTGTGTGTGCGGGAATTCAATCATGGAACAGGCTGAAAGTACATTCCGATTTGTGTACAGCTCTTCACTTGACCACAAAGTTACAATTAAAATGTAAGTAGAGGCCAAAGTTTTTGCTCATCGGATTTTCGACATTTTAAGTTTCAACATGGAATCATTCTAGTGGCACTTTGGAAGGACTGAAACACAAGCCTAATTACGAAAAATTGCTCGAGAATCCCTTGCTTCGTTTCTCTGGTTTGTATTTGGATCAGTGCCCACCACTGTTGGTTCGCTTACAATTATTCAACAACGGAGAAGCGATTGGATTGCCTGTGACCACAGCGTACAAAGCATTCACCAAACGATACAAGTAGGTCTTTTGTTCTCAGTGAAATCATCTCATTTTAAACAACGAACAACGAGTTAATATTTGCGTTATTTTGCGCAATTTCAGTTGGAATGAATGGGTACAATTGCCTCATTTGTTCAGTGAACTGCCAAAATGTGCTATGTTGGCTATTACGATATTGGATTGCGCTGGCGCTGGCAAAGTGACTGTAATTGGAGGCACGACCATCTCTTTATTTGGCAAAAATGGGGTCTTTCGTCAGGTGAATCACGAACTTGGAACATTGCCCATTTTCAATTTAGTTTCTTCTGAAGCGTTTGTAACTAGGGTCATATGCAGTAAAATATAATTTAAACTCTCTTTTCATCATGTTTCATCAGGGTAACTTTGATTTGCGAGTTTGGGCGGATGTGGATGCCGATGGAGACTTCAATACAAAAACACCAGGCAAAGGAAAAGACAGTTCGAAGAATCAAATGCAACGGTTGGCCAAACTGGCAAAAAAACATCGTAATGGGCAAATTCCAAAAGTCGATTGGTTGGATCGTCTGACCTTCAGAGAAATCGAAATGATAAATGAACGTGAGAAGAGCGAATCCGAAAATATGTATTTGTTGATTGAATTTCCAACGGTTTTATGTGAACAAACAAATCAAACGGTATGTTAAACAAACGTATCAAATGAATGACAAGTGCACAAATCCACTTTGAATATTTTCTTTCAGTATTCCATAATGTATTTCGAGCCCGACGGAGATCTTCGTTACAAATTCAATTCGAAACCGAAGCTGGTTACCGTGCCTGATACCGAAATTATGCAGGTAAATGGCACTTTTAACGCAAAATCTGTCACAATAATTGTCTAACATTCCATTCATGGTATGTGAAGTGGAAAATCTCCGCACATTTTGTCATCAACGGTTAATTGTTTTTGCACACAGAAAAAGTTCATTGCGCTCGTGTAATATGATACGGTTACGATGACATTATAAGGTTTCACACTATCTCACTGTGATTAACCACCGCGTTTTGGTTTTTGTGGTTTCCTATTCATTGTTTGTTTGCTTGTTCTGCAGGAGAACTTAGTTGAACGTAAACATCATCGACTTGCACGTTCAGCACGTTCGGGGTTAAGTGATCGTGATGCTAAGCCAACGGCAGCCGTTCGAGATCAATTGCATACAATCGTATGCTATCCGCCAACGACAACGCTAACGAGCGAAGAACAAGATTTAGTGTGGAAATATCGATTTTATTTGACAGGCCACAAAAAGGCCCTAACCAAATTCCTGAAATGCATCAACTGGGAAACGAGCTCTGAAGTGAAACAAGCAATTATTCTGCTGAAACAATGGACACCAATGGATGTTGAAGATGCACTTGAGCTCCTCAGTCCAGCGTTCAAGCATTCAGCTGTTAGGGGGTAAGTAGAAACGACGACACTGATTTCCTGCTGCTTGTTCTCTATTAGTGGAACAAATATTAACTTTTACTGCATTTGCAGATACGCAATTACGCGTTTAAAACAGGCACCCGATGACGATTTGGTTCTATATTTACTTCAATTGGTCCAAGCCTTGAAATACGAGAATTTTGATGATATTGAGGTAGTTTCATCACATTTTTCCTTGCTCTTTTATCAAAATGTTGACATTTGTTTCTTTCTATGTTCAGGAAGCGTATAATCGAATTGCTGCCGACAGTGATGTGATTAAATCCATTGATGACAGTGACAATTTGGAAAATAGCAGTTTTTCATCGAATACAGATTCACAGCAAGCGGTGCATTCCGATAATCATTTGACGGTTCAGTCGCTTCAACATCATCACAAACGCAGCCCGATGGACAAGAGTCACATGGCTACATCGCAAATTGAAGACGGTGCACTACATATGAGTCGACATACCATCGCCAGTAATGCCACGGATCTGAATGCAACCTCGTCCCTCGTTGACCAATCGAATGTCAGCCAAACGTTAATCAGTGAGTCGTCAACGCCAGCCACATGCAATTTAGCAACGTTTTTGATACAGCGCGCATGCCGAAATCCAACTCTATCTAACTATCTCTATTGGTATTTGTACATTGAATGTGAGTCACATGACACGGTGCGCAAGCAAGACGAACGAGTCAAGCACATGTACGAAACGGTGTTGAAAACCTTCAAACGAACATTGATGTCGAATGCTGAGCTCAAAGCGATCAAAATCAATTTGGAGAAGCAGCAGCTATTCATCGATGAATTGGTGAAGCTCGTGAAAATTGTATTCAAGGAGTCGGGCAATCGTAAGAAAAAATGCGAGAAATTTCAACAATTGCTGGGCGACAGTGATTCATTCCGCATTAATTTTTCGAATTTCGATGCAATTCCTCTGCCACTCGATCCAGAGATTATAGTTCGTGGAATCGTGCCGATGAAAGTTAGTCTGTTTAAGAGTGCGCTGATGCCAGCAAAGTAAGATCAAGATTTTTTCTCTTGGTTCATTTCAATTTTGAAAAAAAAAATCGATTTTTTTCCCTATTTTCGCACAGATTAAGCTTTATTACGAACACCAACAATGAATACGTGGCGATTTTCAAATACGGTGACGACTTGAGACAAGATCAACTGATTTTACAAATGATTACACTGATGGACAAGCTGTTGCGACGAGAAAATTTGGATTTGAAATTGACTCCGTACCGCGTTTTGGCGACAAGTTCCAAACATGGTTTCATGCAGTACATCGATTCGGTGACAGTGGCTGAAGTTCTGGCAACTGAGGGAAGTATTCATAACTTTTTCCGTAAATATCATCCGTGTGAAACGGGCCCATATGGCATTACTCCCGATATAATGGATACATATATTCGAAGCTGTGCTGGATATTGTGTAATCACGTATTTGCTAGGAGTTGGCGATCGACATTTGGATAATTTACTGTTGACAACATCGGGTAAACTGTTCCATATTGATTTCGGTTATATTCTTGGGCGTGATCCGAAGCCGATGCCACCGCCAATGAAACTCAGCAAGGAAATGGTTGAAGCAATGGGTGGTGTTAGTTCAGATCATCATCATGAATTCCGTAAACAATGTTACACTGCGTTTCTACATTTAAGACGGCATGCAAACGTTATGCTCAATCTGTTCTCGCTGATGGTTGACGCATCTGTTCCGGGTAAGTAAACTAAACATCAAATAACACGTTTGAATCAATAGAGAAATTAATTAAAATTTTCCTGCCTAGATATCGCTCTCGAGCCGGACAAAGCGGTGAAAAAAGTCGAAGAGAATCTGAAGCTTGGCTTAACCGACGAAGAGGCAGTGCAACATTTACACAATCTATTGGATCTATCGATAACCGCAGTTATGCCAGCTCTGGTGGAACAAATACACAAATTGGCGCAATACTGGCGAAAATAAGAATATTCGGGTCATTGGATCAGTGATTAACATTTAATATTCACATTCATTTCGAATAGAAAAATAGGCAAATTTTATTTTTGCAATTATCATCAAAAATAATTAACAACAAAAAATGAAACGATATGCTGTTATTTTTTTCAATTTATGCGGTAATTTATTTATCATACATTTCTAACTAAAGAATGGGTATTTTTTTCAAAAATAAATGAAACAAATGCAGGTATTTTCTTGAATTTATGCGCGCTTTATTTGAAATATATCGCATGTTAAATTAAATTCGGGAGGTGAACAATTATTTGCAAACTAAAACCAATTCAATCAGAACTTCAACGTCATCACAATCAAAGCACACAACCAAAACTGAAGCCGAATCTACAATAATTTAATTTATTCTCTTCAAAATGAAAATCAAATCGATTGCAGGAAATTTTACACGAATAAATTAACACGGTTTTGACACAATTTTCAAACTTTTAGCATAACAATTGATTCTTTTGCTGATTGCCACGATTTTCCATTTTTGATTAAAGTGAGTTTTTTTTTGTCTCGTTAAACGTAACATATCTAGTTGATTAATTGCAAATTTTCATGATTTCATTTCAATGAAATGCTATCGATTTCGCTTAGGTAAACAGGTTAAGAGATATGGTAAACAATGTTTATCAAATTATTTATTTATTTTTTTATAATTAAGTATTCATAGAGTTAACGGTCTTTTGCTGGGCAGAAACTGTCTTTAAAAAAAATCTCTCATCGCTCTGTCTCTCTTTCTCTCTGTTCTTCTCGAACATGGATTTCATAGAAATCATAATTCATTCCAGATGTTTTGAATTAAAATGAGCGGGATAAATTCGATTTGATAAAATTTGTGTATTAGTTGGTTTTGTTGTTGTTTTTGTTTTTGTTTTTGTTTCTATTTTTCAACTGACTATCGATGTGATGAGGATTGTGAGATTAGAAGTGTGATGTGATTGCAATTTGAAATGAATGCTTCGAATTGCACTACTTGCTTTTAAAATGTTGGTCATACAATCGGTATAAGATATCTGCCGATGGCAAGTGGCCACCATTCTGTTTTTTTTTCTGTCGTAAATTCCAGTATTTCAAAGTATCAAAGTCAACGGTCTAGCACTATATGTATAAGAGCTCACTACTCTAGGCTTATTACGGTAATGAAGTTGTTTGGGTCGAATTTCTCTACCGATTCTTGGGTGATTACATTCTAACAATGAGTGTTTTTACTTCATATATTGTGCACAGAGGATAACAACTATGTATATATGTTCGAGTGTGTGTGTGGGTTCGTGAGACTTAATGATTTAAATATTTTATATATATGTTCTATGACAAATTTCGATCTGGATTTATTTTTTGCTCGTTTTGGATGTATTTGTGCCACAATTATAAATATATATGTAGAGTAATTTGAGTTGAGACGATGAACAATGGCCTGCTGTATAGAGTTATCAAATTGGATCATTTGAACCAGAGCTTAAGTCGCAGAGCATCCACTCCATTCAAATAGTAATCGAACAGCCGTTTGTCTCGGACGAAACCTAAATTTTCGTATAGCCGCAACGCTGGGATATTGGTTATTTCCGTTTCAAGCACCACTTCGTCAGCATTGTGTTCAAGCATTGCCTAAGCAAAAGAAAAAAAAAACCATTAAATTAGCAAAAGTCCATCAAAGTACTAGCTAAAAAAAGTGTTTATCATGTCAAAAATGTGCAAAAGTTACATGTTACTGGAACAAAATGTACCTCAATCGCTTTTTGCACCAGTGTTGTGCCAACTTTCAGTTTACGATAAGCAGCGTCAACAGCCAACATAGCGATATAGCCCCGTTTCGTCATTTGCCGATGAATATCCTGTTTGTTATATTTATTTCGGTTAAATTTATATTTATATATGTTTGATTTCATGTTTGAAGTCTTAATCTACCAGACATCATCGATACCAGATATCGATGGCTATCCATATTCTACAGTCTATATAGATATTTTGTTTGTTTTTTTTTACCAGTTTGCAGACGATCGCACCGATGCAACTGTCCCCATCCATGGCGAGAAAACAGAGTTTTGGCCAATTGTGTATGAAATAACGATACGTATAAATCGAATACGGTTCGGACAGTTCACGTTGAATAACACGCATAATATCGGGCATCTGAAGTTCACTTTCGTATTCCTTGAATGTCACCTCAACGGTAGAGGTTTTGATGCTTTTCACGGACAAAGCGGTTCTTGGTAACGACGATGGGAGTGTACATTCACTCGGATGCGATGTTGATGTTGACGGTAAATTGCTATAATGTTGCTGTTGTTGTTGCTGTTGCTGGTGACTACTACACGATGGTGTTTCAGCAGAAATGTCTTTGGATGTCGTAGCTGCTTCGGTTTGCTCGGGTAAAGTTTGTGATTTTGCTTCAAAAGAATCAGTCACCACTTCATGATTCACATCACTTGGTTGGTTCGCATGCATGCCATTACATTGTACAGTTTGCCCGTCGTCGGAACTAATCTCAACATTATAAGAACTAGTATTTACATTTTTCACCGTTTTGCTTTGATTTTGGCAATTTTTATTGTGAGCTTTGCTATTGTTGTTATTGTTCAACTGCTTTGACTTTTGTTGTGGGTTTGATTTGTCCGTGGAGCCATTATTTTCGCCTTGTTTGATTGCGTTTTGCTGGTTGACTGGACCATCAGATCGACGCACTGAAATCCCATTACACTGCAAACGCCTCAATAGCTCTTCGCTGACAGCACAAATATCGGATTCATTATGGTCATTGGCCTTTGTGGTTGCTGCTGCTGCTGCTGTTGTTGATGTTGCATTCAATCCATTTTCGCTTGCTGTTGCCGCATTATTGTTTGCTTTGATTGCTTGTTTATTTTTATGCTTTTCACGTTTCTTATTGCTTGTCCCCTTTTTGACATCTGTCGCGATCATCACATCAGTGGATGTTGGTTCCGTTCGGATTGCATCATTGCCATTTGATTTTGGCACCGTTTTTACCGTTTTCTCTTTGTTTGGCATTTTAACAATCGATAGCTAATAAATTGTCGATTGACTATTGTGTGTTGCATGCATTAACCAAAATAACCAATCCGTGGTCACTACGATTTTAATGGTAGTTCATTCAACCGTACAGCATGAGTTCAATTTGCGACCGACCTGTACACCTATGTAATATTTGCCTATTTCTTTAATTAAAATGTTGTATGAATGTAAAAAAAAAGAACAATTTTTTGTTAATCGTCAGATATCTGTCTTCACATACACAATTCACACCACCAATCAGAGTAAAATTTACGAACTTAAATCGAATATCTTCATGCCTACTGCATGTTTGTGTCAATTCATCTGTGCCTTGTCTCCGTCATAATCGATTGAAACCAAAGACAAAAAAATGATTTCTACAAAAAGTTTTCTGCCAATATTTGTTGATGTACACACTGCAAAACAATGCCAAATGAACGCAGTAATAAATTGATATGAAAATTCACGTTTTGTTCGCTATGTTTTAACACTGGCTGACTTTTCTCCTGTCGTAATATGCAAAAAAAAATTCTTTTTCTTTTCTTGGTGCCAAGACAAGAATGACTATGGTTATATTATGTATTGCAATGATGTTTATTCGTACAGCAGCTGTGACATTTGGATAGGGAGGGTGCTACTGGTCGCGCTGATTATCGCCGTTTGAATTCAATTAAAACCGCATTGTGAACGCTTAATTTTAATTTCTGATGAGATAGTTGTCAGCCAAATAATCTAACTCACAAAATTTCGCAGTAAATTGGGCATTGACTTGGAACAAATCGAAGTTTTTGTCATTTATTGGAAAAGTCATTCAACGCTGGCAATACTTCTATTTATAACTTTTGTCAAATTTGAGCTACGAATTGTCAAAATGAGCAGCAGTAAAAGCTAAAGACCTAACCATACATTTTATGCATGCAACTGACAGATCCAACTTATGTAAATCAAATGAAATATTTTCGATTTCTTTTGGCAATGCAACTATTTATTAGAATTATTTTTTCTGTGCACAATATATGGTTTTTTTTTTATTGTTTTAAATTTCTAATGAACAACATTATTTCTAGCAGACCGTTTATCCGTTCATTTTCTTAAGTAAATCTTCATCCTGCATTGACATTGCTGTTAATTTTTTGCCAATGCGTTCGTGAATGTCCAAATATTTGGCTACACATCGATCCAGACAGACAGCCTCACCTTTGCCAAGTTCAGACTCTCCGTACTTCGGTGGTATGCACTTTTTGTGACATGCCTGTGTCATGCGATTGTACAAATCGGACATCATTTCGATTTCCATGTCCTGCATCATTTGCAGTTTTGCTTGATCGGCTGCGTTCATTTGTGCCATTTTTTCTCACTTTGATTTGGATTTTCTTGTTGTTTCGATTACAATTTTAATGCTTTTGTTTGTCTGGTTTGTACACGTATTTATCTGGTCGAACGTATTCGCCTGTGTTAGCCTCTAGCATTCGTTGTCGAATTTTATAGTTTTCGTAGCGACGAGCGTCAATAGATTTCTTTGAATAATAAAGTGCCGAAAAGCTCACTCCAACAAGAATCATCCTGAAACCAAATAATTATTTTAGATTAGCCTTGATTGAGATGAAAGTGAGAATAAGAGGCAAAACATGAAAACATCATACAAACATAACCTCAATCAGTGATTAATGCGAATTCCAACACAAAAGCCGAAATGTTATTATTTTTCAACATTCGCATGCAAGACGGGAATTATTTGTTAAAAATCTTAAATTTAAATCCACTTACAAACACAATGCTTACCACCCAGTTGCAATTTTTCCAAAGTGGGCACCACCAGCCATACCGTGATTAAGGTCTCTTTCAGCTGAATTAAAATCGATTGTTTTTCTCTTTCTTCACTCATTGGCATGAGCATTGGGCATTTGACAGTTGACAGTAGTGTTGATCTGCATTGACAACACCAATTTGGTGTTTAGATTTGAATTAAAAAAAAAATAAAGGCAAACTCAATGTTGTGCTCGTTTCATCGTTTCACTTTATTTTCTATTTTAATGAGTTTCTTTCTTTTTCTTCTTTACTCTTGAGATTAAGCTTTTTGAGTGAAAACTCTTAATTGGGCGTCTAAAATACAAGCAAATGTTACATAAATAAAATTCAATTTTGGTGTGTATGATTCTCAGTGGGTTCATTGGTCATGCCCGTGATGAACGGTGATGTCTTGGAATTGATGGTGGCTCAATTCTTTTGGTTCGCTAGCACTTCCCAACGAACCACCATCGTAATCGGACTGCTGTTCTATTGTTTCGTATGTGTGATGTTGTTGTGACCCATCATAATGATCACCACCACTGTATCCATGATCACCGCTATATCCATGCAAAGTGTAATCCTTGTGGTCGGTTTCATTCTCCAATTCTAATCCGTACGAATGACTGTGTTCGGTTTTTGGATGAAGCACCTATTTTTTTTTTATGGAAATGGGACAATTTAATTAAGTATTCAAATATTACAATTATTTGAACGGATGTATTTTATGGAACATTATGAATGCACGAACATGAAAATTACGCTGGAGAAACAAATTTACGTGTTTCATTGTTATTAGCACTACATGAAATGTAGAGCTATTAATCGGCTTTTTTTTGTCCTAATACTTTTTGACTACTGAAACAAATTATGGTGAAATTGAATTTTATGCCCATATTCAATTTTAACCAGAGGCAGTGTCTTTCAAAAAAGAATTTAAACCAAGATCTTGTAATTCATTATTGAGATAACTGAGAAAATCTTTTTTCTGCACCTACTTTGTTGTAAATATATATCCTTCGTACTATGCTTTTAATCCATAGTGTTATTAAAAGGGACGACTTTTAATGATACTTTACTGCAAGGTTACTTCGATGAAATACATTTCATGTAGTGCGCAAAAAATTAGTTTGTTGTGAAACAACAAAATAGAATAAGTAACTAAAATCTCAAGAACGCAGAAGGGAGCAAAGCGACACTCTGCGGTCTTGTGTTTTTTATCCCCGACTCATTATAAAATGAGTCGAATGAATGAGAATTTCTACGACAATATCTATCATACCTTAAGCTTATGTTTCACACCACCGACTTCAATGGGATTCTTCAAATAGTGTGCATCTTCGTGTTTCACATAGACTGGCACAGCATGGAAATGGTGAATTTTAAAACTTTGATGAGATGTGGCATGCTCATGATCGATTTTATGATGATGATCTGTTTCCGATTCCAATGGTTCCGCATCGTGGATAACTCCAGCCAGCGAAAGAGCGAATAATGAGCACAAAATCTACACATTTTTAAAACCAAAAGTGAAATTGAAAACTAAAAACTATAACAAATGCCTCAAAAGAAAAAAAAAACAAAATTCCGTTTTCGCACTGTTGGTTCCACACTTACAAAAATTTTCAACATTTTCAGCTAGTTTAATAAATCACAAGAATTGTATCGACTTCGTTGCACTTTTACTTTTTATTTCTTTCTTTCCTTCGTTAAGAACTCGAAATCTTTTTTTTAACGTTATTCAATTGTACACTGCACGATGAAAATCGAAGCCACAACCGCTTCAAGAAATTTCCAAAAGTTGAATGTACGAAATGGTTAGAGCATGGCTCTATATATACTAAAAAAAATTAGTTGACCCCTCTCATTTGTGCTATTGCCGTCGAGCCACCGTCGTCGCTTGGCAAGTGCATTCGGCGCGAAACATAAATTCCCCGTTGTTTTCACTTGCACACACATACGACCGCATGTGTTCCGATGTGTTCATGATTTAATCTCTGACGAGATTACGTTTGCGCCACGTTTTACAAAATCATATGTAACGATTGATTCAGCGCACCGATTAATGTCTGTTATGGACCTGATGCGAGTTGGTTTTTCTTTCGTTCAAACTTCGGAAACGAATCCGCGGTGAGGCAATGGGAAAGAACTTGATTTTCAAATTTCGTTAGAGAAAAAATAACGTCGATTACTCAAATTGGATGAAAGCAAATAAACAACGGCAATGCAGGAGAAAAAAAATGCACATAAATAGACGCAACGAAAAAGAAACACGCTTGGTGCGGCAATTAGACAAAGTCATAAACTGTTATTGATAATAATGATAACTTTCATGTATCGTGTGCTATCGATCGGACTGGTTTTGGCAACAGAGCCGCAGAATGAGAAGAGAAAACAACAAAAAGGAAGAGCCGTGTTTAATCACTTACTTCACCAAACGGATGCATATTGATCCTCGACAATGATTTTGATGACCAAACGAGTTTGGTGATGATTCATTTCGTTTTGCTCTTCATTTTGATTATGCTATTGCGACGATATGGTGATACGAAAAATATTTTCCTCCAGCATTTCGAGACCATTATTGCGCGTTCAGAATGATTTTAATTTGGTTGTGTCATAAGTCGGCATATTCCGAAAAAAATGTTCAAACATCGAGTCAATTACCACCGTCGTCATCGTCGCAATTATGTTAGTTCTGTTTGGCCGCCTTTTTTCGTGTAAATGTTTCCCTTACTCGATGATGATTGTTGCATTGGGTTAGTGTTACGGTTTCGTTTCCAGAAGAACAATTTTTCGTTGTGGAAAAATTCGCATGTGTAATGAGGCGAAATTAAAACTCGTTTCTTTTTTTCTGTTGCCGTTTCTATGCTATACATATTGCTTGATTTTAAAGCTTTTTCCGATTAAATGCGCGCGCCCGCACATGCTCTGTGCTCACATAATACATGATTTTATGGGGTCTGAAACAATGCAAACGAAAAAAAAAACGGTAATCTATAACAATCTTCAAACGAAAATCATTATCATACTGAGTGTACTGAGTATATTATAAATTGGAAAAGGCTTTTCATTATTGTTACAATTTATCGTTTCATTGTATTTCAATTCGATGGTTCGATCCAAACGTGAACTACAAGAAGAAGAAAAAACTCAATTGAGTGCGCAAAAAGCAAAGACAATGTCAGTCACAAGAAATGTGCATTTTCGTTCAGTTTCATAGAGCAAACCTAATCGCCGTGGTATTATACACAATTTAAATGGCTCGGATGCAAATGCGTTCAGTGCAAGAAGTAAAAACAATAGCAATTGATCGCTTCGTATAGAGGAAATGGAGACGTAATGCATTGGCGTTGTTGCGTGTATAATACATATCTGTTTTCGAACATGCTCGTAAAAGATCCGATTTCACACCTCGTTTTCTGTGGCGGTTGCTATTGCTGCTGCTCTGCGCGCAGAACTGAATTTTCCTATCATCTATCTTGTAAATGTGTCATGGCGCACAGGCATGTGTGCATGTATTAGTTACCACATCTTTTTTGCATTTCCTGAAATCATTATTTTTCTTGTTATCTTCTTCTCGTTGTCTCGGCTGGCTCGGTATTCCGCTTTCTTTCCTCTCTGTATATGTGCTGCGCTATGTGTGCACGTTTTCAATTTTCGATTTTCGTTTGTTTTTTTCTATTCGAATACGATGAGAATTTCATGGAGCGTATGTAAACTAGCAACAATACAGTACATTGGAAATATTGATTTCTATTCACGGAAAATTCACTTGAAATTACTCGAACACACAAAATAAAAAAAAACCAGTGATCATCAAACGAAAGTCAAATTGAACATATTGTTTGATTATATATATTTGAAATGATTACCGTGCACGGAACGACACAACCGAGTTGGAGTTGGTAAACAAAAAAGAGGAAAACAAACAACACATTTATCAAACGACACAAAAACAAGAAATTTTGACTTTGTCAAATCGACCATTTTCGATTCATTAGTTGCTCTTATGTAAAACGATTTATTTATACGCAATTAATTGATTTTTGCCGTTCCCTTTGAGAGAAGCAATTTCCCATGTGACTTTGCGCCGCACAAATCGCTTGCAAAATAACATCAAAATAACCAAATATTTAGTTTTGCATACAGAGTGAATGGTTAAGCTGTAAAAGTGATGTAATTTACAAGAAGAAAAAAATGGCTGTTTTAACGATACACTTTATTGTTCCAAACTGTAAACATTTTTATTTCTTCTAATCAGTGTCTGCACATAAGAGTGGCGCATATTCAATTTTACGACAACAGATTGGCCATACAATCTCTTTCTCTTTCTACTTCTTGATGCAGTAATCGAAAACCGTTGTTAAGACGCTCAAATAAAAAGCAACCACGCGAACAACGTCGATCCAAAAAAAATTCATCAGCATCCATTTACTCAACTCAATCTATTTCAATGTACTTTCAATAATCGTGTTATAATTTAATGTCGTCGAAAAACCGATTTAAATAACAGCAAAGAAAGTAAAAGTCATCATAAATACCACAATAACCAGTCGAAGATTGTTGCTCAATGCATCAACTCGAAACAAACATCAATGGGCGCGATTCGATCCACTGTTCATCACACTATGCAATGCGTGCGGTGCAATTCATGCTCCAATGAGACACCGTGCGCGTTTTTTTAGCACTACATGAAATGTAGAGCTACTAATCTGTTTTTTGTCTTAATAATTTTTGAGTACTGAAACAAATTAGGGTGAATTTGAATTTTATGCTCATATTTTTTTTTTAATTTTAAACAGTGGCAGTAACGACGAATAGGTGCATAATATCTCAAAATAATCAAATTTTTATGATAAAATGTTTTTTTTAAAATTACATTATTTCAAGCTTTTTTCGTACAGTATTTTCTGGGTCTTGAACAGAATTAAAGTGACTTCAGATCCATGCTCATATTATTTATTTGATTTTAACCAAAGGCATTATATTTCAAAAAAGAAATAAAACCAAGATCTTGTAATTCATTTTTGAAATAACTGAGAATTTTTTTTTCTGTACTTTGTTGCAAATAAATATATTTCTTCAAAGTTACTTTGATGAAATACATTTCACGTAGTGCGCCAAAAAAAAGTTTGTTGTTAAACAACAAAATAGAATAAGTAACTATAATCTCAAGAACGCAGAGCAGAGCGAAACGATGCTCTGCGGTCTTGTTTTCTTCTTTCATCATCATTTTGTGCAGTGCATCGCACCGAATACGAGTTCAAGTTCAATAAAAATACCTAATTTACGGTTATATTTTATGTATAACAGTTGCTCGCACGACCGCCGTCACGATTTGCAATCTGCTGCTTTGTAATTTAGTCAACGTGGAATAGCAGGTATATGTAGCTGAATGAAATCGAAAGTAATATTGCACGACGTAATAACGCCTCGAATGGATCAACACTTGTTTCATTCGCGGCGCATAGCGACATGTGTAATGTATAATCTTGAAGGTAAATATGCCTGAAAAATCTGATCATTTTACGGACAAATGACACCATAGTCATGGGCAATTAATGTTAGCCTTTTTGTTGCAACTGACTTCGTGGTACAATTTTTTTCCTCCACAAGAATTTCACTGCCCGTCGATTTGCTCTCGTAATTAATTGCGGTAATCATTATATGTCAGCGTTGCATTCGACACAATTGATTTGTCGCCGAAGACCATTAGTTTGTATTATGAAAGTGTGCAGCGCACATTCGTAGCTGGCTTCTGCCGGCATTGGTTCAGGTGTAACATTGATGTTACTTTGGTGATAAATCATTGCTCATTACAGCCTATTCAAGTTTATGTCGAGTAGTTTAATTGCAATGTGCACGATTGATTTTAAATTGAATTAAGAGAAAGTTGGAAGACTATATGAATGAGTAAAGTTGAACAAAAATTATCCTAGCCTACCTTATTTATATGAATTATAAAATCTTCTTGTTCGTAGTTTTATATAATTTCGAAAGTTTTGGCTTTTCGAACAAGCAAACGAAAAGCGCCTGAAACGAGGCTATTTTACGCATAGAGCTTGAAAATATGTTTCTGTTTTACAAAAAAACATACACTCTTGAAGCTTAAAAAATGCGCAAAACTTAAATAAATTCCATTCGATTTTTACATTTTTGGTGGAAAATAGGAGAAACATATTCATCACAAAAAGCCTCCCTTTTCGCAAAAAATGGTGCCGATTCGGCTAGTGGGAAATAAAATTTAAAGAACGAAACATAAAAAGAAACTGCATTAATCGTTTGTGGCTTGATTCATCTTTAATTGAACTATAAATTTTTTATTTCTAAAAACCTAAGTACTCCATTAACTCTTAATTCATTCTAAAATTCTGTACAAAATTGACGCGAATTATAATAATTATGTTAAATAGTCGTTACACCGAATTATTTGGTCTAGCACTAGCAAAAGGTGCTGAATTTATTCTGCATCAAAAGATCACAATGAAAAGCACAATGAAAACCAACGAGTGAGTGATTGAGTGAGTTTTTGGTTTATTTGTTCGAATTTTAAGTAAGAATTCACGTCAATAAATTCGAATAGAAGTCTAGATCGAGATGCGAATGATACGCTTGATACATTTACGAGTGATCGCGAGTTAAATGATGAGCCATGGAAATTTAGCGCTAAATAGATATATAAATAATGGCAAGTTTTCTTTCATTGTGCTTTTTCACTTGTGGTTTACAGACTTTGAATTTTCGCGCGGTATCAGCGTACGCAATCTGCTGGTGAATAATTCCAGCTCTACTGATACGAAATTTGGTTGCAATTGACTTCGTTTAACCAAAAATGTTCCTGAATGTTAATAAACGATAATGAATATTCGAAATATACAAATACATATCTCTCTTCTATCTTTGGTATTTAAATTACATTCGTGATAAATTTGGTGCTTATTTCTTTGGTGGTGGCACTAAATCTCTATCCGGTTCTTTATTGGGGGTGATTCGCTTTGGAGTTCGTTGCTTTGGTTTCGCAATAATTTTTGTAACAGCTCGTTTACTGTTCGGCGATGTGACTTTCTTCGATCGTGGCGCTGAGCCACTTGTAAACATGTCAGAGCCGATGGTGCCCCGTTGACGAGGTGAATAATCGGTTTCCCAATCAGAGACGCCGAATCGATAATTTTCGAAAAATGAATCCTCCGGATTGTTATTGAACTTGGGATTATAGCTGTCGAATGAGAAACTGGTACTGCTGCCGCTGCCCGAGTTGTCTTTGGTGAGTGAGTTCAGGTCGATGTTGTATGGATTCCAAATCGCTCCAGTGGACGGACCAAAGTCTTCGGTATATGAAAATTTCGATTTGTCTGCATTATTGTCAAATATGTCACTGGAAATGTGGAGGGAAAAAAAACGAAAATTATTCGATTAGATCCAAACGAACTCAAACATGAGCGCAAATTCAAAAATCTACTTTAATGAATCCATATTGAATTTATATGGGTTTTGGACGGGAATGCCGTTGACTACTTGCATTGAAGGAACAAATGCTGATTTCTCGTCGTCATTGTGGTGCGAATGTGAACTATGATGATGATGGTGATGTCCTTTGCCATGGTGCCGATGACGGTGACGGTGTTCGCCGTGTGCATGATCGCCAAACGAAATTGATGCGCCTACCGCATGATCCTTGTGCGATGAATAATGGCTGCTGCCGCTGGGGTGATCAATGATCGACGTTGCCGTTGAAAATGGACTGTATTCATCGTAGATGAGTCCGCGATTCGGTAAATATGGAAGAGCGTTTATGTCGTGATAAGTTTGTGAATTCAAATGAAGTTTTGACTTCTTCTTCTTGCGATAAGTGACTGGGGGTTCTTGGTGTGATGATGTCGAGTGTTGCCACGATTGGCCCACATCAAGAGCTGATAGATCGAGTGGTTTTGGCCGCTTCTTGCTCGTAATGCTCGGTATGGTCAAATCAACACCATCCGGAGAATATGAATCAATTACGAATGGTTTCACTGTAGCGTAGGTCGGTTTCGAAGCACTACCTTTGCTGGGCTTGAAAAATTCCGAATGGATTCCAGCGCTGTACAATTTCGTTGATTCGATTGGGCTGGCGGTTGTCGACGATGGGAAACGATAATAGGTTTTGATTTCAGCCTGTGCACTTGGTGATCCGCTCAATGGGGAAAATGACGAAGATGACGAAAATGGGAATGAGGGTGCAAACGATGGTGACGGTGATTGCAATTTTCCAGGTAAATCCAATTCTTTAAGGTACTTTTTCACGGCTCGTTCAATGTACTTGATCATATCCTCTTTGCTTGGGTATCCGACCAATTTGCGCATCGCATCATCCATATTTTGGCGATTATCATGGTTTATGTGTTTGATGGGATCGTATGAATGCAGGTTTTTAATCGAATCATATGGATCATAGTGGTGTTGGATGGACGATAAATAATTGTAATTTTGATTATAGTTGGAATTGGACGAATCCAAGTCTTTGAAATGAGTGGATAATGCTGGATGCTTGTACGTTGTTGTTGTGGTTTGATGCACATATTCTTGTGGCTGGTCAAATGAAAACTCACTGGAATAATCACTGGCCGATTTGGCCATATCGGAAATATCTTCTTTGTGTGACATTGGTTCAGTTACGTGGCTCGGCGTCGATATGACTGGCATCAATTTGGTTTTTTCCGCTTCATAAATATCATATTTTACAAACGATGAAGACGGTGTGGTGTGTTCATATTTATTTTTCATTTCGAGTGCTTTGTTCACATAATCTTCGGCCGTTTTTGCATTGGCCAAAGTTTGTGAAGCGTATAAATCAACATCGGCTGGCTTTCCATTTGCGCGTGGTACCACATTAATAACCAGATTCGCATGATCAACGCGACCTAACAATTAATTCAAACAAACAGATTAAATTTATTTTCACTTGCGATGCACACGAAATGCGATGCGGTGTTTTGGCCACAGGTGTGATGGTGTAAAATTTCACTTACCTGTTTGTGGATCTCCAGAGTATGTAGCCGATATTACTCGATTTTGCGATTTCCATGTGTCTGCTTGTGCTACTTGATCCAAAAAGGGCAATGGTGCATTTTCATCATCTTCAAACGATGATGGATAGTTTGGACGAACATTTTTTGATTTTGTTAATATGGGTAACAGCTAAAGCGTGAATTGAACGGAAGAAAATAGAAGAAAAAGAATAAACCAATGATAAACTCATCTAAACACTCGAAGAAATGAAATGAAATGGAAATTGATCGCTTTTATCGATTTTAATTCATAGTTTATGTTCAAACACTTGGTTTTTTTTCTTCGGAGAAATCACAATTTAAATAATCTTCTTTTACTTTTTTCTTTCTCCATTCTCCACTTTAAATAGTAAATCACTTTGAAAAACAGCTAATTTTGAAACAATTTGCCTACGGCTTTTTCAATCAATTTTCCTTTAAAATTTATCCAATTTAGTCCGCTTTTCATTTGAAATGACACGTGTCTGTACAGCTCTTCACTTTGCTGTTCTTAAGCGGAGGCCTAATCCTTGTGTGGCCAATCCTCTTTTGAACGCAAGTCAAATTCATTTCGACACCACTTTCTTTATTTTCTTTCGCTCTCGCTTCTTTATCAATTTTCCAATACTTACAATTAAAAATAATAAAAATTTATAACGAATCATATTGCTTTCACGATTTCTGAACACCAAATGAATCCACGGCCGTAGTTTCTCTTTGCTTTTATAGGAACAATTTTCGGAAGCTCGAACACTTCTTGGCAGCTCATCTGCTTTTGCTCTGATTTACACACACGTACAATGTGCTGTTGTTATCTTCTTCTTTCCGATTGGTTTTTCGAGTTGGCATATCTCTTTGTCGAGTGTGTGGGTGTGCAGTACTCACCATCATTCTTATTTATGGATTATTCGGTCTCATTTCAATGCCGTGCACACGATCGCGCAATGCCTCGCACTGCATGGTGTGCACTATTTTCTACATAGTTTTCAATGTGTTTGCCGTTTTCTTTCATCTTTTGTAGTATGGCATTCGAAAAGTGCGAGATTTTTTTCCTTCGTTGCTTCTGCTGTGTACTGGCTAGGTTCGGGGCACTTCGAGCGTAATGGTTTTCAATAGTGGATTTAGTGTACGTTTTTTTGCGCGCGTTTGTATCAAAATCAAATCATAAGTCGCGTTCGCGAAACGCAATGGAGTACACGAAGAGGTACCCATTTTAATAGCATCGAACCGTACCGAGATCGATGAACAATAAACAAGTATGCAAGCGATGCGAGCTATACGCATCAAATTAAATGAATTAAATGCATTGTTTCACGAACGAACGAAGATAGAAACAACAACAATAGCAGCAGCAAAAAAACTGAATACACTTGAATGGAAATCCAAAACAAATCTTTCGCAAAGCAATACAAACATCATGAAGTTTGGATAAACAATAGCCATACAGCATGGCATGCATTTGTTCGTGGTTCTTGTTGTTTTTCTCTTCTTTTTTCTTTTTCAACATCATCTCGATATGCTGCTGTTTCGCGCCAAATGTGTCTTTCATTTCGGGAGGCTTTTAACATTGGATCGCACAGCCAATTTTCTTATTCATTGCTGCTTCGATTAAAATGTAACTAGAAAATAATGATGATTCTCTTGTTTGATTGCACGCGCGTAACGGCATGGTATGTGTATGTGTGGCAGTTTTGTGCGCACTTCAGTTTCTATTTCACGAAGGTGTTTTCATGATCAATTTAGATTACATTTTCGAATGACTTCGTCGAAAAACCACGGACAAAAACGCATTTTTTTGCAGTTGCTGCTGCTGCTGCTTCTTCTTCTTTCTAGCTGTGAATTTCCCTTTGCGCACGTAAATTGAAGATTTCCCTTTTCGGAAAATGTATGAATTGGCAGCAATTAAAATCTCCACGTAATCATATTGACGTCTTAGCCGAGCTCACGCATGAAATGGCAAGAAAGAAAGAAAGAAAAATACATTGTTGGGGAAAAATGAAGCAAATATGGTGTTTGCTGATTTATTCATGAAATTCTTGAAATTATAGAAAATTACTTCTGCTGGCTATAAATGGAGAAGAGAAAAACAAAACTGAAAACGTAGACAATCAAAATCATGATAAATTTTAATGATTTGCTTCCTACCTTTCAAGGGCAATACACAACACATACTGCACAAGAGAATGAAATTGAACAACAAAACCACGGCGGAAATGAATATGGATTTTATAGCGAGCGGCGTGATGTTTTTTTTCTTATTTCGATTTCATTTTAGGAGAAAACTGATCATTACCCATATTCGATGCTCTTCCTTTTCGGTACACAAAATACTTTGCATGCTTTAACAATTTACGAACAAAGCGAACATAATGCCAGCAACGATGTTCAAGTTGCTATCGCTGGGAATTTGTTGTTTTGTTTACAATTTTCACATTAAAACTGATCGGTTTTGTTCACAAAAATTGTTTTACCATGATTTCCATTTCTTGTGTTTTGCTACGTTGGTGATTGTTGACGGTTTTTGACTACTCTTTAAAACGAAAATCATAGCGTTGGTTTTCAAATAATTTTGCAAAAGAATTCAATAGCAAAGACCATAAAATTCTAATTCAAACGAATATAACATCGTTAAATGTTCAAATACTTCTCAATTTTATCGTTAACGTTATTTTACTTCGTTTTCATTCATAAAATTTCATTTTATTTATTTTTTTGAATAAGTATTTATTTTTGGTTTAATATTATTCCAATTCAAAAGTGTTAGCCACTGCGTTCTAAAACTACCAAAATATTTTATTCTAAAGAGATTCAAGGATTTCCCAATTGTTGGCATCAATAAAACAAATAACTGTCGTTCGATTAGAATTGCTCGAAACAATAGATTTTGAAGAGAATGACAATAAAACTAAATTAGTATGATGATCCTTGGTTGTCATAATATCATTGCAAGAGCTAGGTGATAGAATGAAAGGAGAAAAGAGAAAATAAAAGATTAGTTACTTTCATAGATATAGTGCCGTAATACATTTTAAATGTAAGACTCCTGCCACATTGTAGTCAATGCCATCTCTAAACCAACTCATTGAATCATTGAATATTTCGTGCAACATTTATCAATCGTGTGTGACTTTACTAGAATATATTCAACTTTACGGTGAGACTAACAGCTTCTCTGTGAAGTATAACTGCACACTAGGCAATGCACACTGATATTTTGCAATGGCTACTTGATTCATTTGTCAAAATACTGTGATTTTCATAATTTCGGTCTATGATGTGTGTACAGATAAGCTGTAAGTGTCACCGTAAAGTTGATTACAATCTAGTCAAGCTCGAAATATTCAATGAATCAATGTGTTGGTTTAGAGATGTCATTGGCTGTCTTCATGTTGTTCTGGCAATATCGT
>NW_022595244.1:22596153-22645009 GCF_009176505.1 Sitodiplosis mosellana
TTGAGAATTTAAATTGACAAATGTTGACACACGCACACAGCTATTCATACACATAAACGCACACGCGTTAGCTAACGCTTCAGTGCCAGCGGATGCGTTGCTTAGCGCAAAGGTGTATCAATGTATATATACCGTACTGTACCGAGTACAGTAAATACAACGAATTGATACACATATACTCCATCTCTGGACATAACCATAACTCTGTTCGAAATAATGGATCATGTTGAAAGAATATTTCAAATCCAAAATACAGAGGTAAAGCCAAGTCAGATTTAGGAACCGCGCCGACAAATCGAAAGTATATGACGAAATGAACGAATCCATGAACGAAAAAACTGCCTAGGGTGAGGATTCCTAAGTTTACTATCGACATAATCATAACTCTGTTCGAAATAATGGATCATGTTGAAAGAATATTTCAAATCCAAAATCTAGGGCCAACGGTACAGACTCACTGAATTTTTGCTCATACATATTCATTTTCTATCTTTACGAACAGGAAAAAAATACATCACTTCAATTGGAGATTTAAAATATTTTAAGAAATCGCAACAAGTTTGAAAACTAATTTGGCTTGTGTTTGGCAGTAACTTTTTTTCACTTGAAATGTACAATATTGTGACGTGTTGTACTCAATGTAAGACGAATTTATTGAAAAAATTCTTTATGAAATGTGAAGAAAATTCACTTTATCATAAAAAAAACATTTTTGTTACACACATGTGTCAACGCAGTATTAAATGTAACTAATTTGTCGTTTTTCGTTAGAATGAAAATTTAAAATAAACTGTCTCGGATGAATGCAGTTCGTAAAATGCCACAGCGTTGTTTCGAAGAGTACTTGGTCGTCGGTCTTTGTTTCGTCGTCTCAAATATCCGCATGCAATAAAATGAATGCATTGGACGTAGATTGAAGAAGGACAAACGGTTACTGTGTATTTGAGGGCATTATGCTCTCTTCTTACACTATTCAAAAGGCAAATGTTGCAAGAGCATTTGTATTGGAGAGAAACATCTACGCTATGCTGCGTCGTCAAACAGAAAAATTAAAACAAAACGAAAATGATGATACATCATATTTCACACAACCACATTCAGGTGGACGATAGATTCGATAACAGTCTTCTTCTACCTTGCTTGCATTTATTTATTATTTATTTCATTCGGTATTAGTTAGGCTTAATACATGCTGCCATATTGACCAATTGTGTTACCATTGGAACTGTGCATTTGTATCGTCTTTACATTTATTGCATGATGTTATGGTGAGAATCGTTTGTGTCCGTAAACCAATTTTCTTTTTCTAATATAGAGAAGAGATAGAAAGAACCTAAATTCAGTATTTGCCCATGATTGTCACAGTATCGGCATACTTTGTATCGTGCTTCACTACTATTGTACCTATTTAACAATGCCTCTTTTTGGCAATATTAGCAATGAGACCAAACATGCTTATACATTTTTCTAACAAAACATCATATTTTATGACATGGTCGAGTCGGCTACTCTAAGGAAACGAAGAAGAAGAGCAATCTCGCATGGTTCTAGCATAAGGCGACCTACATTCAGAAGAATATTATTGGAAAAATGAAACTACTGGTTTTTTCTCAATATTTTAATTTTTATTTGTTATAATTTTTACAATATTTTTCTTTTCTCCTAAAATTTTAAGCGTCAAAATATAAACAGATAACCAAACTTACAGCAAAAGTGGACTTAAACTTGTATCCTTAATTATCGTTGAGCGGTATTGTTCGTCCGTCGCTGACCCTATGTAAGTTATCTTGGGAATCGTACAATGTTTTCTCTCTTTCTCTCTTTCTCTCTTCTTCTCTATTCTATACACAATAGTACATACGATACTAATTATGAAAAGCAAGCTACGGAACAGTAAAAAATGAATAAATAAATACAACTGAATTTCCATTCGGAACAAAATAATAAAGAAGAAAAACCTTTCTACAAATTAGCTAATTGTTTTTGTTTTAGTTTTAGTTTTTTTTTTCAAATCTAATCATTCGATTTGAATCGGTTTCTCGGTAATGTGGTATGTTGTACTTGGTAGTATTTTAAAATAATCTCGCAATTCATTAAATTGTCTTAGATGTGATTTCTGTTTTTCGAATGATCAAAAGAGAAACATAAATAAAATTGGTTCAGTTCCACTTCCGTTCGGAAATGGAATTCGCACTCGGAATTTTCTTTTCAGCGATGTGATTTTGAGAATATAATATGCAAAGTGAATAAAAATGGCAAAAAAGCATTCATTTAATGCCTGCGACTCTATGCGGATTCCGTTTGTCTGGCGGCGATCATTCGTGATTTCATTCGATTGGCCAAGTTTTTGAATTTTTTCACTTGATCATCACGATTTTGCACCGATTGTCGTCGCTTTTTGTTTGAGCTTCGTTTGTACAGATTATCGTCTTCGGATGCTTCTGTTGAAGCATAATCGTAGCCGAGATCGTCGTTGTAATTGTTGTTGGTCAATTGCGGGTATTGGGCATGATAATTGTGTGGCAAAATGATTGGACGTTGTGTAATTGCAACTGTGCTTGCGTATGGAGTTGAGGGGCCAATTGGTTGAGCATTGTCATCGTAACCTGTGTGTATGCGATAAAACACAAAGCCGTTAATTCCATTCAAAGTTTTAAATTTACAGTACCGATAGCTAAGAATGCGTTGCTCTTTTGAAATCAGAAAATTATATATGTACCGTACTACCCACCATTTGAATATTGCGAACTGTCACCTTGATCGTCATGTGGATTGTAAAACTGTTCTTCTAGCTTGTGATACACGAGCGGTGCTCGATATGAGGCAACATGAGTCTGTGGCAAATATTGCTGTGGCAACGGTTGGCCGTATTGTTCATCGGAATGTTGATGTTGGTGTGGTGCATGTTCGGTGGACGATTTGAAAATCACTTGCGTGTGTTTGTCATCGGGAAAATTCTCCGTGGTTAAAAGTTCATTATTCTCTGATACAGACTCATGGTGTGGATGACCATAAACGATTTCTTCATTCGTTCGCGTATCATGCTCGCTGTGATGCTGTTGCTCAGCATGAATATTGTGGTATTCGTATGCAGTTGGATGTACAATGCCTATTAACCAATGTATACATTATAAATATTAATATCTGTTTTATTGTAATTTCGGTTACACTTAAATGATTTTTCTTGTATGAAACAGAAAAAGAAACAATAGAAATCTGAAACATAATAACCTAAAACGAAAAAAAAACGTGTCAACCGATATTTTCATGGGCGCGAAAAAGGTTTATGAATTTTCATGCAAAACCGATTTCTCAATTTTTTTTTGACCCAAATATTGATTGTATATCGATTATTGGGTCTTTCATTAGTGTGCTTCGGTTTTTGTTCCAATTAAAACACATGTTTTTGATACGGTGTTTTTTTTATGTGAATTTAATTAATTGAAATCGAATAAAATCAATTTAGGCATACTTGAGTGTTGATCGGCGGATTCGTCTGAATGAGCAGAAGGTGTGTAATAGCTGGCCGGAGCTGGTGTGGCAGCAATATGTTCGGCACTCAGATCAATTGGCTGAGCAATGTGTGCGTTTGCATAAGGATTTGGGAGTGGCTGAGAGAAATACGGTTGAATCTGTTGCAGTGGTTGAATGAACATTTGAGCTGGCACGTACGCTTGCGTTTGACCATAAGGTAGCACGGGCAAAGCGCCGTAGGCATTTATATCCGGTTGTTCCTGTTCGTGAATTTGTTGCTGTGAAGCGTCAATGCCATGGGCTTCCTGCTCCTGTAATGTTTGAATATATTGTGCGGCACGAGCTTCCAAATATTGTTGCAACAGAACTTGCAAATGTGAAGCATATTTGGCCGGGCCTGGAATACGCAACACAATCACTGGAACAGCTTCACCTTCAGTGCTCTGAGTGTTATAATACTGAGCATGATCATCACTGCCATCACCGTGGTAAATGGTTTTGTAGCCATGTTCTGTTTGTTTGATTTCGTACGAGTGTGATGGCTGAATTTCAACCGATGTGTGCCCATTCGACCGGAGTTCATTTGTGACTTGTTTACGGAAATAGTTTGGATCGCTCTCAATGAGCGCCGTTGGATAGTTTCTCAAGTAGTGCAAATGATGTTGATTTTGTTGGTATTCCGATGATGGTGGAATATCGTGCTGCGAGTATGGATAAATCTCATATTTTGGCTTCGAAAATGAGTACATTGCTTGTTGATCGTTTCTATTCTGGTAACCATATCTGCAAGAAGATAAGGTGTTTCATTAAATTCCTTCCAATTTTCTTTTGATTTCGAATAAATTTCGAAGAAAAAGTTTAAAAAAAATTGCATCGTATTGAAATGGTCATTTTGCGCTATTTAATCGTGATTTGAACTCACCCCAAACTACCGTCAATGGTACGCTTAATATTTTTGTTATTCGATGTTGTGCGATTCTCTTTCTGAATCTTAATTTTAACATTTTCGCCATATTGTTTGAATTGTTTATCTATTTGTTTGAGGAATTCAAAATCCTCATTTGACAATGCTTTGAATGCTTCGAGCACACTTTTCGGTCCTTTTGTTGGTTTGATATGTGTCGCGGCTTTTTTCAGTTGATGTTGTATCCGTTGCGTTTTGCAATCAGCCACAGCCGCCCACACAAGCACCGCGACGATAACCTGAGAAATATGAAAAACAAAATTAGCCGACTGTTTTTAGCATTTACAAAAAAATAGAAAATAATAGAGGAAAGAAAATGGAGAGTCAAAAATGAAACAAACAACGGAATGTACCATGATGGTGAGAGGTGATTATAGCGCAAAGCGTTCAGCCTAAGCGAAACAAATAAAACGCGCACTGTACATCGCTCTCACCGAATTTATTAGCAACGCCAATGAAACAAGTAAAATATAATTAATGGTAAGAAAAGCGAAAAAAAAACAAACACATCTAGCGCAAAGTAAGCAAAAAAGCAAAAGTAAATTACTGTACATTTGTTGAAAATGCGATACTGTTAGTTTCACACGATGACAATGATCATTTCAACGCCATCAATCGTCTAAAAATATCTGCCGGTAGGCAAACATTTGGCTACGTGATGTCACAACCTGATGATTTTCCAGCGATGTCACATTTTAATGCTCTCATATCTTCTCAAAATTCGTGTTGTTTCATAATTGCAACGATTTGCTTATACACAAATTTGAATTGGCACCATCACATTCACAGCAAAGCTGAGAAATGAAATGAATCTGTGCAGTTGAAGCATTTCCATTTCAAAGGCGCCTTTTTGGATGACATTCGCAATCAAAATGCGAATAAACCTGATAAAATACGACAAAATTTGAGTTAAATAATGTCGCAGCGAGATTCAAAAACAACGAAGAAGAAAAGAAAAACGGAATCAAGTTAAAGCCATCAATGAGAGTGATACTTTCCATGTATGGTATGCAAATCAGGTAAATCGCAGGTAGCACAAAACAAGTACTCTGCGGCGGTAATGCAAAAGCCAAAGCCAAAGCCAAAGTGAAAGAAGGAATCGGCAACATTTACATCTTACTATCATTTAATAGATGGGCAGAATCTGCGATGTATACAGGCAATTTATTATGTATTTAGTTTATCGTTTGGGCTTTTCGTGCATAACTTGCACTGGTAATGATCGTTACCAATGGTGAATATCAATGTGCACTGTGTGCGATTGCATAAATTGCGTACGTCATGAGTGAGAGCGCGAGAGCGCACGTTTCTTCGCGATAGACACGGAGGAAAGCCCCAAATCGTCAAAACTGGTATTTTCTCAAACGTTGTTGCTGTTTTTTTTCTCTTTTCGTTTTATATCTACCGATTAAATGGCGAATATGATAGCAAGATATTGGATGTGTGTGTGTGTGCACCTGGATATATATTGCACTTTCTCAAATCATCATCAACAACAGCACAAAAACAGTGTGATTAAAATTGTGGTCTTTACCAAATGGGTAACTGGTATCTTGATCGGATGTATTTTGCAGTTTTTCTCTTCATCGCGCGTTAGCTCTTGCGCTTTCGCATTCAGCATTAATCACGCGTACCGCGTGCGCGCGCGTCACTTTTTCTCAGTTCCGATGATCGTTTGTGTGCCAATCATACCGGAAACAAGTCATAGCGCACTGCGATCATATCATAAACATTAAAATAATTAAATAATGCGCATTGGCTGCCATAATCAATCGGTGGTGTCTTTTGATTGGTAGTTTTCCAAGCGCATTTTGTAATCTTGCATGAATAATTAAGCATTACATCGATGAAGTATCGGGCGCATCTAGCGCGGAAGAATATCATATTTTGACACATCCAATTTTGCCGAGGTGTGTGTTCAATGAACTGCGCAACAGAATTCGTGACCACTATCCGTGGCCAGTTTATCCAATACACGGTAAAACATGTGTCGCTTTGCTTGAATTGATACAAAGGAAATTCTAAGACTAATTAACATTGTACTTCAAGCGCAGTTTTCGATTTGATAAGACCCATAGAAGGCGTTCGACTGATAAAACTGAGACAGCGTGTAATTTGTTGCATAAAATAGAATAACCAAGACATTCATGACCATTATGAAACACATGTTATGGAAAATGACGATTGAATTGTAAGCAAAAGTGAAAAATGACTCGATGATTTAGTACTCAATGGGGAAAAAAAAACAATGAGCGTGCGCACAGCGCACACACGAAGAGAGACAATGGGCCGTCAAGTGCGACTTTGATCGTTGAGAATTCGTGCGACAAACTTGTTCGTGTACGATCTTTTCTTCTTCTCTCGTCTTCAACCGTTTTTCATGGGCTCAGTTGCGTAAAATGTTTTACAGTCTAGTCGTAAACACGCGAGATGAAAGAAAAAGCCGCCGACAAAAAGAAAAGCGAGTGATCAAAGTCGAGCACAACGGAACATGCAATGAGGCACCGAAACACAAACCGTTTGAACTCTCACCACGCACACGCCGCTCAGTTCCGACTCCCTCTCTTTCTACGAAGCGCTGCTCTCAATTGACCGTCTGTCACTAATCTATTGTGACGTAAAATATCTTCATCTCTTCGCGAATGATGTAACAATCGCATTTCATTTTTCTTTTCGTCTTCCAGTTCAAATTGAATAACAGCGCGCGGAAAGCAACAAAAAGTAGCAACGACCAAAACTGCGATAGCGTGTCTCATCTCGTGATATATTTTGCGAATATTAAAGCAGACGATAAACGATTTGTTCAGATCAAGCCAATTATTTAATCGATTTTCTATTAGCTTCGATTTTCTGTGCGATGAATGAGAGATGGAGAGGAAAAAAATCGCCGCGATCAAACGGATACATGGTTTTGATATTTCGCTTATTTGTCCATATTAACTGGCTTTGAACACAAAGCGGTAGGCGATCGTTTCACTACCTAATATTGTTAATAGAGGCATTTTCGTTGTAGCTGTTTATTTAGCACTACATGGAATGTCGGCTACTGTAGTTGTTTCTTTTCCTAAGGAAATTTTAAGAGTCTTCAGGTCAATTTTTTTGGACCGTAAAATAATTCATTTTTATATCCATATTTTTTATTTCAAATGAAGCAATTACGATTAAAACTACATTCCATGTAGTGCTTACGATAATAATTTGATGAGAAACATCAAATTAATTAAACGCCTTAAATTTACAAGCTTCAAGAACGCAGAGCGGAGCGAAGCGACGATCTGCAGTCTTGTTTTCTCTCTCGTCTGGTAATATTTATCTCGTGAACTATGTTTGTTGAATATACTTTTCAGTGGTACATTGAATTATCGCACACATTTCTACACTTCCGCCACAATAATTCTTCGTATTGAACTGCCATGAATGTAATGCATGCAGAAAAACTAACAGTCACTTGATAAGTTGTCTTTTCTTTTAAAAGCAAACAACAAAAAGCATATCCTAGCACGCGAGTGGATTTTCAATTATCGAAAATTCTTTCTCGCTTCGCCATTGACTTTGCGTTGCTTGTATTTGCTCGATCCATCATAGGAGAATAGTCGAGGGAAAAGACTTTCGTTTCATTTACGGTAATCTTTTGCCGTGAACTCCTTTTCTCAGCACTTTTATCGCGATGGCAAATATCAAACATAATAACGGTTATAATATCAGTCTTTTTTTCGTTAACTCTCGAAATCTATGCAATTATCCAGTTAAATGAAGTCGAATAATGCCAGAAACGTTATTAGACCCCGAACACATTACAATGATTTGCTCGTTTGATAACCGAGATATCGATATAATTGTAGTTCGTACATGATCTACATGATACAAACATAACAAATGTGCAATGCACGCGCTCACATTGGAAACAAATGTGGAAATGAGAGGAGACAAACGGCATATCTTCTGCGGATAACGATCACTCTCTGGATTTATGGTGTGTTAAAGTGGAGCTAATCATCGTTTGGTAATGCAAATTGGAACACTTGAATGCAGAAAAGAAAGATGAAACGACGAAAAAACAACAACTACAACTAGCTGTGTGGATATCCTATCGATAAAAACGGTTGTTATTCGTTGTTGTCGGTGATTTTCTTATTAAGCTTTGAGATTGGCGAGTGGAGAAAGAGAAAGAGAGAAAGAAAACTGAGCGGCAAACTGGTATGAATGTAGTGCAATTGTTGTGCAGATTTTTATTTCCTGACCGCGAAAGCGATATACGGTCTGAGAAGTGAACATGTTACGCAATAAGGCATCAACACAAATCCCATAAAATAATCATTGCGCTAGACACTAATCTCCACTGAGTATATATAGGTGTAACTAAGTTGCAAATGAAAATGTATTTTTCAGTTGAATTGCGACAAGGAAGCACTTTTGCCACGACAAAACGTCCATGCATTTATATCCCACTACCATCTTTTTTGTCGGCCACTTTCAAGTAATTGAATTAGTGTAATTTTGCCGAAATGTTCAATGAACAAATGATGCTTTGCAGAATTGATGAAAATCGACCAGTGTTCGTAACCTAAATTGAAAAAGCGATAATTCGATCAAAAAATCCATTGACAAATTGAAATCGAACTGGTTTCGACACCGCACTGGTGACATAATAAGGCTAATATCATGATAAACTTCAATTTTAAATAATGCGTTTCGCAGATAATAATCAGCGTATTGGGTTAATGAAAGTAATAATTATGTAAATAACATGTCGAGATGAAATTTGTGCCATCGGAAATAGCAATACGAACCAAAACCTTCACACATACAATAGCCACTGTGGACGAATGCTTCACATTTAATGATCAATTCTGCACTTGGCGTTGTGCACCTCTTACTTTTCTATAGCCCAGATGATTAAGTTATCGCAAAATGGCGAAAAATCATCCAATGTGTCATTTTATTGCTGTAATTATGCACGTAAACGATGGCTTTATTGGCAGTTTTATGGATTTTTATTTTGATATATAGACAAAGATGTTGATATACGTAGGAAATATGAAATCGACCATGCATCACCGTTAGAAAACAAACCGATTTTCTATGAAAATTTTGCGCCAAATTAAAGATATATTGTGAAAAAATATTGGCATGTCATTGGAATTCAGCTCCGATATACAAATGTTTGCCTTTTGTCAGATGCTGAAGGTGAAATCATCACAATTAGAAAAGATTAATGATCAAATGATTGCAGCTACATGAATGATTGTTCAAACGCGTTTAGTTGACAAAATTTGTTACACTTTTTTGGTAAAAAAATATCCAACTGAGAAAATAAAGGGCAAAAAAGTTTCGATGGCTTTTCATTCATTTGACGCTACCGTTTTTTTGTTTTATGATGTCGAGGTGAAGTCATCGAAATTGCTTAACGGTTTTTGTGTTTTTCTGTTTTTCGTCTGGCTGATGTGTGTAACTGGAACTGCGCAAGTTCAATTGTTTTGAGTACGTGTACACATGAGTTCACATGGAAAAATGAGTTGAGATCAAACACATCGCGTGGACAAATGTTGACCAATTCCAAGAATTCGAATTGGGTTTGCACAATGTCACAACATCGCAAGCAAATCTTTCGACAAAATCTTTCATCTTCGACGAGAAGAAGAAAAAAAAAACCTCTAGAGTAAACTCAACGCTTGATTTGCTACGCAATTTCATCGATATGATGCGCTTTATTTTTCCCTTGCTGGATAAGATTCGCAAGTTTTGGACACGATGCGGTGAAGAAACCCAAATACACAGCGTTCAGGATTTTAATGTTGCAATCAACGATTTTCATTTTTGGCACATCCCATTTGAACTGTTTTTGTACTGAAATGTGTAGTGATGACAATTCCAATGTAAGTGGTGTGTATTGCACAATCATTTGTCTTGTTTGGTTTACAGTTTTTTCGTTGGTTCGCCTGATTAACTCGTAAAAAATACCTAATTAGCTAATTGGGCTCACATGATGTCGAGGGTAGGACAAGTACAAACCGTTCTTTCATTCACATTATTAATTCATTCCGATGAAGAGGAATTTATAAGGTCAATATGCTTGAATCGTGGGAAGGAAGTCGAACCAATGTCTGATCTGGTCGACATTATGATTTATTTTAGTTTTCTTTTTGTTCGAAACGCTAATTGGATTTTCCAAATATGGATTAGTAAAAAAACTCACCGCTAAATGAAGGTTCTTCATTTTTTCTATTGTTCTAACTAAACTAATTCGGCTGGCACTTTTCTGACGATCTGTTTCAATTCCACACAAGAAGGAGAATGAAAAAAAAACCTCAAATATCACCGGATTCACTTTCACACAAACCAACTGCAATGGGTAAAAAAAAAACTGTAATTGACTCGAAGTGTATTCCTTTTGACTATATTTCTAATTGTCCAAATCGTTTTGCACACCGTATATGCTTGCTGTTTCACTGTCTCGATCGGATGATTTTGATTAATTCAGCATTCGAAACGGTTCGCTTTTCGAATTTTCACCAACTTTCCGTTTTCTTCATGGAGCTCGAATACGCGATGGTTTTTGTGTTTCGTACTTATATTTTTTTCCAACGTTTGGCTTCTTCTTCGCATAGACACGGTCTAGGCTAACAACGACGACGACGATGTCACGGAACCAGTTGCTGTAGTAAGACTACTAATATAGGGGGTCATGAATTTTGCTTTTATATTAACTGGGAAGTGATGTTTGAAAAAAAAAAAAGTGAAAAAGAGTTTCGCACCGCCGGCGCACGGTCGGTCGCGCGCGCGTGTGTATGCTGCATGGTGAGAGAAAAAGTTACCAAAATGTTACATTGGCGCATTTGTAAGAAACACATACACACAGCAGGCAAATGAGGAAAAATGCATGTGAATTTGAGTTGAGCGCTGCGACTGTGAAGACATGCTGCCACGGTTATCACATGACTGCGTTAGCAATGAAATTGACATATGTTGGAATGCAGCGATAACGATTTAGTGCTCATCTGCTCAACACGATTACTATTCCAAAAAAACATGCACTGTTATACATGCGACCCGTGGTATGTATGCTTGATGGTCGCGAACTAAATGTTCCATTTGACTTGAAGCCATCAAGAATTGACGGCATTTACACGAACAAAACACTGTCATTGAGTTGATGTATCAATCACGTAGAAGCAGCTAATGGATTTATGTGACATTCCGAAACGTTGACATTTTTTTCGGCGTGAGACAAAGCGTGGCATTTTTTATTGAAATTTTTGATTGAATTGCTACTTTGGTGCAAAATATGGACGATCATGATCAAAGGAAGGTTCACTGTTCGTTCTACAATCCAGATTGAGAATGAACCACATTTGCCGGGAAATGAAACCGATTTTCCAGGGAAATGACCAATTTTGATTAAATACCCATTTCCACACCTTTCCGCGCACCTCTTGCTAATTGTACCAATTTCAGCAAGTCTTTCTTGAATACCTGATGACAGGCCATCATAATTAATATGTAATACAACTTTAGCTACTTTTTATTCAATATGCAATTTGTGTCGATCGCATTTTTCAACTACATCCACTTCGATGAGTTCGATATTGTTGCGTAATCGATATTCCTCGTATTATTTCCATTTTATTTTCAGCAGCTGCATCGCTGTGCCGTTGCATCGCAGTTGCATGCCAAGTTTCTTTCCAACAATTTTATGGCGTAACACGGTTCAATTGAAGTAACAAGAGCTAATTGTTTAATTATTTCATGAAAGAAGAGTAGCATAATTTATATTGAGGCAGTCGATCGTTGAATTAATATTTTCAGTTTCTCAGCTCGTTGTATCTGAAAATGCAATTTGTTCATTCGAAAAATCGCGTTCAAATGATTAAAATCGGATATCGTCAAGCAAAAATGCACGATTTCCAAAATGATTGTCGTGAAATTCGCATCAGTCGACAAATCTCAAGACGGACAGACACACGAAGGTCGTTGTACCCGCACATAAAATCAAATCATATCTAGGTTATCATCAACCAAGTCACACAATATGAACGGTTAAAGTCACAAACGAAAAATCGAACGTATACTCTCTTGAGATTTGACTTGCATTTTTGGTCATACTCAACTTAAATGCTTAAGGTCACTGGCTGGCCCGCAAATGAATGGTTCTCATTTTCATGGTTCCTTTTTGATGAGAAGTATTTCACAATTATGGATGGCTTATTGAATATTGAATAACTTTTTGCTCATTAGGTGGCTATCAATGGGGAACTGTATCGTAAATTGTTGCAGCGAAAAAAAAAGACAATTTACGAACGGAAATTAATCTATCTCAACAAAAGCCAATAAACATCATTCAACAGTGGTAATTCATTTCAATGCAATGCTCTGAATTAAATTCAGAAACATAATGCTCCATTTCTTGAGGAAACCCAAATAAAACACTTTGGTCGCGTTGAATGTTTGGTAACGAAGTACTCAATGAGTTGAAGTGAATAATTTGAATCACCGCGGGATGATCCTTTGGGTTTCTTCAAACAAATAAATAAACATCACAATGCATAACGATCCGTTGAGCCAACGGCGATGATTTCAGTAGCAGTGTTGTTGTTTCGATTGGAATTAATATGTGTTTCGTCAAAACATCAGGAGGAAGAAAACGAAATTGGATCGATTGTTTGGGATTAGATGTAGTCACATCAAATTATCTATGTATTTGAGGTAAATGAGAAATGTTTGAAACGGGCATTCATTAAATTTAATTGATTCATAATCGGGAGGGAGAGATAGAGAGAAAGAGAGAAAAATCGACCCAATAAACGAAAAAAAAATATGAATGAATGAATGAATGACATCACAATTGATTTCCATCAAGTTATACACTACGTTTTCAGGTTCACTTCTTCGATGAAGCCATTACGAACTGAGAATATTAACGGAATAAATTTACTTACGTCGATTCAGACCGATGATAAAAATGTGAAACTTGGCCAAACTAAATGGGTTATATGAGTTGAGGCTATGTTTACATGTTCATTATATGATCATAAAATTCATAACAATATATAAATATTATTAAATAATTCTTTTGTTCCAGAGTTGACCATGCCACCGACAATGTTGCCGTAAATATGCATAATAAGTTTTGTATTGTTTTTCGTAATATCGCATTTTAATTTGGATTAGAAACGAATCCATATGATGCAAATAAGGCATGTGTAGACGTACGATTGTGTGTCGAATGTTTATATGACAATTTAGATCGAAAATGTCTATTTTCATGCATCTTCCTTTACATGCATGTCGAAGGTCACCCGTAATACTCGATGTTTTTGGCGAGAATTCCGTTTTTGATTTGGAATTGGAATATCGTGCGTTGATCGCGAAAAATGACTCAATTAGAGAAACACACTGCGCACCAATTTTTTTCTGTGAAACAGCAGCCACTTTCTGCACAATGTTTCTTGAGATAATTTCACACGAAACACAACGCAAAAAGGCCTGATATGAAGCAAATTGAAAGCGAACTATAAAAAAAAACATAAAACCAAGAAAAAATGGAGTCTGAAATCGGAATTACATTCAAAAAATGAAAGAAAAACTTGTAGACAAATGGTGGAAAAAAGTGAACCATTTTATGCTTGCTAGACAATGGCCTTGAACATAGTACTGCAAGTACTGTTTTTTTTCTTCTTCTTCTTTTCTGTATCGTGCAATGAAGCGTCTGCGCTATTCATGGCACAGAAAAAAATACGGTCGAAATTGTATTATATATCTAAAAGTGATACAGTTTTTTTTTTCTCTTTGTTTACTCGATCATAATTGCTGAAGAAATAGGTATTCAACTAAACAAAACAACACGTAATTGTTCTCGAACTGATGGAAAACCAAACAATCGTTTCGCTTCTTTTACACATCAAGATGTTGTTCATCGCAAATGAATGAACATATCCATGATACGAAGTGTCAATCTGAATCGCATTTTGAACTTGAAATCGAGCTCATGCCATATTTGTGCAGATAAAATCACTCCATATGCGTATGGGAATTACTAAATTATGCAATTTCGGTTGATTATAATCATAGGCCCTTCTTCATATCAAGTATCAAATCACACACTTTGCATCATACCTTCGGCGGCCAGTGGCATTTTTACGGTATGAACAGACAACTTACGATCGTAATCATCACATAAAACTCAAAATCAACACTCATGGTATCGCCCACTAACAATTTCAATTGAACATCCAGAGCAATTCGAAGACTCATTTCGATGAAAAATATTTTTAAAACAAACGGATTTGTATTAATCATTTCAACGACTTAATCTATTTTTTTTATCTGTTTTCAAATCTCTTTTTCAATTTATTTTGATAAATTGATTGAATGTGTAGAGCTCAGTGCTATGAATCAATCTGCTAAATGCGGTCAACAAGATCTTCTCCATGATTGATTGCTAATGGTGGCCAACGCATTCATTGTTAAAACAAAACCAGACTATGAAGATATTTGACACAATCAACAGAAATCGAATCACTTATAAAATTACATTGAATTCATTCGAATCAATTCAATTTTCGCAAGATGAGTCTTATAAGCGAAGATTTTTCAGCGCTGTTTTCAGAGTGACCATAACGAAATGTTCACTTTCCATGCATAATTTATACACAAATTTGACTTGATATAACATGCTCTTCTAAAATTCAATTCGCACGATGAATCTCGGGCATTTCTTTCTCTTTCTCTCTTCGTTTTTTTTTTCACTTATGCGAGCGCTTGAATCTCATGGGTGCATAACGAATGCTCGATGACAATAATAGCCGACGTTGTATAAGTCATTGCATATTGAACTGGAATTCTCATCTCCGCGTACGTCTCACTTTCTGTCCAATTGTATTCACTTTTTCCATCGTTTTATTCACCATTTTTTAAATTAGCATTTATGACAACGGCTTTTCAATTTCTGTCAATTTTACATTTCAAGGAAATGATGTGATGCTCCAAACTGGAGAAAAAAACATAAATACATATATGTATTTCAAATCAATTTTTTTTAATGTAAAATCAAAAATTTCGAATATGCACCATTGTGCTGCTTGTGAAATTATGGCGGGTCCACGCGCGAGCGACGAACGGTTGTCGGATGGTTCGCCTTGTCTTCCTCTTGGTACCGTATATAGAGAGTACATTAGCATCTCAGTGGAGTGAAAATGAATCTTTCCAGTTCAATTCGCTCAAGTAAATATCTTAATCTATTTCGCTTTTACAGCACGTTGCCCGATCATTAACAGAAGCTCATTTGAATACGTACTTCGCGCTAAATTGGTATTTTATTAAAAAAAATAAAGAAAAAGAAATGTACGAGTTCTTTAGAGTATCGATGCACTGCATCTGTTTGCTCTCTCTCACGCTCGCCCTCGTTCGCCATTCGCTTCGATTTCAGTTCGATGTTCACAAAAAATGTTAAACACCATAAAATAACACCGATTGAATTGTCTGTAATTTCATTGTCCGATATGGAGCACGAGCTCGCTCGTTCACTCGCGCGCCCGTCGTATCGTGGCAAGCGCAAGCGCGAACGCGTGAAAGTGATTTTTATTTGCGATATTGAATTCGACAGTGAATAAGATATGGTGCAGTTGGATAGTTTTCCATGTAGCACCATGCATTCAGTGGTGTTGTTGCTGCTGTTGTTGTTTCATTTTATCGCAATCATCTTCATTTACGCTGCATTTGCGACGCTTTTTACTATCAACATCATCACACATCGGTTGTCATCGTTGAAGAAATTTTCATGTCACCATTAAAATTGCTTTGATTTGACCGCTGATGAGAAGACCACATTTGGCGCGGAAGTTTGATTACAAACTGCGAAAAACTCATTTCAATTTTTATTTTCTGTAAAAAATTCAAAACAGTTCCTGAAAAACAGATAGAAAACCAGATTTCGCCAATGCTTTTCCGGTGTGCTTTTCGCACTCGACACCAATGTTTCACTGCACGGACACAATAAAATGTCGCTTATATGTCTGACTACAACAGATACCTACCTGCTAGTTGTTTACAACTTCTCTCTTCTGTTTTTTTCCCATTTATTTTCTCTATTTCAAATGGAAAATTTCATAAAAATTTGCCATCATTTTATTTGTATGAATCATTACGGCGATCGATTCAGTGTTCAAAAACGTGTTTTGTATCGTCAATTTGGTTTTTGTGTTTTTTTTTTGTATTTTTATTTTCCATTATTATCAATAATAATAATAAATCTGCTTGAAATTATATTTCACCTAAGACTAGTGGCACTATACATGATACTTTCGGAATGGAATGGTTTTAAATTAAATGCGTTACAAACTAAATGCGTCATTAAGCCATTTTACCCTTTTTTATTGTGTCATTGAACCGTACGATATGCTGGATATGTGTATTTTGCGTTGAAATTCTCTAAAAACAGAACAAAAGTTGCCATTCAAAAGTGTTCACCATTACATCGCCCAAAATCGAATGAGTCGGCGTAAATAGCAAACAATGGGCAAACATTCTTCAAATATAAATACAATGACATCAAAGGTTTGTGTTTTATTACATGCATTGAATGCTTCCTTCGAAAATGCTATGAATCGTCTAGTTTCTCGGTTTAAGCTTTAGCGGGCGTTCCGTAACGAGTTTCGGTGATCGCTTTGAGTAGCCTTGTGCCGTTGAATAGGCGATGGTATTGTAACCGGGTTGATGTGAGCCATGTTGGAAGAATTGCGTTGGATGAGTCAATGTTGGCGATGCAAAATTACCGGAAACCGCGTGCAAAAGTTGTCGATTTATCAATGCCCGTTGCCGTTGCGCCCAGACCAGTGAACTTGGAATGTAGGAATCAAGCAAACTGGATGGGTGATGCTTTTGCAGCGAATGGTAAATGTCAACGGGCGATGGCAAATGTGATGATGATGAATAGTATTGATGCGGATTGGGCACTTGAGGTGGTGCAATAAATTCAGGCTGCAGATGAAGTGATTGAGGTGCGACTGGATGCAAGTGAAGCGGTTGAGGGGCCAATTGCAATTGTGGTATGGTTGCATATTGAAGTGTTGCCGATGGAATGGCTGTTGATTCTGGTGCTGGTAGTATGGCAGTTCCATCGATTGTTGGATTGACGAATGTGGCGGCTAAGGTCGGCTGAGCGTTGCCCAAATGGATCTCACTTTGTTGCTGTGGAGCGGTCAAATGTTGTGTGGGTGCCGTTTGATCAGCTGCATATTGAATTGATGCTGGTTGGGCATATTGAATCGATGGAATGGCATAAGCTTGCGTATGAGTCGGATTTCTGAATAGCATTACATAATTCGGAAGGGACCTGTCGAAACATACGAAAACAAAACATTTTTCATCTGGACAAACATTATAATTTCTCGCCAATATAAATTTTTTTTTTTCATCAGTTTCGCTAAAAATTGCGTTAAATTATTTTATGTGTGTATGTGATTTCAACACATGATCCAAAGCTCAAAAGAAATTACCATCATTTGATGCTGCTTATGGTCACTGAATATCATAAACAAACGAGTTATTTTTGTTTTCGGAAGAAAACAAAGCAAAAATGAAAGAAAACAAAAAACAATTCCAACCGAATAATGATCTGGGAAAGATGGAAGAAGAGATGTACGATGCAAAGTGCGTGTGTTAAACCGTTGATTTTTTTTTATTAAGCGCTTGTTTACGCACTATTGTATCGAAATCATTGCAAATAAAGGTGTATAATTTGCTGGAGATGATTTCAGAATCATGAGGGTGGTGGCCAAGCAAGTGTAATGAATATTTAATCTGTACAAAACCAAAAGTCGGTCGGATCCAAACTAACAAAAAAAAACACAGATCGAAACCAAAAACTTTGGTTTTTTTCCGTTGTGATTGCGCACCGAATGCACATTGAAAGGGAATCGTTTCGACTTCGCTGTTGTGAACTTTCTATGCAGGTGGTCAATAAACGTGTAAAGAAAAATTATGCGAAATGAAACATTTATAGCACGTAAGTGCACTGTACGTGTAAATCAATAGTGCAATAAAACTTTCGCGAGTTTTTGAAAACGCAAGCGAAGAAATGGAAGAAAAAAATCGTGTAAAGTTGAAAAAAAATGCCATAGAGCATGCTTTTACCACATTAATTTGTCACTGTTGTGAATCGTAACATGAGTTTTACCCACGATGATAATCGTTATATTGGGTGTTATATATATCTGCAATAAAATTTGCATAATTACTACCGCAATCAAAACAATACGATTAATAGCCGCGTTTTAATCCTCCAGAATAGAAAAAAAAATCGATTTGTTTCTATTGATTTAATAGATTTATTGTTTGGATTATGTGCGTGCCATTAGCAACGATTTGCATACTTATCGCTGCCGTCCGCGAAACAAATGTGTCTCAAGAGCTATATAATCCACGAATCAAGTTGCACGAATCAAGTTCATCCACACGCACATTTCGGAGGACGTTCACTCAAATGCGGTGACAAACAAATCCTTTCATTTCGGTTTCTTCGATTGTATTGTAAACAGATAAAATTATGACAAATGATGCGATTAGCATTGTGTATTTGAGCATTCATTGTTCGATTGAAAGAAATTGAAACCAGAAATAGACAGCTCAAAAGTTGATATTATTCGGAAGCGATGCTTTTTGTTTGTTTGTTTGTTTGTTCGTCATGTCAAACTGGTTTCGTTCGCGCCAAATTCCTCACCGCACGATGAAAGTAGCAAAGATGACGGCAAATCTCTTTTGATTTTTGCTTTCGTTCATCGCGTCTTCACCGTGCGCACAATATCGACATGAATGAAAATATTCAAATCGTCGAGGAAATTGTAGCTTCTCTCAAGAAGAAATTAGCGAAAACAAATACGCAATCTTTTACATAACACACAGTTCATACTGAGGTGAGAGAATTGGGGAGATGTTTTTTTTTTATTTCGAACAATTTAAAAAGAAAGTACCATTCGTTGATGCCAAATTGAATTTGAATACTAATTATTTGCCTTGATTGACGTACAAATATCGGATCTGTAAACAAAAGAGACGGGTCAGACTTACGGAGTTTGTGTCAAATATGGGAAATATTGAAGTGCGCGTGATGCATAGTTCTCTTGACGCGATGGTGCATGAACCGCTTGCTGTGAGCTCTCTGCAATTTGATTTTGTTCAATGGCCGGGTAGCTAATATCATCTTGTGCATTTTTCTGTTGTGTTTGCACCACATTTTCGGCGGAATGTTGCGGTTGGCCGTATGTAACGACACCACTTTGTGTGAGTTGCTGTGGACCAGCTTGAACATAAACGAATTTCGGTTGTTGCGATAGATATGGCGATTGCGATGCTGCTGGTTTGAAAACAATCGGGTTCACAAGCGATTCCCGAGCTGGTGACGAATATGTATGTGTCGCTTCATGGACTGGATGCACGAACGAGACTGTAGTTGGTTTTGCCTCGTAATCTTGTTGTTGCGGCGTCACATATTGAATCGACGTCTTTTGTTCTGGTTTGCCATATTGTTCAGCACTATCGGCGGCGGCTGAAGGTTGTGCATAAACAATATCCTCGCCCAGATCATTATCCGATTTCTCGGACGAAGCCTAAAACAAAAACAAATAAATCGATAAAAAAAGCATGTTTTTGATTCAAGGCAATGGTTCGGGTTCACCTCGTATTGAGGTCCTACACGAATTGGAGCACTCAAGCGTTGAGACTGTCCAATATTAAATATTGACTGTTCTCTATTTACCCGTCGTTCGCTTAACAAATTGTCTCGTTCGATATCTTCGAGTTTGATTTGTTTCTCGGCCATGGCAAACGTTACGAGCAACAGCACATATTTCAGCTGAATATTCATTATGTGTTATCTGCAACGAAACGAAATGGTTTAAATGTTTGACAGCCAGATGACGTTGTTTGACTCGGTTTTAAAACTAAAAAATATTAAAACATTTCAAAAATTAAACTCCTAAATGTATGTGATGTTAAAACATGTTTTTCTCCCATTCCAACATTCTCTTTTGCTTCTTCGCAACGTCTTGCGCGTTCAATGAATGGAATATGACACAATGTCTGCGAAACTCATTCGCTATTGTTGTCCATGCCTGTGATCAGCTTCTGATAAATCATAGGCAATACAAACAAGATCAGTTACAATACGCGTACGTTTTATAAAATAATCTCTGGAGTGTACTTCGTAGGCTAAGTGGTTGATCGAGTGAATCTAAACAGACAGCATTAAATATGAATTCAAGTGAGTTTTGAAACGTGCCTAAAAGCTTAAACAATTTGTTTCAATTTTTGATCATGATAAAAAGTAAAACATTTTATATTTTGTCTTTGCCAAATGCCATTTAGGCTTCCGGACAGGTTATTGCATTTCTTTTACCGCCTGAGGCGTAAATACTCAATGCTCATATGGCTCATTTTATTGCGCGTACTAATTGAAACACGAAGAGAGATTTTACAGCTCTGATTTTGATACAGTTTTTCTTTCTTTCATTGTGCAGCCATAAAAATTGATTAAACTGATCTACTTGCGCAATAGCAACATTGTGTTAATGTCCTTTTACTCTTTTTTTTATTTTCCATTTAAAATCATGTTACATTGCTTGTTTTATTGTTTTATGATAGCATTTTATTATGAATTGATGGTCAATTTTGAGGGAAATGTGGTTAACCGCCACTGACCAAAGGGATCTGCTTTCGTCGTATGGCATTGTCAATGAACGCACCGCCTTCTATTTATGGCAAACCAAATCAATAAAACGCTTTTTTTTAACGGGCAAATCAAATCACATGTGTGATAAAAAAAAATTGTTGCAAAAGCAACAGCAACGAGAAGAAAAGCAATAAGCAAACCGGACAAAAACAAACCAAAGTTATTTATGGTTGGTATTTAGTGAAAGTGGTTTAAAAGAAAAGATCAATCTGTATCTTATTCTGCGTGCGTCGTGTTGTGTGCTTTGGTTTTCAGTTGATGTTGCTTATGTTAGCTATGGAGCTACCTTTTACTGGTGCATGGTAACGATCGCGCGCACATGCCCAGACGTCGCTGAAATTCCATTAAACGCATAAATCGACGGTCATTGAGAGCAGAATAACATTTTCTTTTGAATGACGAGTTTTTTGCAATTTAAAATTGGTTTGCTGTATGCCCTAAAGAGCCGGAGTATTGAATTTTACACAAGTAGTCACATAAATTCCGAAACAGCTTCAATGCGCTGCTGATGCTGTTGCTGTGCTGCTGCAAAAAGCAAATCGTTCAATATTCACTGCAAGCAACGTGGTCGATATCATAAAGTATTCTGATAATCTTGTTACATGAACGGGCGAAAATTCCCTTGAATTGAAATAATGATTATTATGCATTTATGAACTTGTGCAAGGCAACCACAAGTTCAGACATCGAATGTGTAGCAAATTACAAAAGAAAGTCAAAAAAAACACAGACCAAAATTTCACGTGAACGGATTCCATTTCGATTGCGATTATAAATTTAAGATAAATTCCCCTTGAGCTGGGCGATGCTTGGCGAAAAAAATAAATAAAACTGGATTACATGAATTCATAACGAGGTTTCAATCACAGGGTCTTAAATTCGAAGTATATGCGGATTCAACAAGTGAAAATCGATCTACATCAGTCGAATTCGTTAGGTCCGTACGAAATGAATTTCATTGCCGGCATTTTTAATAGACCACATGACTTTCATTCGTGGGTATAACTGTCTTTCTGGAGAAATATGGCCCTATATAAACTCTCTCACTCTGTGCGTATGGATCACATCAGAAGATTTGAAGAAGAAAGAAAAAAACAAATGTACGACACATTACGTAAATTGAATCAGAGCAATTAATATACGCATAACTGAAAATAGCGCTCGTTTTACACGTACACACCGGCCAACGAACCAAGCGGAGAGAGACATGGTGCAACATGCAAACATCATGGGTACAAATGCAGAGCAATGAAACGAGATTAACCAGAAAATTGCACGGCGACAAACAATGAATGCGTTAGAAAGCGGTATCATTATACTGGATGGATAATTGTATTGTGCGTGGCATGGTTTGGAATGCAGATACCATTTTTATAGTGACAACCGAGCGAAAATGTCAATGTATTTCGGATAAATAACATGTTTATTTCATCAAAATACACATGACGATGTTGTTTTTTCTTTACGATCCACTTTGATGGCACCTCGCACGAGAATGGACAAAAAAATGTAGATTGGATGATTTTTGTCAAAACTGTCACAATGCGCATCGCGCACACAATTATTATGCATGCGTTGCTCGAGTATGTGCGGATCGTAAATTGAGTTATACAAAACGATCACCCCAAAACATTATGATCACTTTCTTTCCTTTCGATACGATTATCCCTCCATTTCACGTATATATCGAATTGGTTCCTTCCATGCTGTTTGAACAGATGTATTATTACCAGCTCATTCACGACAAAGAGTGATCGTTTCCGTTCCAACAGTAACAATTTCCGTAATTTTTGACCTGCAGTCATCGTTTGATCAATTTGACGTATTATATTCAAGTGGCCCACGGCAAATGCATCCCATTTCACTCAAAGATATATGTAAACATGATACATAGATGCCAACATAGATAATTTTGATTCATTTGGTGCGGCGATCAGTGACCACCGGTGACCGGTAGCCATTAGCTAATATAAAATGATGCGAAGACATCATGCTGCACATATTTTGACACATACTGAGTCATTGTTACGACTTTCATTCTCTCTTTCTCTTTGACATTTTTACCGCGAATTCTTGTGGCTTTTATGTAGTGTCGCGTGATCATGACAAATAATCGAAGCATTTCTCGAGTTACGTCGAATTTACATTTTGGAATCTAATTAGCATTTAAATGGTTTGTGATTGAAGCGAGAAATGAAATGGACAAGCGGCCGAAAATTAATTTCGGAATGAAAACAATGAAATGGCAAATCTATTTAAGTTTAAGATCCCGGTGTGTCAAAGTTTCGTTTGCCATCGAAAAATGTGCGAATATCTGGAAAGCATGGAAACAGCACGCTTTTAACTAATTAAAAATGAAATTGATTCCGGAATTTCTTTCTAAATGTTGTACAACATCAAATTCCTTTTATTTGATCAAAGATAACCGTTATATTTCAACGCAGAAGAAATGAATGCTGATTTAATCAGGTGCGAATTACGCATTATACTATAAACAGAAGAGACCTACGTTACTTTCGATTTTATTTTTCAATCCAACATTGAGTCTCGACAATTTTCTTTTGTTAATCTGCTTTTGTTTTGCTAAATCAATTCACAACGTGAATTCCATGTTCATAGCGTAATTTCAGTATCGAAAAAAACACGTTGAAGTAGATTTAAATCGAATCGAACAACAATTTGAGGTAACAAAAAAATCGTCCAATCTTTTGTACAGTAAAAAATCGTTCCGGTCTACGTATAAGCCATGTGAAGATGCAATCGAATAATGAATATTGATCATTTTGTCGAAGTATGTTTTTTGCATACGAATGATCGAAACATATTATTATCAATTGTATATTTTTAGATAAGGTGCACCATAACAAAAGCACGGTTTGCATCATCGATGATGTTGAATATTTCGGACAAAAACGATCTTATTTAATTCAATTTATCCAGTTTCGATTATGAAAAGCTAAATCGAGCTATCCTGGATCAACAATAATATTCAAACAGGTGACTGATGACATATGTGTTTGCTGATGGGAAATTTAATTTTCGAAATTCTTTTAAAATACTTTTGTCGTATGTATGTATGTCGTTCATGGCTTCTGGTTTCAAAATGATCTGTGATTTGACTTACAATTATGTTTGTCCTGCTAAAAAAATCCACAAATAAAATGTTTAATCCAAAATTTTCGGTCCAAAAGTCGGTGCACTTTATTCCCTCTGTTGTCTACGATACAAGTCCAATTTTTTCAAAAAATTCACCTCAAAAAAATCCTTTAGCCGGTTCGCAGCAGTGATTTTCACTATTGGAACCGTTATTGGGTTCGTGTTTGCAACAGCACTTCAGTGGAAATCTGAATGCGCTAAAGAACTAATGTGAACTGATTCGATTCAAAGGTGGGGCCATTGAATTTATACTCATTTTGGCCAGCCACCTTTGCCGTGCTGCTCTTTCCAATTTACTTTGCGATGGCACAGACACATGGCCACGTTCACTCGAATTGTCACAAGATCACACACAAACCAAAATGGAATACAAAACAGGCGATGACGACGACGATCGAGAAACAGAGTGCAAAGAAACAAAGACCGACCGACCGACGTGTGTCTCTGTGGAAATGTGCGAACGAAAAGGAAAGTTTTGAAACAGATCAAAATTTCGATGACGCTGTATCGTGTATAATTATAGTGCATAAACAATAAACGAGCAGAAGAAGAAGAAGAAGAAGAAGAAGAAGAAGAAGAAAAAACCAGAGCAGCAGCAGCAGCGACGAACAAATATAACGGTGAATGTTGTAGAGTAATATGCATCTTACTGTGTACATTTCAGCAATAATTACGTTGCGAGCGCGTGGATTTTTTCTCTGCATCCACACCGCAGTTGACATAAAATGATAAGCGATCGATAAAGGAAAAGCATGCGTTTCGCATAAAAAATTACGAGCTTCTTAAATTATAATAAAGAAACAAATGATTCAGGAAAACATGTTGATTCTACGCACTCGTAAACATGCTTTGATCGACCATTGAATGGGTCATTGAGATGAGTTTAAGCGCCAATTCTCGCCGGAAGCAATTTTTGCTTCAATATTGTACTCGTTAAAACGAAAGTGTACTTATGAAAGGCTTCAATAGGAGACATTTTTTTTAACGATTTTCAGAATTTTCACCATTGTTCGGAAAATGAACTACGATAATAAAGTTCAAAATTTGAAGAAAAAAAATACAAGAAAAAAGTGTCCAAATACAAACCACAAAAGTGCAATTCCAAATATAAAATTGGGATTTTTACGCAAGATAAATATTATATTTTGGTCGTTCCTTTCGATTTTTCTTGATAAACATCCATAAGCATGCAATGTACCAACTAATATGAACGCCAGAAAATTACACACCATAATGGATAATAGTCTTACGTTATTCCTTTCGTTGTTCGATGATAAGTGAGTCTCGTGAGTGTTCAAGAAGAAATTGCTCCAAATGTAACAACCGTATAGTTAATAACAGCATCTGTTTAACTTCTGGTTTCATTCATTCATACCCATTCATTTCACATTTCACTCGAACTGTTTGTTTTCGATGTCCAAAACGCCGTATTGATTACTCAATCTTTGATGGATAAACTACCGCCTATTTTTCACATTATGAATTTCGGCAATTACAACTGAAATCTACTGAACCCAATATTTGATAATGATCAAAAGTCTATAATATATTGGAGTGGTTGCCTTTCGTTTGGCTGAGGAACGGAAATGCCACGCAATTCATCACATTAAATATTATATGAAAATTATGATCTCGGCAATTCGTCTTGTTGTTGCCTCTGATTGTTTAACGGTAATTGTTTCATCGGTGTACGCTTGCAGGAATCGATCAGTTGTCGTATTAAACTTTGCCGTTGTTTTTTTCTTCGTATTTCACATTGTGTGTTTTAGAGATTTATATATTTAGCTTTCGATCAATCACTTAATCGCTTTTTATCGATTGTTTGCTTGATTGATCGTGAAATTGAACACTCTCTAATTTTCCCATCTTTTTCATTGCGCTGTATCGTTAGAAGTAGATTAATATTCTAATCGTTTCTCCCTGAAAAAAAAATATAACTAATTCGAAAGTACTTTTTATTTGCTTTTGACACATCTGTAGGCGCCTTTGACCTGAAGAAAAGAAGAAAAAAAAACGTGTGAGTTAAATCGTTTTCCGAACTAATTTTCTCGCTGATTGACTTTCTTGGCTGTTAAAATAAACTGCTTTGTTTTTAGAACGGTTTGTTTGTTATGTCGTCTGTTTATTGCTTCATTTAACCATCAATGTCATGACAACTTCCCATGATTCGAATTTTAAAATCCGGCCTATAATGGCGGCTTAATGGTTAAATGAATTCGCAGATTATTCAATTTATTACACATCTTTCTCCATTTCATTTGAATTTGTCTTTCGTCTGCTTCCGAGCTGTTCGTGTTTTTTTTCGGCTGGTCATTAGAAACGGCAGACTAAACTAATGGCAGATATTTGATGTGTTGATTTGCTAGACAGCATAATGAAAGCATTTACAGGCCATCGAAGGCCGTGCATTCTATTGCAAGTGATTGTCGATCAGGAAAGTGAGAAAAGTGAGTTGAAACTTTTGCATGATAGTCTCATTAGTGGAGACTCTGAACCCTGTTAACATTTCTCGCACACCAAAAACCAATCGAATCGTATTATATTCAAGTCAGTTGCAGATTTATCATTTTTTTCTCTATCTCGTTCCAGTTGCGGTGTAGCGTAAAACACAAAGTGATTGTAAACTGAACGATTTCCATGGAAATACTCTGTTGCCGTGTGTAATTTGCAATGAAATGAACTTTTTAAACCTTTTTTTCACTAATCACTCATAAAATTACCGGCATTTCAATAATTTGACACATGAAAAAGCGAAAACAATACACCACGAAAACCGCACACAAAAAAGAGTTATATATATGTATATGTTTTATGCATATATGTGTATTGCATGATTCAATCGTTCTTCTGATCCAAAAGAAAACAAAAAAAAACGAGCCAAATGATTGTAACTAACACCGGCCCAGAAACGCACCGCAAAGGAATATTGAATAGCCTTTAATTCCAAGGAATATTAAATCGCATTTCATTGGCGCGAACGTCGGAATGGTAAAAGGCAATTGCAATACGTAATAGGTAAAAATGAGTTTTTCTTAAAAGAAGTAACACCATTCACGCTCAACCGTAAATTTTCATATTTTTAACCGACATTCAGTGGCTTAGATGCAGCTCAAGACATCGGAAACTAGCCTACTGTTGTTGTTGCCGTCATTTTTTCTCTCTTAGGTTTTAATGTGAAAATGGCGCAACGCATCGCATCACACTCAATGCGAACAGTGGTTGATTGTAATAGAGCAGGAAACCATGTTATCAAAACGTGACTCTTCTAACAAGACGCAATTAAGTGATTGACGTTGGGTCATAGCCTCAATACGCGCTCACACTCCGTATCCACCTAATGAATGGAATGCAAAGCAAAGAGTACGAACGATATTCCAATCAAACACAAAAGAAAAAAAAATAATTACGTCTTTATCACAGAGTGAATGTTTTCACCACTTTCGGATCATATTAAATGGTTCATAAGACATATACGATTACTTTGAATTAAACACGCAGCTGGGTGTCTTTCACCACATTCGAACGTATAATTCGTGGCAATTGTAGTTGAGATAACGAAAAATAATTAAATTATTGAATTATTCCGCGGCAAAGCACACGTATATATCATCAATATGATTCAGCTTTCATGTGATTATTTAAGGTGATTCAAGCCTTATCATTGTTTTCCAATCATCCGCGTTAATTAATACTTGCTGAGCACAAGCACAGTGGTCAATATTGTGCAATATGATGTACCCTTCAGTTTTTTAATTCAGAACATCGAATATTTTTACAATAAATTGATAATCAGCCGTTTGCCAATTCATTAAGTAAACTCAAGCTCAAGTGATCCGGATTGCAACATATCCAAAATGTTAAAGGAATTTCCATAAAACATTCACCATACAATTACTTAATGGCAAAAATAATGAGTATTACGTCAAGAGAAAATATATCTCACAATTGCGCCCTTTCAATTTTTTTAAGATCAAGTTATCCTTCCTCAATACACACACACACACACACACTCGTCAACAGAGTGTTTGCTTCAGTTTTAATTATTTTTTACTAGGCGCTTTATATCATAAACATTAAAGAATTAAATTAATTATTATTTGTTCGATTATTATTATGGTTGCGATAATGGCTGATAAACCGTTTTCAAATGAACAGCCATGCGAAGCGCGCATAAACATAAAATGCAACACACATCATTTGTATTCCGTTCGCCTCGACTCCGTTCAATCCATTGCATACTCGTCTTTCACTCGATCCATTGATCGAAATCAATACACACCGTTTGTGTTGTTGTTGTTTTCTTCTTCTTCTTCTTCATCTTTCGAAAAGTATAGTTTTCAATGCAATGAACAATGCTGCATATATACAAACAAACAAACAAAACGCAAATGGTAGCAAAGCGATGGCATAACCTGTATCTCGATAAGCTGACAGTAAAGAGGCGCAAACGACTACTAGCTGAAGGGCGATAAAAAGTCTACGAAGCCAAAGCAAGAGCTAAAGTGAAACTAGTTTGAAAGTATCTGCAACATTTGGACACTGTCCAGTGTCCACACAACGGTGCATGACTTGCATTCGATTGAACGCATAACAGGATGCTACCGTCTCTGTCTTGTCTGACTCATCGAAGTTTTATCCATTGAATTTCAATCGCAAACATCGATTGGCAGGATGTCGATCAGCAGCAGCAGCAGCAGTTGACCATTACATTTTATCGTTTTGTTTTTCAAATTGTTCCAATTAAGATTGAACAACGAACAAACCTCTCACCAAAAATCGCAAAAAATGAAAAAAAAATGTTTCGTTTTTTTCCCTAGACAGATAGTGGTTCAATACGTATTTAAAATGTTATCACATCTTGTATCTTGACTCCTTATAGAGAAAATTCGCAAAATCACTGATAAATGTTAATGAAGTTATGCTGTAAAATGCATACCAAAGAGTTCAACACATTTGAAGTCAATTTTATTTTGTTTCGATCTTTTACGATTCATCAATTTTAAGCGAGAAAAAAAATTCTAAATGGCTTGGACTCAGATACGAAAGCTATTTTCATTTTCTATCAATTTCATCGGACGCCGGTCGAAAGTGTGCATTATAGACACTAATCATTGCATAAGCATTATTTCATCGCTATTTTAAAATAAAGCAATTTTGTGTGTGTTTCGATGGACATTTTCAATAAATTGGATTGGCTTCGTCGGCGTCGTCGCACCATGCGATTGAATTGATAACAATGAATTTTATATAATAGAAATTGAGATGGCAAACTTGCGATAAGAGTGAGTAGACATGCTAACAAATTTATTTATGGACATGAAAACACAATTCCAGACTGTCTTTTCTCTCTTTTGGCTTGTTTCAAGTTTAAATTTTATAAGCAATCTCTTCAAAAAAAAAAAAAAATATTTGAATAGACAATTGCAATGAACTGTTCAATTCGAACGACTTATTCCATTCATGTTGTTTCCGCTGCGTAGAGTCAATCAAATCTCAAGCGAACGAATAGAAACTGCGCGATCGCTCTCGTTGTTATAATGGAATTTCACTTTGTAAAAAATGGTCGCATTGAATTCAGAAAAGGAAGCATTTGGTTATGTTTACTTTGAAAAATTGGCGTCTGTTTATCAACCACCGCGGTCACATACATTTCACAAGTCTAAAGAGAGTACGGGCAAGATCGATCACTTTGTGTTGTTCACATGTTGTCATTTCACGTTTACCTATGAATTAACGTTGTTAATGCCATTTACAGTGGCCGTTGCTGTGTCTCCGTGTGCTTTTATTTAAAGACATAATAATGTCATGCACTCTCAAACACTTTCAATCACCTCAATTGAACACACTCTGAATTGTTGGCGATTTTCTTGGCTGGAGGCTTCATTGATAGTAATAATTACGATCTAGTTGGGAACATTTTTAGCACGGTGTCGACGGTGCACACCATGTCACTTGACAAAATAACAATCAGCCCATAAACACCGGAATGACGGCAACAAGTGGTTTCGGTGATAATTTCGAGCATCATTGACGTAATTACACAATTGAATTTACTTGTGAGCTGTATAAACTCCATCCAACTTTGAATCGATTCATTTTCTTCTTTGCCAACGCAAAATTGATTTCTTTCTATTCAAATTGTTGGATTTTCCATTGCATTTGCATCGATGCTTTTTTCTATCGGAAAGTAGGAACACCGTTGATGAATGCATGGAATCTTCGCATTGATTTAGAAAAAAATGCATCGAATGCGAGTGATTCATTGTATTACGTTCTCAGAAATGTGCAGAATTTGTTAACATTAACGAGGCACGTTCGAAGTCTGATGGTTTTCTGTCATGAAAGACTGTATAGCGCACCAAAACACCAACCGAGACATATATACAAACTAATGGATTTTTTGCGATGGTAAATAATAAATAATTTTTCGTTCGCATCAAATCAAACCCACCAGTCACATTTACCATATATGAACATTCGCAAACTGGCATTAGTCTCATTGAGTTCGGTTTTTGTTGTTGTGCGTGTGTTTTTTCATCCATTGCAAACTCGTTCATATAGTCTGAATGGAAATATGCGTCGGATTTGATTACACGATCCACACTGTACATTAATCCGACAAATGTGTTGCTGCTCTGTCGTTCCATTAAATTCGAACATGCACTGTGTTTCCTGTGCACGCGCACCTCTGCAGCAGCAATTTTATCTATGGTTTGAGAAAAAAAACCGAATTGAAGAACGTGAAAAAAGTTATTTCATAACAATCGTCAGCCGTTGATTTGATGTGCTTAACGTCAATGCGTCGATCTCAAGTGACTGAACTAATTCACTTCAAGTGTTGGCTGTTATGTAACGTAGGAATCGTTCAAACAATTTTGGAGCAGTACAATCACGGCAATTCAGATTCAGTTGATTGTTGTTGGCATATTGAAAGCCAAGAAAACGCGCAGGAAATGTTCGGATTATCAAACAAGCCGATGGAAATTCTTGTAGAATTGAACTGAATTCAAAGCACTTACGCATTTTCGCAATTCAACCGTCTCACATGGCTTATTCGCCTAATGTTTGTCATTGTTGTAGTTTTGTTCCATGAGATATTTGGTTTGAATTTGAAACCTACTCACAGCCACACTGAACAAGTCGAGAAAGTATCACTTGAACAAAGCACACACATGTGACTGCTTCGATTTGATGAAGTCGGAATATGACGATGAAAGAAACAAAGCGGCATTTTAATTAGAGGATATGAATTTCAATTTGCAAGCGTGATACCCAAACGTGGTAAATTCAAAGACATTGGATTACTGAGATTGGGCAATTAAATTTTGAATGCCATTAAAATTGGAGGTTTCTCAATTGACGAGCAATGCCACACATTAATCAAATTAATAATTTTAGTTTATCGCTGTTCATCACAACGATCAACTGCAGACGATTCTGCATTCGAATCAGCGCATGGGCAACGATTTATTTGAATGACTATTGGGAAATGTGAGTCATCTTCTTCATGTGAGCCATCCAGTTAAGTGTTTGCCACCAATAGTGCGATCGATGATCGATATATGTGTTTGACAAATATTGAAAAATTAATTTAGATTCAATTTTTGCATGGTCATCATCTTTGGTAGATTCCCTTCTTCAATTGTGATTGTGAAAGAGTCGATTGAACTAACTGAACGAGTATCTAGTTAGAAAGGAAAATTGAATATAAAAAACTTCACTATTGAATTGTCATTCATTTTTGAACCTGCAACCGATCGAAGATGATTGAACTTCTTGCATGCATTTCACAAGCGATTCGTATGTACGATAAATCCCATTTCATTTTCTCCATTGATTAAATGTGTGCTACAAAAATAGAAAAATTTCCGTCGGTGTGACAATTTGTTATGCCTAGATGAATTACGACATACGTCAAAAACCACCGAAATAGAAATAAGAAAACAAGGCGAAACGCGCCGCAGCACAATAATTGTGTGTGTGTGTGTGTGTGTGTGTGTGTGTGTCGTTATTGCGATATATGTTGTTTGAGCGATTTTCATGTTTGAGCATTAACAATGGAAGTCTTACCTCGATGCTTTTTCCAAATGACAAATATGTGAAATCAAAACGTTTTCCATACATATGCATCGTAATCGCTTCAAAGTACTCGACGGAATAGCATCAGTACGTTTGTCATTGAATTTTTCCATTTAGTTGTAAAATGAGATTCGTTTGGTAAAAATGAAATTCAATCAAATATTGTGTGCACTATTCCTGCTGATAGTGTTTTATCTAACGCTTTTCGTGAGCGCTTCGACCATTCAAAGGAGCCTATCGGACGATATCCGCAATGGAATCAGCATAGCGGGCAAAATTCTTGGTAAAAAAAATGAAAAAAAAATAAGTATAATTTTGAATGAAAAAAAAAGAAAGTTGAACAAAAACTCATTTTTGAGAGAATCGTTTTTTTTTTCTAGCAAAGTTTTCCATGAAAAAGTATAAAATTTATGTGAATAATTTTGGTTACCGTTTAATTTGATTTGAAAAGGTGTCGATTCACCGTCGAACATTGCCATCATATCGAACATCGCTGAACTAGTAACACGTTCATTTTCTAAGAACACAAATGCAAACCAACCAGGCAGTGGATGGGATAGAAGACAAATGACGGAGCGGTATCCAACCGAACACTTGGAAGATTTTGGTGAAACACCACAGGGCACTCATCAGGTGAATTCTAATGAACAGGACACTATTGACGACAATGTGATCATTGGGAATAATATCAACACAAGACCAACCACAACGACCGACGTTGATCACGGATTTTTGGGTCAAGTCCTTCGTGTGATGGGTATGGATACAGGCAAAATCGGAGCAATGGCTGTAAATGGTCTTATTTTTATTGCACAAATGGTTTGTTTTATGATTTATTTGCTTTTTTTTGTTTTCAATTTTCTTTTTATCATATTTAAATCGTTTCATTTTTGAATTTTTTTTTCTAAATTTTCTTATCTTCAAACGTTTCGTTGTATTTCCCTTGATATTTTTTATTCGTTCTAATTTTTTTTATACAAATCGAAAAAAAACGAATTAAATTTTCCCATTTTTTTTCCTTCAAATTCCTCATGGGGAAATCTGCAGATTGGTCGCTCGTTAATGTCAGCTTTCACAACTGTGACGAATAAAATGGGAGCGAAGCCAAACGAGAACATTGCAATGGTCGATCGAACTCGACGATTCGAGAACGATAATACTGACGAAGAAGCAAACTCCATTTGGGATAATGCAATTGGTTGGATAATTGAGCAAAGTAAATCGAGTTCATTTTTGTCGCAAAAAATCGATGCAATGTTGGACAGAGATTTATCAGAGCGTCTTATAGATATGGTTGACAATGGGAATGATGATGAAACTGCACCGAATGAGAACATCAATTGTGTTAAGCAGTTGCTGTGCAAAACTGCGCCTTTTATCTGGGGCATGCAGAAAGCAGTTTCAGCTCAAATGAATACATCTGATAGCGAAGCAAGTGCAACGGATGAAACATCGAACGACAATGCGAAGAATGCTTCAACTGACAATGATTATCGAATGAATGTATTTTTCAAATATATGCCGTCGGTTGATGAATTCAAAAACCATGGAATTACATGTGAAGATCAATATAAACAGTGTAAACTATTTTAAATTTTCAAATTTTTTTTTTCTCTTTTTTTTAAGTTAAGAATCGTTCGTTAAAAAAAAACAATTCAATTGTTCTGTTTATGAATTCAAAATAAAATCTACATTGAAAATAAAATTCAAACGTTTTCGTTTCCTTCACAATCGCAATGAAGCAGGGTTCGATAGTTCAGTGTACTTGAGTCATGTCAATTGTATACCCGCAAGGTGATTCGGTTCACAGTTGTTGCTGTCATTAACTGTCAATGTCAAAGTGAAGTCTTCATCTGCAGACGATGACCGAATGAGACAGAAAAAACAATTTTAACACACATCAAAATCATGTTACACTCATTCAAGAAAATGCAAAGTTTTTAAGTAAAACCAGTCATAATTATTAGTGATTAAGACACGACTTAGTTTTGCTTGAATATTTTGGATTTTGGTGTTATTTTTAAATTTTTTACATAAGTTTTATTTGAAAACGAAAACTGATTGGTGTGAGGTGTGTGAGATAAAGGTTGTGAGGTAGAAGTTCCAAGTTATGTCTAACTACGGTCGTTTTGGCGCTCTTCTGGGTACAATTTACATTGGTCACACTCATTGCAAATTTTTGGTTGGTAAAATCTTTTTTTTTCCTTGGAAAATCCCCACTAAAATTGATTTTATTGGTTCATTTAATACAGGTATATGCAGCTCGAAATGCCGAAGTGTTGACATGCCATGAAGTCCAACTGAAGGAGATAAACACTCAACAAGGCTGGGTCGAAATTGATCCGCTGGAGATATGGCAGAATGTGCTCGAATGCATTCAAGTGGCGGTGCAAAATTTAAAAATCCTAGACATTAATCCGGATGATATTTGTGCTTTAGCACTGACTAATCGACGTGATACAACCGTACTGTGGCACAAAGTAACCGGACGGCCACTCTATAATGCCATAGGTATTTCGAAAACCAGTGTCCATTTTCGGAATGCGAATGCAAGACGAAACTAATCCGTTTTGAATTTGTTACAGCTTGGAATGACTGCCGTACAACAGCAATTATCGAGCGAATTCTCACCAAAAATCATAACAAAGTCAATTTATTGAAATCAATCTGTGGTTTGCCATTCAGTAATTGTTTTAGTAGCCTAAAATGTCGGTGGCTGATAGAAAATGAGGCATCAATTAAAGAAGCCGTGCAGAGAGATGAGTGCTATTTCGGTACATTGGACACGTACATCCTGTGGAATTTGACGGGAGGCTTAGAAGATGGTGTCCATTGTACCGATGTGACAAATGCGTCACGAACAATGCTTATGAACCTGAAAACGCTCGACTGGGATGTGAAACTTTGTCAGTTTTTCCAAATACCTATGTCAATATTGCCGCGAATCAGAAGCAGTGCGGAGATTTTCGGTTATGTATACGATGGACCGTTGAAAGGAATTCCCATTGCGGCAGTGAGTATATTTAAAAGTGTTTTTTTCTTTTTTTGTTCAAGCCAATTTATACATTTTTGTTCCTCTTTCAGTGTTTGAGTGAACAAAGCGGTGCTTTGCTTGGGCAAATGTGCATACGACCACAGCAGGCTACGTGTTATTATGATGATGGATGTAATTTACTTGTCAATACTGGCCAAGAAATCATCGATTCTGACAATGGACTGCTCACGACAGTTGCTTATCAGCTTGGCTCAAAGAAAAAGCCATTTTATGCGCTGGAAGGTTCTGTTGCGCATGCCGGGTCGGCAGTTGCTTGGTTGAAAGATAACCTCTCTTTGAAAGATGAGGTGGCTCCGAATTCAAATCAAACAGTGGCCAATGGAGCTACACTTGTACAAACTTATCTAGGAGAATCATCGGTGCTCTCGACATATAGTTCCGGTTCGAATCTTGGCACATTGACCGCCATTGATAATACCAACACATTGACAAATGTTGTATTTGTTCCTGCATTGAACGGACTATATGCACCGTATTGGAAACACAATGCCAGCGGGTAGAGAAACATATGGAAAACATAGTTGCATTGCAATGTGAAAATTGACTAATTAAACTATTTTCGTTTAGATTATTCTTTGGTCTCAACAATCGAACGACTGCTTATCAAGTAATGCTTGCTGCATACGAAGCAATCTGTTTTCAAACGCGTGATCTAATCGAGGCAGTTGTAAAAGATGTGCCATCATGGAATCCCATCGAACGCTTAACGGTTGGAGGGGAGTTCAGTGAAAATGCATTCCTCTTGCAACTTTTGGCTGATTTGTGTGGCATTCGCATTGAACGGCCGCAAACCTCATTCTCAGCGTGTCTGGGAGCCATGATTGCGGCTGGATCGACTATGGAGATTTTGCATTTAGAAAAATCCACTTCAATGTTCACACCGCCCATTGAAATATTTCAACCAACGATGTGTGCTAGCAGTAAGTTGATTTAAACCATGACATTAGTCTTCTTGGAATGTCTTTCTGAATGAAGAATATTTATTTTAATTGAAATTTAATCTTTTCCAGCCAAAGATATGAAGTACCGAACGTGGAAATTTGCCATTTCAAAATGCATCGCCTGGCAGGGCACACAGTACGATAGTTCATTTAAAGATTTCGTCTATGAAGACAAAGGTATGCATGACAAAATGAAACAAAAATCCCCTTGAACCATTTTTACTAACGGTCAATTTATGCTCCACACTGTCTAGATCCCGATATTCAAGTGCGCTGCTCAATACCTGGAACCGTATTTCTCATATCTTCCGTTGCTTTAGTTCTAATAACCAAATTTCTTCAAAATAACACCTAAAACATGACACATATACATGGAGAAAGGGAAAAGACATTTGTTCTCACCCCAAAATGCTGTACATTTTATGTCATTTAGTTAGAAGTTTAGTGAGTTGTATAGATAGAATGATTCCAAGTAAACGATATCTAGTCAACTCATTAGTTGTTTCATTGTTGTTATCAGTCAGGCGATGAAGGCAATGTATTTAATAAAACATTGAAAATATGAACTACATAAATACGTATTTCTTTTATTTAAAATATTCGAAAAAATTTACAAATGGCCAAGCTCAAACGATTTCAAAAGCTTCAATTCTCCTGCGAGTTTTTCTACGTTTGTTAACGTTCAACCACACTCTGACTTAGTTTTTTTTAGTTCATTTGAGCTTCTATTTACGTGGAAAAAATCCAAAAATCTTTTAACTAAACAAATTCAACATCGCAGATTTGTTTTATTAAGATTTTTTTTAGTTTCTCGTAAGATTTCTTTTTGTAGAAATTAACTACATGGTCATCTTTTCCAATGCGCACCAATAATGACATTTGTTTCATTTGTTTTTCATACGCAACATTTTCGATTTGTGTCATAAGCTGTGTGGCAATGCCCTGCTGTCGATAAGCATGATCGACCATGATGTATTCAATGTAGAAAGATGTTCGATCTTCATTTTTTGGGCTGGCCATGACAAAACCTATTGCCTTTCCGTCAGAAGAAGCAACGATGGCAGAACTATTTGCTTTCGCATCTTCATACATCTATGGGTGAGATTGAGAGTAGTGTATGTTTCATTGACTTTGTTACGAAAGAGAAGAGCAAGTTTCTGTCGACTTAAAAATGGTTAAAAGCGAGTATGTTCGTTTTTAGCGGGTCCTCGCGGTTTTTCACGGTTTCCACGGAACTGATAAGAGATAACAACTTGGTGTCTTGGGCAAAGTTCTATAACATTGCTTAAGTCAGTTATCTCTTATCTCTTATCAGTTCCGCGAAAAGCGCAAAAAATGATAAGAAAAAAAAAGTTCTATATAAAATTTGCTTTTTTATGTGCGCGATTTGCGCGCAACTGATAAGAGATAAGAGATAACTGTCTTCAGCTTAGTTATAGAAGACTTCGAGTACTACAACTTTGTCGAAGACACCATGTTGTTATCTTTTATCAGTTGCGCGAAAACCATGAAGACCGCGGAGGCTAGACGGTACTACAACATACTCTACTTTAACGCCAACAGAATCATCAGAAAACATACTCGCCTTTTCAAAAATATAAACCGAAGAAAAAACATACTCCACTCTCAATCTCACCCATAGACATGTATGAAGAGAAGTTTGAACTTCCTAAGACGTTTCGGATTTCGTCCACCCCTTCGTATTTTTCGAATTTTGTTTTTGTTGTGTTTTTTGTTTTGTCATCTTTGCTCATGTTGATCCCACGAGTAATGCTCTTAAGTCTGCCAACAGGTACAGAGCTTTCCTGTTTGCCCCGAACAACAAAATACTGTAAGCGTCGGGCGCTGCCCACAGGGAGAACCCGGATAGATCAGGCGTTCGATCTACCACTCCCACCATCCATGAACCGATCATATGAACCGATCATACTATTTTATTCAAGTCGTTTCGTTTCATTTCATTTTATGTTGTATATTAGTTTTTTTTGTCTCCCTACTTGTAATTTGATTTTGTTTAGTTTGCATGCATTCCGTATTTATTATACAATCAAAAAATTTTCCGATTTTTTTAATTCATTCAATTCTAATTTTTTTTAGATATTTTCTCTTTCATTTCCAAGAGTCACGATGATGGACGCGCTTCATTTTTATTATTCATTAGTTTCATTATGGTATGTGTTGTTTTCGGGAAATATTTCCTGTTGGTTATTTTAACCGGTTTGGCGAAGTCTGTTGAAGATAAGAAATCGTTTATGAAAATTAAAATGTATGCATATTTGATTTGAATTGACCCATTTTCTACTGAGATAAAAAATAATTTGTGATATTGATGAAATTTTGTGACATTGCTATTTTGGAGCTAAACGCTAGTGGCAAATGGGCTAAAGTAAAAATGTGGATTGAAATAAAAAATAAAAAATTAAAATTAAAAAATGATGGTATTTCCGAAATAAATTGCGAGGTGCTTGCAAAGTTCGCAATGCGAACTGAAAAAACCAAAAACAAATCATATGAAAATAAATTATTGAAAATGAATAAAAAATCAAACCAAATGAAAATGAAAATAAAATTAACAAAAGAAACATATTGATATACCTGCTGGGCTTGGCTTCATCTTTTTTTGGACACAATCTTTCAATCAAAATATTTAAAAGAGTGTTGTTTTCTTCATACAATACACATAAACGATTTACAGCATCACCAAGTTTTGAGAATTCCAAACCAACTTTTGAGAATTCCAAACCAACTTTTGAGAATTCCAAACCAACATCTTGAACTGTCGTAATTAGAGCTTTAGATTTCAACTACGAAACGGGAAAAACAGTCATGATTGACATTTTAGTTTTGATAAATAAGAGCAATCTTACCTCTTCTTCAATCTTTAGCTGTTCTTCATCCATTTTTGGTACTCTTAAATTTTACTAAGAAAAAAAAAAACAATAAAATATTATTGGTCAGGATTTTTAAATGGTTTTAGAAATGGTGTATTTCGTTGAATATGAGAAATGGAAGGAGCCGATGAGAGAATCAAAATTTGTGTGTCTTTAATACTGAGTGAAATTTGAATAGATGAATTCATTTGATGGCGTTCAATTGAAATTCAGGAGCGAATTTTTCACACAAAATATTTTAGGCGGTTTCAGCAAAGCAACACAATTTACGCTTTCATATGATTGTAAAAAGACCAGTTGAACGGTAATGCGCATGAGCGGGCTGATTCTCTATGGGAATCTCTATGAACAGATGGTAAAACAATCACTATGTGTGACTGTGTGATTTTGTTTATGTGTTAGAATGGAATCGGTGCGAAGTTAATGACTGAACGACTATCTTTCGTTCCTTATATGATTGATTGGGACAACGGCAGTGGCTATAACGATACAAAATACAACAATTGTGCAGCGAATACAGTGATTCCAAGACGAAATTACGAACGAAAAACAGCAAAAAAAACGTCACAACAAAAACAAATGGCAACAACGAAAAATCAGAATCCACTCGAAAAGATGGTTGACGATCCGAAAAGAAAAAGAAAAAATATTGTCACAATATCTGGCCGATACATACATGCAATTAAGAGAGAATTTAAATGAGAGCACGACATCAGCGAACGGTAAATGGAACGACTAAAATCACATGGTGATGCACTGCCATGTGGTACCAATCTTTCGTTCGTTCTTTTGACTGCTTGGTACTTGAACTATCACCCTTGTTGTTGCTATAGCCTTCTAATACGCATGAGCATAGAAGCAAAGAAGGAGAAGAAGATGAAAAAACTGAAAAAATATCTCTTTTCCCTTCATCCCAATTATTTTCTGTTTTTCTTATTGCAGCATTTCTAGTTGGAAAATCAACATATTCTTTCTACATTTTTTTAAATTCTCCGTTTTTTCTCCAATTCCATTAAATTAGAACTGATTATTCAACGAAAAACTTCACGATTAATTCCGCAATTGATAGTGATTTTTTGGCCAATTACTTTTGTTTATCGCTTAAACTGCTTTGACACTGTTTTAACAACTATTTTTACTCTCGGTTTCGATTTTATTTTTTTTTTTTTTTGGTCTCAAAGATTCAACGACTACTCGGCGACACGATGCGGAAGGTACTTCTGCTACTGCTGCTACTGTTTGTTCGATGAACCCCATAGAAAGCAAATTGACCAATCATCATAAACATAAACAGAAGAGTGTTACACACCAATACACTTTCATTTGTCGCCTTTGCGTATGCGATACACGCAAATCTGTGTGTTTGTGTTGTGCACTCAAATGAATGTGCTTCTAAGCATTTAATCACATTACATTTGACACTAAATATATTGTGAACGCAATGTATACAATAAAATATTGGAAATGTCAACTAAATCGATATTTTCTTTTATTCAAAATATTCTACTAAATTTACAAATGACTAAGTTCGATTACAAGAGCTTCAATTTTCCTGTCAGCTCATTTACTTTGGATTTAGTATCTGGACCAATGCCCAAAACGGTAGGGGTTCGTGCTAGTACTTGAGTTCTTCCAGCATCGTGCACTAAACCATTTACTATATGCTTCTCTGTAGCGATTTTGGACAAATTTTCGATTTCTGCTTGTGATCCGACGCGCAATACCACTTTCGGTTGCCCCAAATTCAACCATGCTTTCAGATGTTCTGGCTTACTTTTTTCCGCTTTCGTATGACAAATAATGGCTGCATGTGCACATTGCGCCCCAATTTTTCCCGTTGACATTTTCAAATCGCTTCGCACAACCAGTGACATTTGCATCGGTTCGGATAGTTTAAGAGCCATTGATGTCCGTTGGAAAATTGACTTGAATAAATTGGCCATTATGAAATATTGCTAGTTTTGGTGCGTGTGTATTTATTTATCTAAGTATTTCTTTCGCTGCTCTTCCATATAACCGGACATACACTGGCGGAAGGTGTCGACAACGTTCTTACACTTTCTCCAATCTTGCGTTTCAGCGATACACTCCTGTAGAGAAAAAAATGTGATGAGTGAATTTATTTTAAAGTCGCTTGAATCATGGTAATCTCGATCAAAAATGTCAACTCACTTGGACTTTGTAATGCAGCTGAAATATAGAAATTAAAGCCATTAGTTATCAATAAGCATATCTTCTTCATAAATCATTAATCTCTCTTCATATCCAGGTTACCTTAATACAGCCGGTTTTTGTTAGCATCTGCTCCACTGGATCTACAGGCTCTTCAGTATTCACTTTCGGTTGAGCATCTGTCATTCTAAAATCTGTGGCGTCAATAAAACAATTGACCAAACAATTGACTGAAAAAATCTAAACCAACTCACCGATATCGCCACGGCAATTGAATTTGACTTTTTGAGGTTATGTGCACCTCTGGACTGGCAGCAACTGTCAAAACTCTGACCAAACTTAACAAATGCACATTCTCTCTATTTTCCACTCTCTTTCCCTCTCTCCGGTTCTTCTTCCATGTTTCTTTTTCTCTTTCACTCTCTTTCGCTTACACATTCACTCGTCGCGGTTTCACTCTTCGCTCACTTGGTTTTGATTGTATTCAGTGAAGCAGAGCATACGATTTCATACAGTTGGTAGTGTTGTGAGTTGAAATATTCTCTCGTTGGTCGCGTTGTTTTCTATCGTATGATTTTCGCTACGTTCAGAACACGATGAGACGTCAACAATGTCATACATACCATCATCAGCTTCGAAACTAGTTCAATTGACAAACGATTTGAAAAAAATCGAATAAACTCTCATAAACATTTTCGATCCAACTTGATTCAATCGAAGTAAAACATTAAAAATAACAACAATTGTTTTTTGATTCGTTGTGAAAAGAAATTAAGTTAATTGAATTGGATTTTGAAGTGCTGCATTCGACAGTGTTTCCGTGAAGAAGAAAAAAAACTTACGTTTATCGTGCGATTGTGTGTGACGATAATAAATGTCCATCTGCATTGTGTGAGAAGCATCACTTTTTTTTCAATTCGATCATGTTTCTCGGCTCACATCATATCGACCAAAATAGTTGTATGCAAGTGAAGGCATTCAGTGATTGAAAAAAAAGTATTACCAAAACGAAACCACATAAAATCAGTTTCGAATGCAAACATATTCTGGTTTCAAAATCATGATCTAAATAATCAGCAGAACGATTTTATTTTGCCAAGTAAACAAAACACGTTTTGAAATGTGCTAGTTGTTGTGGGGTTTGGTTTTCGTGTATTGAAAAAAAAAATGATTTCTAGGAATAAGCAATACAAAATTAATAATGGAATCTCGATTTTGACAAAATAAAACAAAACATCCGAAAATAATTTTAAAAAACAATAATTAAAATCCATTCGAAGCGAGGTCATTTTCGCATATTGATTCATTATTGAAGTGGATAATCAACGTTGTGATCTATGCCAAGAAAATCACGATCATGGACAATACAAACAGCTAACTGACCGGAAAACGGCTCTCGACGAGAGAAACGAAAAAAAAACAACATAAAATTGCATGGAATGTGATATTTGTATGTAACGGGAAGTGTCGAGTAGTATTGAAGACATAAACGCAACAAATAAGTCTAAAGTGGAAAAAGAATCTCGTCTTATTTCTGGTTGTCGTTATAAACGTTTTAAGTGAGAGAGAGAGAGAGAGAGAGAGAGATAGAGACTTTTGAACCAATCACACATCAAGGCTTCGATACTCAATGCGTAGTCGCGTCGAATGCCATCACAAGAATTTGAATAACGAGAAGAACGGTCTTTGAATAACGAAAAAAAAGACACAAACACAAGAAAGAACCGATCAAATTAATCGAATCGAGTGAAACGAGTCTACTAAAAGTGAAAACATATTGCAATCTTATGACGTTATGTTTACGGTACCAAAAGTGAGATTTTTAAAGCCTGGTAAGTCGTCATCGCCTACTGATGCTGCTGTTGTTGTTATAGCATCAAGGCGAGAAATATTTTGTTCTATTATATTTTCCAAATTTTCTTTCTTCACATTCGTTCTTTCGCTAAGCCGATTTATTTTATTGTTCTTCTGAAATTCGATTTCATATCTAGCCAAGGAAACGAACTTTCGTATAATGCCGACCGAATTTCAATGCTTTTCTAAGCAATCTAATCCATTGAATTGTGTATTCGAACACAAATCGGTGGGAGTTGGCAAGATATTTTTAGACAATGAGCAACACAGATTTGTCATATGGTAAATTTCTTTATATGGATGTTTTCACGTTTTAATTTTTATCTCCGTTTGATATTTAGAAAAAAACGGATGGTTGATTTTTTCGATCATTCCCATGGAAATTCAACGGATCATGTTTTCGGTGCGAATGAATTAATACAAATCTCGACTGTCATTTACAACTGCAAACCGTTTGTATTCACAGCGATTGATTTGATTAAACATATTGCGGCCACGAGCTATGCTTTAGATAAAACTATGCGGTGAAGCAATGCAGTGAATCTGTATAAGAGCGACGGAGCGTTATATACGAATGATGCGACACCAAAATGAATGCACAACATTCTAATAGCAATCAAATTATTAGCCTCTTAATATTAACCAACAGGCAATTACAGTCATTTCAACGATTACAGGCATATTTTCATTTCACAAGCCACGAGTCAAACTTTGATCTCAAGCATTTGAATTGGAAATCTGCATTTGTGATGCTACATCATTTTGTATGATAATAACAATTGACATCAGAGTCAATAGAATTGTGTCGTCATTGAAGCATACACGAGATGTAGACAGCATTTCTTTTGTTTTGTTTTGACTGTGTTTTATTTTGGGGGAAAAAACACTCTGTTTATGTTTTTTTCTTGTTTATGTCAATCAAATGTCTAGCCGGGAACGTAGAATTTCGACTTCAAAATGCTAATTTGGTTAGAAATGATGTTTTTTCAGACACAAATCGGTCATAATCCGTGATAAGTATGCCCGAAATTTTCTGATAAGTTATTGCTACATACGCCGTTTGGTTACATGTTTCAAATTGAGAGTAAAAAATATCGCTCGAATGTTAATAAAAACGAAGAATAGTCGCCTTAACAAAAGTGTAGGACAATACGAGTGTGGCACCATGTCGTTGATTCAGCAAAACTTACGAATTTTGTATTTATAGCTATTTCAAACTTGAGTTAGTGTTAATGAAATCCATAAATTGTGAACGTTTTTTTTTTTCGATGGTTGTGATAACGTCGACGCGGCTCATTCTCAATTCAATTTCCAACGAAGCATTTCCATTCGCTGGCGCAGGCGGGCGAGCGCGCGCGCAACTCAATCAAGTTGGTAATGAGCAGCACGGTTTCAGGTCAACAAGATTCAGTTGCATGCACTTAATGCCTCTTATAATTTCGATCAACTCTCTATGAGTTCATCAGAATATAACAAGCTACTTATAAATGCTTTAGAAATGAATCAATTAGCAGATTGAAGCAACACAAGTTAAATGTATATTGTATCTATATGTATAGCAAATATTCGGCTTTTGATGAAAGCAAAGAAAAACCGCTCAATCACCGAATTTTCAATAAAACATGATAATTTTTTTTATAGTTTTTTCTTCGTTTCTCGCACGATATCTTTCGCCGTGTGTCGTTCATATGGTTTAAAACTAAGGCGCCAAGTTTGAGACAATTTTACATTCAACATTGACCCAAATATTCAAATCCAAGCGAATGAATTCACTGAATATATGCCCATTCTTGACAGCAACGCCGTTGAGATGAATGATTTCACTGTATTTCTTCCATCATTCGCATATAATAATGTAACGTGTTTTATTTCAAAAGAAATGAAACAAAACGCAGAATTCTCTAGACCGTTAAAAAAAAACCTCAAAAAATATTTTCAATGGATTTCGTCGGGAATAATAAGTTTATTTTCTGTGTTGCACTGTGTATAGAGAAAGAGTCATTAAGTGAAATTTCAAGGTCGATTCGACATTGGAAAAAAAAGCGCGCCACACAGCAGTGTCAAACAAAACAAAACAGAACAAAACAAAAGCACAACGAACAAAAAATATTGGAGAAATGAGCAGTTTTTATTTATAAACACTGTGGCTTTACTATGGGTTTCAATTCTAATTAAGTTTTCAATGGTTATGTTTTTAAATGACATTCCACCACAATGTGAGCAGATCACGCTTCAGTCGAAAGTTACCACAGAATTATTGTGTCTATCACGTTGCATCGCTGTACTGAACCAAAAAGTGGTTAGACTCAATTGAAGTTGCACAATGCACGCACACATACACACCAATCGCATTAAATATGAACACAGAGGAGTAGGAGCCATCGACAAACAAAAAAATAAACCTTAACTTTGATCGATGATCGATACGAAGAATTGAGCTCGGCATACTTGGAAGCATCAAATTATGGCTGATTAAACTTTTTTGGGGTGGAAAAAGACAAAAATGAAACCAAACGACCTTTAAACTCTCGCTCCATTCGAGTTCATTTCAATCCATCAGTTGGATAAAGTGAAAAACTTGTACCGAAACACTGTGTAGTGTACGTGTGAATAATTACAGTTCCTAATTACAATCGACATGTAATAACGACGTTTTCTTTGATTTGCATGTGACTGAAATGTGTGAACCATTGTTTTCCACTTCCTCAGCCAATATTCTCCGCGTAGAGATACCGAACAAGGAATCGAATTCAACTGAAAGCGATATGTTGTTCTCGGAAACACAATAATTCAATTGATGTTTGCCGTTGGGTAGCTGGTCGCACGACATGTAAGAGGAATAGCATGCAAGCTAAAAAGCAAAACTAATAGAAACGAATGCACAAGTCATCAACCTTCGGAAATTCATAGCGTGTGCTACAGTCTTTAAATTGGTCTAGGGCTTACATTTTCAACCGACTCGATGCTGAAGCTTCAACAATCGCCTATAGAAACAGTTCTTTTTTACGATGATGATGAAGATGAAAAAAATTCTGCATCGTCCATTTTAGCGAACATACAAAAGTATAGCATAAATGGAAATTTCACAAATTATCATACATATCGCAGCAATCATTGTGAATTGCGTAAAGAAACACGATACAGCGAGAAGTATACGTCATTTTGATGGTCCATAAATAATTCTGTAGCTGTTGATAAATATTAATAAAAAGAAAATTTTTAGCGATACAACTCAAACAAATTGGCAGAGGAATTATTTTCCATTGTGAGTGTGTGTGTGTGTGTGTGTGTGTGTGTGTGTGGGAGAAAAAAGTCACGAGCCACAATTTTATATATATTTGAGAAAATTAAAAAAATGCAATCAAATCCATCATAAATTTTGAACTTTGTCGACTGTATATACATCGTGTTAAACTATATCGCATGGATGTTTGTAAAGTGTACATAATCAATTCACAATTTGTTCAGTTTGCTAAGTCAAGTTATACAATAGACACGTTTCTTTGAAGGTGGCTTCCGGTCGAGTGTGGAGTTGAACTGTTCATGTGTACTACGAATTTGACTTACAACCGTGCAATTGAATTAATCGGATTATTAGTTAGTTGTTTTCAGTAGTTCAACAAATTGAATTCTTTTCAACACGTTTGAAAAATGTTGCCCAAATAAATAACAATTGCTGTATACTTCAGTGGAAACAAATTGATTTTGGAAATGGAAACATTGTTTTTCCCTCTCTATACCCCCCCCCCCCCCCCCGTCAAGAAAATGTGGAGAATAACCGTCGTCAGCGCAAACCGCACATCCATTCCATTTGATAAGCGTTGATATGAAATATAATTCGTTTGTAAGTGGTCAATTTTTAGTATCGGAATGGGAAATGTGTATTTTCAACGAATTGTTTGCCTAGGGGGATTTAACTACGTGAAAACTTGTAAAAAAATGATATAAACGCGCACGAAATTGTTTCATTCAACAGAGAACTTGCATGATTCCACTCAGTTGACAAGTTCCGTATTAAAACAACATGCGCGAACTTGTGCGAGTTCGTGTGCAAACATGAAGCTGGACGACGCGCACACATCAGTCGTTCCATTTGTTATATCTATCTGGATTAACTTTTTCTTCCAACACTTTCTCCAGCTCTTTAAAAATATTTCCTTTGTCCATTTTATATTTATATAAATCTTTGAACTTTTGGAAAGGATGTGAAAAATCTTTATACACGTAAACAACCGATTTTTAGTTTGTAACGCGTTTTAGTTGTCAAATAACAACTTGAAAAACGCGCAAAACCATAAACAAACTTGTGTAAACTTGTGACCGTGCGCGTCAGTACGTACAACGAACGCGTCGAACTTCCGCGAATCAAGCAAACTGGCAGAAAACATGCTGAACTCGTAAGAGTTAAATTCCCCTAGTTGTTTGCTTTGACGATAACATATCTTAACATTTCATGTGTAATTATGTTCAATGTCCATAAATGAACTATAATAGTCTTTTATCTTCAGGCCAAAGTTGATAATGGCATTTTTGGAGCGTTTATTTTTGGATTCAAACAAGTAGTTGTTCGAACGCCTCCGTAAATCAAGGAAAATTGATGAGCAATAATTGTGTTTACATACAGAGACCCATTAAATTTGTCACATTCCATGTATTTTAATCATAAATTATACCTTGAATGCGAACGTTCTTGCGTTGTTGTTGCTGTTGTTGTTGCTGTTGTTGTGGCTATCAGTAATGATTAGTAAATGTCAGCTCTTCAATTCGGAAAATCGAATTTCAATAATTTAGATATGCATTAGTGTATGGAATTTGCCAACAAATTAGACAATCAAACTTGTAGGTAAATAACAAACACCCACACGCACACACACACCGTACACTACGAATGACCACAAAAACGGCCCCTTAATTATGTAATTTACCGTTGCTGGTGATTCTAAATTTAGACACACCAAATAGTTCAGTTGTATAGTTTGCCCTTTTTCGATCGAATCAGCTGAATGTATGAATAGAATGGAGAGAAGAAGAAAAAAAATGAGCAACAATCGTTCGTTCGTGTGTGTGCGCGCAAACTATTTTCAGTCTCATCAGGAATAATACATATCATACAAAAATACAAGCTGCAATCAACGAATGTTATGACAGTAAGCAATGGCTTTGGTCACAATTCTGGTTGATAAATATTTATAAATAACATAAAATGTGACGTTGCCATTCTCTGTACAGTGTACAGAGCCGCACAAACGCCATACACTGAATGACCTCCAACGCAATTGAACAACTATATGACAAAGTGGTTGCGCATACAACCGAAGGATAGATAGTTCATTCCAGCTATAGACAGTAAATTGTTTTGTATTCATTTCACGCCGAGAATAATTAGGATTTCGAACGAAAAAAAAATTGTAACATTTGTGCATCAGAAGCCAATTGAGCTGGATTGAATTTGTATGGTGGACAGCACAGCAGACCAAAACGGGCTTTAGTGAAACGATTCTGTTCAGACACATCGCTGCCAATACCATAAAAGGCAAGGTATTGGCA
>NW_022595244.1:22645019-22657434 GCF_009176505.1 Sitodiplosis mosellana
TGTTCAGACACATCGCTGCCAATACCATAAAAGGCAAGGTATTGGCACAGGCCGAGCGATGTGTCTGACGTCACTACCAAAACGAAGCGATGCGACGCATCGTCCGGCTAGTTTTAAGTTTAAAATGTATCACCAGAATAAGACACGGCTTGGCCGAATAAACACACACAAAACATTACTCCGCTGCGTTTCATTGTACTTTATTTTGTTTTAGTTCATTTAGGCCGTTTTATGGGTTTCTAGGTAAGTAACCATGTTTAGCCCGAACAGATTCATTCAAAGTGTGGAAATTCATTAGAGGCGAAAAAGGCACAAACAAATTGGAAATATCCTTTTGTTCTTTTTGTTATCGCTATCGCATGTCGTGTGAACATAAACTGTTCGCCTACTCGTGGCTTTGGAATGTGTTTCGGTTGTATTGTAATATCGGAAACAATGCCTTCAAAAGAACACATAATTTATTTAAAACTGACGATATTTAGAATTTCATCATTATTGGAGAGCCATTTTCTTGTGTTTGTTTCGGTGCAAGTGTAAAATTGAACCATGCTATTGACATTTTACAAATAGAAAATGGAATCAAATTTATCGGTCACTTGGTTGGTCTCGGGCTGATAAACTCAAAATGGAGCATCGATTTTCAATGTGCCGATTGCACTTAAAATGCTAATTTTAACGATTGCTTACGGTATGGTCGACGATCATTGGTGGTATAGAAAATGCCTTTTGTCATTGTCGCTTAATGTAAATGGCGACATCATGTCGACAGCGAAATAGCGAATGCATTTTTATTGATGCAATTCATCACATGAATTATTGAGTCGTACAAACGGCGATTGATGCCCGTATGACTAGTCACCGTTGAACAACAACTTACTTAGTAAAACAGTGTTCGATTGACATATGTCTCTCTTTTTCTAGAACAACTTCGTTCGGAACCTGTTATTAAACATTGAATGCACCGAGACCAACTTGCATATTATTTCTCCCTTTTTTCCCATTGCAATTCTGTTTTGAATGATGAAATTTTTTTTTTCTTGAACCGTTTTTTTCTCGAGTAGATGACGACTCTTTTGCATCGGAACGTGATGCCCAACCGACCGATGACAGTGTAACAACGTTTGTTTTCAACGCACATCACTCATTGGCGATCGAAGCGCAACGCGACCGTCTTCCGATTCGTAAATATCGAGATCAAATTCTATACTGCTTGGAACAGTATCAAACATTGGTTTTGGTTGGTGAAACGGGCTGTGGTAAATCAACACAAGTCCCTCAGGTAATGATTGTGACTTTCGTTATTTCTCATTTGCAACGTTCTAGAGAATCTCGCTAAATAAACTCCATGATTGAAATTTTCCAATTAAATCAACTTAGCCAGTTATAGTTGTTTGTCACTACATACTATGCGTAATTTGCACACTGGTTGTATCCAACTCTCCTATTCACTTTGAATTTGACAACTGATATTGAGCGCAAACACCACCTAGATAATCTAAGGCTAATAACAATAAAATCAAGTAAACTGTCCGTTCTGTCAAACGTCATACTGAAGTATAACATACAGACATCACGAACTCGCCATCGGTTCTTTAGATGGCGCTTCGGTCAACCGAGTTCCAACCAAATACATGTATCAGTATACGAAGCATTCCACTGTTGATTGTATCACACCATTCGATCTGCTTCAAATACACGCGACACAGGTCAATTAATCGATTTTCGTTCGATGCAATCCATTTTCATACAGAACAATCATACTTGGTGTATTTAAAAAAATTATATTTTTCGAACACAACTGCAATCGACAATGAAAAAAAGCACCAGAGGATAAAAATGTTTTAAAAAAACTGTGATTATCAGGATACAAGCGATTAGTTTTGATTCAGGCTTGAATAAATCATTATTGTGTAGACAAAAATAGAACGCCATTATTACAGCCATTAAGTAGTCATTCAGATTTTATCCACATCGATAGACATCTTTAATAATGAAGTCATTCATAAAGATTTTATTATTAAGTCGTGATTTCAATTGCGAAATGGATTTTATTCGATTTGTAGTTTATTTGAACGCAGTTGAACAATGATGAAAAAAAACAAGAGGAAATAATCAAATACAATCCAAGTAGAACATAATTTCAAGTTCGTATTGGTTCTCTTTGGCTCCGGTTAGCCTAGCGCTGCCATATGGCTACACCCAGAGGTTACTCCATTCCTATTAGGATAAAAACCGAACTAATTTAAATATTGTTTAGTGTAAGCCCGTTTTGGATTCTAAGAGAATATCACTTTCAAATTGTAGATTACACACTGGAATAACTTCAAGAGTTTAAAAATGCCAACATCATAAAGTTGACTCATTTTGTGTGACACACTCTCAGTGTGACATATTTTCGGATTATCAAAAATGACGAAAACCTAATTTCTCTATAAGGTTCTTTTTTAAATAATATTTTAAGAGCTCTAATCGATGATATATTTTATTAACTTGAAAAAATTTGTGCCCACTGTTTTTTTTTTGAGTCATCGTTTTTGATTAGAACAAGAACAACAAAAGTCAATATCTGGTGAACCAAGGCCTTAATCTAGAATTAAAAATATTACTTTTTTGTTTTTTAGCACTTAAAGATTATATTCCAAAAAGATTTCCAAAATTGGAGTGTAAAAAAAATGTGCCTGGACCGATTCCAGTTAATAGACAGTTGCTTTATTTTTAAATTCATACTAATGAATCACATTCAGAGTGAATATTTGCCATGAACCACCGTTGTGAAATGCATTCAATTTTTGCTTCATTTTAGCTTATACCCTAGTGATGCAAGCACAACAAATCGCAACACACATGCATTAAAATCGAATGATTTAACATTTGAACAACACATTTCTTTTACATAAATTTAATAATAATAAATTTGCATTGTTGTCTATTTATTGACTGATTTTCATATCTGCTCTTTTCAGATCAACAACTGGCAATTGATCGTATAGTAAACGAAAGCGCGATTCACAGCAACAAAATTTATCGTTATTGCCGTTCACGCACATTAAATCTATAAATTGTCTTCATTGCAACAAACAAACACAAAAAAAGAAAACATTTTTGAAATTAAGAATCTCTGTTAAGCACGCACGGGTGAAACAAGTGAAGTTAACTATTTTATGTGCATTGCAAATTATTAAATTTATGTAAAAAGAAAGTAAAGCAAAACAAAAAGCAACAGAACATAGCAAACGTAAAATCGTATCGATTAATTGGACAATTTTTAACCGATATCGCACACACAATCAACAACCAAGGCAACAATGATTGGACCAAGTTCATGTATCAGCAAAATTTTGCTAACCGCATTTTTCGTGTTGGTCATTTGGTACATATACATGGATGTGAATTTGTATTTGCGCATCCAAAACTACCCCATCGAACGAAATTATCACTTCAATGAAACGGTGGACATATCGAACGATGCGGGCCACTTATCGACGTCGACGCTATCGTCAGCAGCCGGCGAACCATCACATAATATCGATTCCGTGTCAAAGCGACCGATCACATATGACGATGTTGCGTGGTTTTCATGCGACATCGATCCACTTTGCCATGTCACCGTTAAGGCCATTTTGTTGGATCACACAAACCACTATTTGTTTGCACCGATGGCAACTATTTTTGACAATATCGTTGGATTTTCCCGATCCACATTCATTACGGCGAATATGATATCATTTTTCCACGTATTTGTCGCCATTCTTGCTGGTCGTATGGTCGCTTCGGACAGTTTGTGCTATCGACGTATTGGCGTTGTGTTGTTCCAATTTCGTACATTTTTAGACGATTTGGATGGTCACGTTGCACGTCAAAAGAAACATATTCGTGGTGAACGCTCCGAAATAGGTACTGCCGGTTACTACATTGATGGGCTGTGTGATGGTCTTGGCTGCATTGCACTAATGATTGGTGTGTTTGTCTTTTTGCGGAATAATCCACCGCGACGCGGTTACACACAGCTGCAAGCAATCTTGCCAACGACTAACGAAACCGCAAAAAGTTCATCGGAAACTGGGGTCACGTACAAAATAAAGGTAACAACGAAAAAGGTAGCACGAAAAATTGTCTGCTTCTCCGGCCAATTGCTGCTCAGTTCAACGGGCTGGAATCGATACATCGCCTTGTATCAGGATATGCTCGAACGTAATGACGTGACGCAGACACAGTACAAACGCCAGAACATCATAATGCGATCCAAATGGTTCTTTAGCATCGCTTGGTTGTGGCGAGTTTTCAACGTGCACGCACTCTTGCATTGCTTACTGTTGAGCATTTTCTGCGACAAACTCTGGGAATTTTTGCGTTTGATTCAATATATTGGGTTTGTTATTTTGTTAGTCATCATTTGTGCCACTGAAATGCATGTACTCGAAGTGGAATCATTCATTTTTACAACGCTCACCGGCAACAATACCGCACTGTGATTGAATAATTGATAATTAAAAAGAGCGACCGAATAAAAAAAAAATCTATGATAGTAGATAGTTTAAATGAAGGAATCTAATATTCAAGTCTGCTTTTTGTCGTTGCTGTTTATGTTGACATTTCCTGTTTTGGCCGAATCTCTAGCTTTTGTCGCAGTACAGTTCATTCTTTATACAAATTAACTACGTCTATAACTGTAATTATTGTTTAATTCTGTTGTTTCTCATAAGTAATTTTTTTCTAGTTTTAATGATAATTTTTCTTCAGTTTTTTTTTTTAATTCAGTGGCAGATGACGTCACTGTATAGAATTTAAAAAAATATAACAAAATACATATGAAACAAAACCGCAATATTGCGATACACACTCAGCTCAGAAATATGTCCGTACAAATCAATAGCAGAAAAAAAAACAGATATTTTACAATAAATAGCCCAGACCAAAATAATGAAAAATAACTGAATAAAACAATGATATTATATCAGACCAATTCAAATTGTAAATAAAACCGTTTGAGTCTCAGCTCGTAACGAAAAAGAGGGATATTTTTATAAAATAAGAGGTTGAAAAATAATGATAAATCATGTTGTTGATTGTGTCGCTGATTGTTTTAGTTTCTAATATTACTTTTCGAATGCCACTTGCCCCATGAACAAAATATACCTTTACAGAAAATGAACATGATGTTTGAAAAAAAGAGAAAAAAAATTTCATATATTTTTATGCAAGTATTTATTGTGAGCATATACACAGAAAGAGAGAGAGAGAGACAAAACGTATACTGATGGCACTTTGGCTGCAAATGGAACTAACCGATATAGATTAAAATGAGAAATCTCGAAAACAACATGTTCTAAATGTATACTAATTATTTTGATTAAACTTAGCTTAACTAAAATTGCAACGAAAGTGCATTAAACGAATAAACCGCTAAACACAAATGAACTATGTAAATAGACGTGTGCACGTGAACACTGGTTTTAATGCTGTCAAATAAGATGTTTTTTTATAAGGACAAAAATGGATAAATACAATTCCGAATGTCAAAATATTTAAGAAACATAAGTTCGTTTCGTTACTTTGATGTCCAAAATGAAAGATTTAACACACACAAAAACGGCTACATCAAACCAAGTATAAGCATTTTAGTCAGAATACAAACTCAGTCTTAAATTTAAAATTGTTTTTTTCCGGCATTTTTTTTTTTCAATTCTCTCGAATTCTAATTGATATTAGTCTTGCCAAAAGAAACGTACTGACATTTCGTTTATTTTTGTTTTTGAAAAAAAAAAAAAAGAAATTCAAAGTCAAAATTAAGAGAAAAAAATTAAAATGGTTTTTCATTTTAAAATTAGGAACAATTCATATTCTAATCAAAATGAATAAATGCTAAATGATATGGATATGAAGAGACAGCTTTATGCGCACATATGTTGTTGAATAGCTTGAAGAATAAATAAAAAATGACGTTAAATCTTTACACAGAGAGAAATCACAGTGCATTTGAAAATTAAAATGTTGATATTTTTATAAACATTTTTCCATTGCTCGAATTTAACTAATTTTGAATTCCAAATAAACAATTTTGAACTTTTGCTGCATTTGAGAAAAAACACCAAATATGAATCTCCATCACATATAAATTGTGATTCAGAAATTGTTCGAAGAAAATTGACAAAGAAAATATATATTCAAAATTGTGCATTATATTCAAAAGATAAATATATTCAACGGTGCACTGAAAATAGCATATTTCAGATGAGTCGTTGAAAATTCTTCTATTTCGAACTTCTTCAAATATGTATTCACACAAATGTTGGAAACAAATGATGTATTTGATCATATTTTATCGAATAGTCTCTTTTGTCAAATAGTCAAGAATTTTTTTTTTCAAAAAAACCCACCAAAATAGTAGATGTTCATTCTGAAATGTTTAACATATGAACATTTTTTGAATTCACTTTGGATTGATTTGGATTTACCGATAAACACATATAAAGCAAATAGAACAGTGCAAATGATGCAAATTAATAAGTTGAAGTTAATAATTGGAATAAAAAAAACCAACTGAAATCAAAATACAGTGTTTTAATTATGTGCAAAATGTTAATGGCAATTTTTCTTATGCAGAATAAATCATGAAAAATGAAATAAACGTTATGCCTTTTTTGCAGTATCTGTACGAGTTCGGATGGCATTCAAAAGGAATCATCGGCGTTACGCAGCCACGACGCGTTTCGGCAATGACTGTAGCCGACCGCGTTGCAAATGAACGTGGAGAGGCACTAGGAGGTACGGTCGGTGTCTCAGTTAGCTTCATTGACAAGTGCAGCGAGTATACGCAAATCAAGGTAAACATTTCACAAGAATCCTATTCCAAATTTCAAAGATTACTGTATTCAATTCGCAAATTCCAGTTCATGACCGAAGGTATTCTACTGCGCGAGATGCTTGCCGATCCGTTGCTACAGAAATACGGTATAATAATGATTGACGAGGCACACGAACGAAGCCTTTTGACCGATACCGTGTTGGGTCTTCTCAAGAAAATCATGAAGAAGCGCGAATCCTTGAAAGTAATCATCTCTTCGGCTACAATTGATGCAGAATTTTTCAAAAAATTCTTCACAATCAAGTCAAAGTTGAATTCAGCGGCTGTTCTGTCGGTGGAGGGTAAAATGTATCCTGTGGATTGTTTCTACATCAAGGAACCTTGTGCTGATTACGTAAAGGAGACTGTGAACACGGTTTTGAAAATACACGAGAAAGAGGCGAATAAAGTTGGCGACATTTTGGCGTTTTTAACAGGCCAAGAGGAAGTTTTAGACGCCGTACAACTGCTGAAAGAGCACACTCAAACCTGGACCAATAACAATTTGCAAATTCTACCCATGTACGGAACATTGCCGAATGCTGACCAGCTGAAGGTGTTCTTTTCGGCACCAAAAGGTACGCGAAAGGCAATTATCGCAACCAATATTGCCGAAACTTCTGTTACAATTCCCGGTGTTTCATACGTCATCGATTGTGGCTTCGTGAAAATGAAATGGTTCGATGTAAACAGCAACACCGATTCATTGGTTGTAATTCAGATAAGCAAAGCGCATGCCGAGCAAAGAGCCGGTCGTGCTGGTCGTTTGAACAACGGAAAAGTGTTTCGATTATACACTGAAGAATCGTATCAAAAGCTTCCCGCTCAAATACCGCCGGAAATGAGACGATCCGACTTGTCAACAACGGTTTTATACCTCAAAGCGCTCGGCATCGACAACGTTCTTCGTTTTGATTTCCCAACCAAACCACCGCCAAAGAATTTGCTGTCCGCTTTGGAATTGCTTTTAGCATTGGGTAAGTTATTGAATGTGTTTTACAAAAATTAATCTTGCGTATCATTTTCCATATCTAATTTTCAATCATTATTCTAACAGAGGCCCTCGACCACAAGGGAACACTTACCGAACCGGTGGGCTATTTCTTAGCAGAGCTCCCAATTAGCCCAATGATGGGAAAAATGCTGTACAACTCCATACAAATGGCTTGTTCTGAAGAGATACTTAGCATCATTGCTATGCTCCAAGTTCAGACGGTGTTTTCAAAGCCAACAACGGGTCAGGGTCAAATCACAGCACGAGTCAAAAAGAGAGACTTCGAAGTGGCCGAAGGCGATCTCATCACATTGCTCAATGTGTACACAAGTTTCGTTGCTGCGGGCCGAACAAAAGAATGGTGCGGTCAACACTATGTCATTTACAAAAACTTGAAAAGAGCGCATGAGCTGCGCGAGCAGCTAGCAAAATTATGCCGAAACAAAATTGGAATGCCTTTGATATCGTGCCATGGTAACGTAGATGTGCTTCGTAGATGTATCACAAGCGGATTTTTCCCAAATGCAGGTTCGTGTACAATTGAATGCGTTTTATTTTGTATCATTTTTTTTTAATGAAACCAATTTAGCAAATCAGAATACAGAATTGAGCAATTAATAACACTGTCTGATACAATTTTCAGCTTATCTTCATCATTCGGGCATTTATCGAACTTGCAGAGGCAATCGAGAGATGGAGATTCATCCATTATCGTGTCTCTACACCCTTCGACAACCGCAATACATTGTCTTTTGTGAGCTGCTTCACACAACAAAGGTGTTTATGAAAGAGATCACCGTGATTGAAGGAGATTGGCTTACCGAATTGGCACCACACTACTATGTCAAGAAGGGCATCCGATATGAAGACCGTTGAAAATCAAACAATTTCTAGCTTTCATTATAACACAGAAATCAACTAAATAAAGCAACATTATCTGATAATAAAAACGTACAATCCAATTGAACAAGCCTCCGGCAGAGCTGAATGTCGTTGACTGAACTACATTAGCACATGTGCATACGTAAAAACGCCAACAAAATATTCATTTCGTCGAAAGTATATACATTCGTCAACGACCATATCATGTAAAAAGCACCAGTTCTCGTCCGATCACTGAAGTTAAGCTGCATTGAGCATGGTTAGTACTTGAATGGGTGACCGTCTGGGAACACCATGTGTCGTTGGCATTATTCTTTTTTTTTCAGTGACTAAATCGTTATTTTTTTTCAAGAATTTTAAATTATATTCAAAAAAAATTTAATGGAATGCATTTTTTTTTATGCGAAACTTATCCAATAAAAAGACTCAATGTGGTTTTGAAACTCAAGTGTTTTTTATGTCTATAAATAATTATTTATAAAAAATACGAATAATAAATTGATTGTTTTAATGCTGCATATGTATTATATAAAACATAAAATATGCGGCATTCATTGGGATAAATCAAACTTCTTCTTCCCTTGGCTTGTCTATGTGCTTCAACACTTTTTCAATATTTTGTTTTTTATTGAGTACTAGCCGAATCGGCTTCGCTCGCCGTTCGGCTAGAATTTGTTTGCAAATAATGATTCTGTTGAGGCTATGAAAATTTTGGCATTTTCTCTTCAGAAATGCCGATATTATAGCAAGTACAGTGTTATTTGATCGTAATTATATTGTTGTCGACGCCAAGAAAGCTAATATGTACCAAGAAAATCGCAGCATCGCCAAGTGTTTCCGATGCAATCATTCATTAGGAGGATTTTGCTTCTATCCAGATAGAGAAATTAACTCCGTTGTGCGATTCAATTCAATCGAAATACATACTCTGATAATTCGTCTTGCAATCAAAAACAAATTTTTGATTCCATTATTTATGTACGGTGCACTCAGCGCTTTAATTGTTGCATTTTCAATCGTAACACTTGAAGCAATTCATCAACAGCGTCTGTAGGATTAAATTATCCATGGCTATCCGCATCATCATGTGTATACTATACATATAAATAGTAATGATGAACATGAGAAAAAAATTTCGTCAAACTCCAAAAAATTCAATTCGAAAATCAAAACTGCATAATTTTAAGATGCTTCTTGAGGCCACGCGAAATCAAACGGGTAGCATAACAATAAAACCACGAATAAAAAAAAGGAGAGATAACTGGCTACATACACACACACACACACACACACACACACACACACACACACACAGACGAACATTCAGTTTTAAATATATAGATAGATAGATGTTGTTTCAGTTCTTTTTCCGCAAATTGTATTTACCAAACAGACAACTTTCGATCGTTCATCAAAATACAAATCCTAATTGGATTGATAGAACCACACGATTGATAGAAAATACTGCTTTTGAACGGTGAATGGGGTCAAAATATGCTACAATTCTTATAATCATCATCAATAGTTTATTCAATACTATAGTGCCGTCTCTATTTGAGAAACAATATGGGCTTAAATTGTGAAATTCGAATATTCGTTGATAAAAATTCGAGTATCAAGTCATAAAAATCATCAATTGTTCTATTTGGATGGTTCAGAGCTTGGGAACTGATTAGCTACCTATTGAAATCAGTTTATTGCAGTTGATATCAATATTGCCCAATACAAAGATCGCGATTTATACAGTTTTCTCTCTTTCACACTCAATACACAGCTAAACATATCTACGCGAAACAGTAGTGATTTGACAGATCGCATAGCATTCGCCGTAAATAACATCAAGTTTTTGTTTCCTACAGTATTTGTAATGTCAGTGTATAAGTATATGCAAATGTTATCGTTGATCAACTGCCAAATATTATGGCTGTGGTGGAAAGAAATCACATATGACCATACCATAACAACTTAATATTGATGATATAAATATCAACTTTGGTTTGTTCAATTCAGTTGTCATTTAGCTCCAGTTGAGCTTCAGGTTAAACTTTTTTTTTCTTTAAAATGAGTATTATAACTGGGAATTGGAAATTGGACTTGTTGATAGGAATAATCACATTGATTTATTTCTACCTCAAACGAACGTATTCATATTGGGAACGTAGAGGTTTTGCATCACTGCCAGGAGCCAGTCTTCTGTTTGGCCACTTCAGAGCAACATTTGCACAGAAAGAGTCGGTTGGACATTTCTTCAATAGAGTATACCGCGGCACAAACGAACCATTTTTGGGAGTGTATGGATTTCTGAAGCCAATGCTACTAATAAAAGATCCCGAACTCGTTCGTACAGTTTTAATAAAAGATTTCGCACACTTTCCCGATCGTGGTGTTCATTGCAACGAAGAATATGATCCTCTATCGGCTCATTTGTTTGCTTTATCTGGTCAACGTTGGAAGGAATTGCGAGTCAAATTGTCGCCTACATTCACTTCAGGTACGTAAATTGCTCCGAATATTAAAAAAGCCGAATATTATCGTCAATAACCAATAATAATATCATTGGTAATTTTTATTTTGTAATAACAGGCAAACTTAAAGCGATGTTTCCAACTTTACTCGAGTGTGGTGCGACCTTGCAAAATTATTTGGAAAAAGTGGTGGAAAAAGATGAATTGCTTGATGTTTGTGAGATTTCCGCAAGACATTCCACGAATGTTATCGCTTCGGTGGCATTCGGTATTGATGTTGATACGATCAGTGAACCGAATCATGAATTCCGTGAAAATGGACGTAGAATTTTTGCCGCAAGTTTTTGGAATGCAATTCGATTTTTCTTAAAATTTATCTCGCCGAATTTGATGAGCCTTCTTCGAATTAAATCGGTTGACAATGAAGTCGAAGATTTCATAAAAGCAATTGTCAAATCATCGATTGAATGTCGTGAAAAAAATAATGTGGTTCGCAAAGATTTCTTCCAGCTGTTGATACAATTGCGTAACAGTGGCTCAGTGAAATCAGACGATGAATGGGATACGGTGATTAAAGCTGATGAAAACCAAAAAACGTTGACTCTGAATGAGATTTTGGCACAAACGTTTGTCTTCTTCGCAGCTGGCTTTGAAACATCATCGACAACACTTTCGTATTGTTTGTATGAATTGGCAAAGAATCCCGACATTCAGGAACGAGTGCGTGATGAAATTTACCGAGTATTAGAAGAACACGATTCTAAATTATCATATGAATCCGTTTCGGACATGAAGTACTTGGAGAAATGTATAGACGGTTAGTGGGATTTTTTTTTCAGCACATTCGATGTTTTTTTTTTTAACTATTGATGTTTATAATGTGTATTTACCCTTCTTCATACTCTAATAGAAACTCTGCGAAAGTATCCGGTGTTGCCGTTTTTGAATCGCACATGTGTGAAAGAGTGGTTGATTCCCGGAACGGATAAAGTAATTGAAAAAGGTACTGAAGTCTTCATTTCAGCGTTAGGGCTACAAAGAGATTCCAAGTTTTACCAAGAGCCAGATCGATTCAATCCGGATCGTTTGAATGAAGAGAGCGGTAAAAATCTGGTGAACAAACCGATGTTGACTTTTGGCGATGGGCCCCGTAATTGTATCGGCATGAGATTAGGCAAAATGCAAACCAAAGTTGGCCTTGTACTTATGTTACAAAAATTCAAATACGAT
>NW_022595244.1:22657444-22714017 GCF_009176505.1 Sitodiplosis mosellana
GAGCATGATTCAAATTTCCCCTCTAAAATATGTAAAAACCCAAGCAGAGTTTTCGTCATCAATTTGTACCTATGAGCAGATGACATTCAGATTTTTTTCAGATTTTTTCTACCTTTATCTAAGAATCCGTTCCATTTCTGCAAAAGAATCTACTAAAAACCTTTTTCAAAGGGCCATAAAGAAATTAAAAGACAAGATTGTTGTTTTTAATGAAGTTGTTTCATTTTGAAATGTTGTTGTTTATTCAATTCAGTTTGTAGTTGGCCGATGATCGGCTTTTTACAAAGTAAATAAAATCAGAAACAGCATAAACACATATCGATGAATATCGATATATCCAACGATAGTTGATTGCATATTGTGTTTGGATGCAGATTTACAACTTCAACTTTGTACGACGCCAGTGACGTCTCTTAGCGTTGTATCTGAAATGAGAGCAAACGAGAATGGAAACATTGTTAGAACATGTGTGAGGTTATGTATAATCATGTATTCATTTCGGACATTGAGGTTATGATCATAGGTCAGAACTGGTTGGAAAATGTGTTTTTGAGTATACTTTCGGGCTTCTTCTTGAGCAAATGGACGGAAAAATTTATTTTATGAATTTATTCACTACGCTAAGCACAAAATCAACGGAACTTGACACTATTTTAATGCATATATATGATTGGTGTTAGTGACGACCACGCCATGTGTTCACCGCATAACAAAATTCTATTTAATCCGATTTCACGCGATTTTCGCCGAAAGACACTCAAAACACATTTTCCACTGTATCAATTAATTGCAAAATAACCGAATGGCATTCGATGCACATGATTGGTTCACTTGAAACCTACCTGATTTTGTTACCAGTTCGCATACGAATCCATTGTGGAATCGAGCAGTTTTGCTTGAGCTTTTTAGCTAAGACGCGCTTAATGCGAAAAGACTTGTGGGCAGCCTGCAATAAACCAATGAATTTTCATTAAAACATTACTCATTTACACGGATAAACACAATTTTATGAAGAAAATTCGACAAAATTGTAATTATTTTGAAAAAAATTTACGGAGCGTGTTGAACTACATACCATTTTCCTCTGTAACCACGAGTAGAAGAAATTGTCGTTTGACAGTCAGCGTTAATGTCGTGCGGTTTCTGTTCATACCGGTACGAATGCAGTACTAGATGCGCGCTAGGGTTTTCGGTTCAAGTATGGCAAAGCGGATGAGCTTCGATACCGAAGACAGAGGAAAATTACTTTTTAATGAATTTTCAACTAAATTTCACTCTGTCATAAAAATGTCGAAAAAACTAAAATATCCGATTTAATTTCAGAGCATAAATTGTTGTGATGCTTTTCGCAAATGGAAATCCAAATGAAAAATGTGTCGATACAAAGCATGCCGTATTATATACGGTGAACGTAGTAGACACCATTATAACTAGCGCCAGCATCTTTTTTATGAGATGATTTTTTCAGCCAACCGCCAATAACAACAAAAACAATCCATTATATATGAATAGTCAGTAGTAGTCGGAATGTCAAATTCCATGCACTTCATTTGAGCATCGAAGTAAGCAAATTTTTTTCTTTCTTTCTTCATTTCCTTTTTTTTTTCCACATTTTGGACCATTGTTTGGCTTTTCAATTTGTTTTGAGTAAAAAAGTGAAATGTTTACTTGAAATTTGAATGAGAATACTGCAAAAGAGATGCATTGTTTGTATTACTGCAATGTCGTTGCTTGAAGCAAAGGAAGATATATATAATATTGAGAGTAATTTCGAATGAGAAAATTGTATCGTAAAAATTTCTGTATGTGAGAAATTGGTGCTACGATTTATAATACGAATTGAATTGTAAAAGATTCGCAAATAAAAATAGCGATAGCAAAGCGAGAGAGAGGGAATGTGTGTGTGAGAAATACGTATTGCCATTCAGTGGTATAGTTTTCCTCATTGTTCACTCAATGTCATGCATAATCATAACACGATCTACTAGTGTGGCTACTCAGCTGAGCCAGTCGTTTGCGAAAGAAAAAAAAATCCAAATCGTTTCCCACATGAATGATCCATACACAAAAATAGGCTCTTAAGTTATGAATCGTCTGTATGATTGTAATGTATGTTTACAAGTGAAAAACCAAAAAAAAATAATCAGAAAAAAAGTTTCATCGTCAAAGCCACAGGCAAGCTGTCGTTTGTGGTGACGCGCGTGTGTGTACGTGTGCGTCAAATGCATAACCATTTGTTTTGATGGTGTGCGTGCATGTGTTTTTTTAATACATTTCCGATTGTATGCGTCGACGTGTGCGACTGACACTCAACGATATGGGCAAACTGTTTTCTGTTTGGTTTTTTCTTTCTCTTCTTTTATTGTATTATATTCCTATTTTGAACGAGCAACCATTGCGTTACCGTGCGTCTTTTGGCTAGTGCATCGGTTTCTATTTAATAAGACAATTAATGCTTTCTCATTTAGCGCGTTGGAGTATGTGTGTGCGTGTGTACAAGTGTATTTGGTACTGGAACGCAACATACACGTAATCCATCGTGAAAATATCGTCATAAAACATCCAAATTCAAAGTAGAAAAAAAAAATCACTAAATATGATATGCTGATTTGACGACAGTGCAAGAATTTATCAATTTTACTGCGGTACACACACACATTCAAACGAAAATTAAGTAAGCAAATTTAACACACGAAATGGACAAACAATTCATTTGTTTGGTTTTTCTGTGAAAGAATCATGTGCGTTTCATTGAATCCGCCTCTAATTGACCACCGAACACGAATCGGTGGCCGCCGTAATTTTGTATTCGTATTCTAGTCAATCTGATAATTAACATACATTTATCTCTCTTTCTGATCATTGCAGAATTTTTTTTCTTCATTTTATTTCACCTTGGCGGCGTTAGGTTATTGAAATTCCATTTTGTTTATTGTGACAGAGAACAATCGACTCGGAGCCTGGGATCTGTTTATGTTCATTTCACAATCACCACTCAGACTTTACATATACGACACAAACACACACGACAGCTGGCACGAATGATCGACATTACATTCGTACAGACAACCGACACATATGCTGTTGAATAAAAAAGAATGAACCCGCAGCATTTGAATTATAACCACAACCAAGCAACATTTCATCAAGAAAAACAGTGAGTGCACATATTTGGAGCAAAGCTAAAATTGTTTATTTTTAAAACAATATGTTTAAACACAAATGGTTTTGTTGTTGTTTACTTTTTGTATGCGTATAGAAAATGGGAGAATGCAATCAGTAACTACCAAGGACCCGATCCGCTGGAGCTTTGGTACGAATTCATTTGCTGGTATGAGCAGAACATTCAACTTGACCATGAGCGTCTGTTTGAAACGGTTTTGGGCAAATGTTTGTCCATTTACGAAACACAACAACACTACAAACAAGACACAAGAATGGTCAAACTCTGGATGAAATACGTAAGTTCTATAAATATTTGGTTCGCTTCAACGAAATAGAATCGATCACTATTTATTTATCTTCTCATCAGATTGGGCTTAAAAACAATCCGCTTCAGTTGTATCAAGTGCTGTACCAGCGTGGAATTGGAACGCAATGCAGCATTTTCTACATTGGATGGGCACACTACTACGACTCGGCGAATGCATTCAAGCAAGCGGAATCGGTGTACAATCTAGGATTTCAGGCGAATGCACAACCGTACAGTGCACTTGAACGATCCCATAAAGATTTTCGATTTTCACTGTCACAACGAATGCTTTATAATGATCAACAGTCGAAAAAACGAACCGTGTCTCAATTGAACGATCAACGACAACAATTGACCTCGTTAAATCCGTCATCTTCATCGCCAAACGTACCGAATTTTCAACATGCACAAAATAATTATACGCCGCCACCGCCGATGAATCAACAACAACAACAACAAAATTCCTATACACCACCGCCACCACCACCCACCGCACCATCGACACAACAGCAACAGGTTCATCATCAACAACCACAACAAATATCATCGTCGCAACAGCAGCAACAGCCGTATCAGAGTCCACAGCAACAACAAACGGTGCCACAACAGCCACCAGTGCAACAGCAACAAACGGTGCAACAGCAATCACAGCCGTATCAAAGTCCACAGCCCATGCCAACGTATCAAGGATATAATTCGCCAGCTGAAGAACAGCAACCACCAGCCAAAAAGTTCCGTGGCCAAGAAGAACAACGTACTTACAATAACTATAACAATTACCAACCGGCGACGCAACCAGCCACCCAGATCGATTATAATCGGGAAAATGTGAATGGAACCGAATATAACAATCAATATGCTGAAGCGAAGACGAATAGCGATGAGTTGAACAGTAGCACGAGTGCAGCTTGTGCCCTTGCGCTAAATTCAGTGTACAGTGATGAAGATGGATCCGAAGACTTTGGAGCTTATAGAAGCTACAATGAAGCTACATCGAATGTGGCTGAAACGACCAAATATCCTGACGAAACGTTGACATATTCGCGGACCAACAATGCGTCAGTTGTCGAACAAAATTCACAACCTGGAGGCTGTATTTTATCACCGAATTTTGCTCGGTTTGCCAAAAACCATTATGATCCATGGAGTTGGCCAATTTTCCTCGACGAACCCGATACGAACAAAGTTTGTAAGTATCCAAGGCATTTGGTTTATCCGGGAAATGGTTGCGAATACAGTTTAGAAGAAATTCGTGCTCGAAATTATACCAAAGTGATTGAAACAATCAAAGAACGGAATCGACTGAGAGAAATTGCGTTGAATGAACAACGACAAATGAACCAAATGCAAAATGTGCACCAGCAGCAACGATTTGAAAATCATCCACAGCATCAAAGATATGGTGAACAGCCGGAACAACAACATCAACTTCAACAACAACCAAACTACCAACAGCAGCAACAGCAGCAACAACAGCAACAGCAACAGCATATAATGCGACAACAACAACAACAACAACAGTACGAACAGCAGCAAGCGTACGAAAAACAGCGCATGGCCGAAATGGAGCGAGAAAGAGTGATGAAAGAGCGTGAACGCAGTCGTTTGGCCGCATTGGAAATGCAACGGGCCAAGGAACATGAAGAGCAACAACGTCGATTGGCCGAACAGCAAAAAATGCAGCATATGCAACGACAAGCTTCCTTTGTACACCAGGTAATGTCATTTTTTCGCTTCTATTTCTAAGAAATGTTGATCAAAATGGAATATATATACTTTCTGCAGCAACCAAATCGGGGTCATGCTCAGCCAAGCCCACATCCTCCGCACTCTGTAAACAACCATTCGGGATACTATGAGCAGAATCAGTCACCAGTGTATAGCAACTATGTCAATTATCCAGCGCCGAATCATCAAAACAGCGCTCCAGTCCAGTATCCGCTACAAGCAATGCAATCGATACAACAGGTGCAACAGCCACCGGTTCAGCAAGTGCAACAACAACAATACTATAATCAAAATCACATGGCACCTCAAACGTCGATGCATTCCCAACCACAGCCACCGCCGCCAGTTAATCATCAAAATGATATGTATCAGTCACAGCAACCTCGTTATCCACCACAAGCAATGCCGCCACAACATCATCAGAACATGATGCCTGCCACACCATCGATGCAGATGCAGTACCAAGATACTAGTTATCAATCTCAGCCACAATCACAGAACGCGCCGCAGCCGCAGTATCACGAATATCAATATCCCATGCAACCAACGGCAACGGCAGTTCCGGTCAGTAATTCCAATAGCAATTACAGTGCTCAGCCTCTGGATGAAGAAGGACCAACGGTGACGGAATTGAAGACTGTAAATTGTTTTGCCGATGATATCGAAGAGCAAATTGAAGCATCAACCATTGTGCTTAAAAATGGTTCCGATAAATTACAGAAAATCACCATAAAATATCGTAAAGAGAAAGCAGAAGGTGAAATTCAACCAGTGCCTCCTTCGGTGACGACGCCCAGATCAAGGCGATCGAAAAAACCAAAATCAGGTGATAAAAGTCGAACGGCCATAAAATCAAGTCTCGATAGTGAATCGGAAAATTCGACATTCATGAATAATGAAGAGTTCCAAGCGGAGTCAAATGACTCGTTCTCGACTCCAACGCTCACAAGCAAATTGTCCAAATCGAGGAGAACCAAAACAAAAACGCCAAAATTTGAACCAACCTATTTACAAGATGATGACTCTTGCTCAAATTCCGATTTCAATACACTTTATGGCAAGTACAGTAATGAAGGTGCCGATGCAACTACAAACGAAGGTGGACGCAATGTTCGATTTAACTTTACCGGTGCTACGTCGACACCGATTCGGAATAACAATAATATTAATAACTATCAATCACCATGCTCATCGGCCAAACCAAGCTACAAAAGCAATGAATCGTCGTCGAAATCATCGACACCACGAAACACATACAAATCTCTGCGCCGGCGAACATCGAATATTTCACTTTTGAACAGCACTTTGAATGATAACGATGACTCGATGACCTCATTCTCAATGGTCGAACCAAACAGTTTCTTCGAAACGGAAAGCAACGAAGAGTTGCATCAACAACGATTGGACAAAGCATTGAAAACAATCGATACACACTTCAAGAAGGATCACATCGATCCGTTCAATTCGGAGTTGTGCAAAGCATTTTTGACCAAAGCCGATTTTCCATCCAGACAACATAACGAATTCTACAAATTATCAAGCAATTTGCTGTCGAAGCTATCAAATACGAGATACGTTACGATCGGTGATGTTCGATTCAATGTAGAAAAGGAAATTGGACGCGGTGCATACGGAAATGTGTATCGTGGTGTAAATGTAAACACGAGCGATGTTGTTGCATTGAAATTCCAAAAACCACCAAACACATGGGAACTGTATATTTGCTATTCAGTTCATCAGAGAATTAAAAACCGGAATATGGTAGGTTTCCCTTGGCAATTTGTATTCTTTTTGATACTCATCATAGTTTTCATTTGGTATATAACAGCTACTTGGCTTTATGGATATATCGTCCGCCATCATCGCACCAAATGCAAGTATTTTTGTGTCGGAATTCTCACAATTTGGCTCTTTGCTCGATATTAACAATCGCATTCGTCAATCAACAACAAAGGTGAATATTTTTTTTTTATCAACGCGATATCAAATATGGATAGAAGTATTTTGTTGTAACTTGTGAGTTATATGAATTTTTTTGTTCCCATAGGTTATGCACGAAAGTCTTGTGATGCACTTTACCAGCCAAATATTGAACATAGTTCATTATTTGCATTCCTGTAAAATAATCCATGGTGACATTAAACCCGATAACTTTTTGCTCATGAAAGTGTAAGTTTTTGAATGAAAAGTATAATTTCTTATAACAACAAGAAAATTCACGTTTTCAATGTCGTTGTTTGCACATTTATAGACCAAATCCAAACTCAGATGTGCCGACTTTAAGATTGATCGATTTTGGATGCGCCATTGATATGAAATTCTTCGAGCCAAACACTCAATTTAAAAAGGTAAGGAGATCATTATTTTAGTACAGCATTAAGCCAGAATTGAATTTGAGTAGATTTGAAATAATTTTATCCTTATTATAATGGACGTAGACTTCTCATATGAGAAGTACTTGATAGAAATTTGTATTTTTCAAATGAGATTCATTGTTTTGATTCAATCAACAGGTTATTCAAACCGATGGATTCACGTGCCCTGAGATGTTGGAAGGTCGCCAATGGTCCTATCAAACAGATGTATTCTGTGTGGCTGGTACTGTTCACGCCATGCTCTTCGGCGAATACATGCAAATGGTCAAGAAATTTGGCCAATACGAAATCAAACAAAAGTTGCCACGGTAAACAATTCAATTGATTTTGAGATAATCTCCCACATATTTGCTGCTATTGTGAATTCAGTCATGTCAATATATTCTTGTCATAATCCATGTGAAAAATGCTCGTATCTAATCTATACGAAAATCTATTCTCTTGCTGCAGGTACCTGAAAAAACACATATGGACGGAATTCTTTTCGGCATTCCTCAATATCAAAGATGTGCACAGTTTACCAAATCTATTGGAAATAAAAGAGAAAATCGACCATGAACTAGAAAGCATGGAATCCGAACTACAATCGCAAATTCGAACCCTTTCGAATATTTTATACAAACGTTAAGTAGCTCAGTAATGTGCTAGCTATTCCGAATCAGAATAACGCAAAAAAAAAAATCCCGAAAAGTTCTAAAAAAAAGAAGATGTGTACAGTTCAAGTAAAAATTTATATTTTAATTGAGGCTTTTATAAGAACTGAAAAAAATCACCAACAACAAATTAATATTTAACAAGTTTTTTTTTCGTTGCAAAGCTTCCTTTTTTTCTCAACACAATATAGTCATTTTGATAACATTCTAAATTTTTGAACGTCGAATGAAACCGAAAAAATGACTTGATTTGTATAATTTGATACAATTGACACCTGTTGTTTAGCTTGAGTATATCTATTTTGGCCATCAAGAAATAGAGTAAATACTTGTTAGCATATTCACAATTCAAGCGACATTTTTTCACCGACAATTGCTAAATTAGGCCACTATTTAAATGTTTTTTTTTTCTCTTTGTCTAGTAAATAAAACGATATTTATTTTATCAATTAGTCTGATTTCGATTTGACTGTATAAAAAAAATCAATATAATTTGATATAATTTAAGCTTTTTAATCTGATTTTCTCTCATCAACATTTCAACTGTGAACCTGAAAAAACGCACAATTTTGGTTTTTGTCGTGGAACAAATTGATGTCAGTCAACCTCCTTCTAGTTGGTTTCAATAGAAATTAAAAGCCGGCAACAGCAAGTTTTTCGGTTTGTTTGTTAGCATTGAATTTGGTAAATGTTGTGTGCGGAGTTGGGCAGAGTCCTTTCCAAATTAGTAAAAAAAAATCCGTTTAGTGAAAATTTTAGTGTCGAATTAACTGGCATCTATTGCGTGTGTCTACTCTTCGGTTCACACAATTTATTTTTATAAGCATATCATAATGAGTGCATATTTCGAGTGGAGGACATGATGCCTCGGACGGACAGCTTGTTTCTGTGTTTCTATTACATTAGAGTATGGTGTCCGTCCAGGGCATTATGACCGCCACTCCATATTTCGATTCGATTTAGTTGTGAAGCAAAATGAAAAAAGATAGAAAATGGAAAGACATTCAATTGTTGAAATTCAATTGGAAGTCTGGCCTCGATAATTTGATTCAAAAACCAAACTAACATTTCTATCTCGTCACCAATTTCGGGTGGAATACTTAATTAACTCAATTTACTTCGTGCGAACAAGTAAATCCACTTTGAATATTAGAAATATAAATGGAATGTAAAAAAAAACAAAGATTATTTAAAAGAGAATATAAAATGAATGCAATTTTTTAATAGAAATTTAATTTTATGAAAATTATCTTAAAGATTGAATTGATATTAAGAAACACAAACTAACTACTACGAATAAAAGAATTTTTAATTCAATTGTGAATTTCAATTGGTTTTATTTTAAAGCTGAAAAAAATGACGGAGACGTCTGTTCAAATTGACTTGAAAAAAGAAAAAAAGGAAAGTATTCAATTGATTTCTATATTCTTATAATAAAACGCATCATAAAATGTGTTTGTACAAGAAATTTTTATTTTATCAAATGTTTCTCGGTGTGAAATATAGAATCCATAATGTGGCAACAGTTTGGAATTCTATCAAAAAAATGTATGGACACATTTCTGAGAATAAGGATGATTTTTAGTTGCTGGAACCTGTTTATTTTTGTATAAAAATATTTCTCCAAAAAATATAAATGATATAATTAAGCATAAATCTCCACATCAAATGAGATTAATTCAATGCGAACGAAGACTGTTCTTTTAGATTTGGATTTGTAGAACATCACCGGCAGCCTTGACGATGTGACGTGCTGAAAGACCGAATTGGTCGATGAGAACGGTTGGTGGACCGGAGCGTGGCACCTTTTGCACGGCCAAGTGTTTGACAACGATACGTGGTTGTTCAGCGACGGCATGCAAAACAGCTTCTCCTAAACCACCTTCTTTGTAGTGATCTTCAACGACAACAACACGTCCTCCAACAGCCTTGGCGTTTGCAATGACAGCGGCTTCATCCAATGGTTTGATTGTGAATGGATCCAATACACGAGCGTGGACACCTGATTTCTCCAATTCAGCAGCAGCAGCGAGAGCTTCGTACAAGGTGATACCAGCGCCGATCAACAAAACTGTGTCGTTGTCTGATTGACGGACAACGTGAGCCTTACCGACTTCGAATTTCTGGGTGTTTGAGTAAATGACAGCAGTGTTTGGTCGTGATGTACGGATGAAGCAAATGCCTTGTGTGTTGGCGGCCAATTCAACGGCACGTTCTGTGCTCACAGCGTCTGATGGATAGAAGACTGTGCTTCCTGGAATTGTACGGAACATAGCGATATCTTCAAGACCCATTTGACTTGGACCATCTTCACCGATTGAGACACCGCAATGTGAACCGACAAAGTTAACGTTGGTCTGTGAGATAGCGCCCATACGTATTTGATCGAATGCACGCGAGAAGAAGGTGGCAAATGTCGAAACGAAAGCAACAGTACGGCCACGGCATGCAGCACCGATAGCAACGCCGGCCAAATTTTGCTCAGCAATGAAGCATTCGATGTAACGGTCTGGGAATGCTTTCTTTAATTTGTCTGAGTAGGTTGAGTTTTTGGTGTCACCATCCAAAGCAATCACACGACCGTTGTTGGTAGCAATCTTGGCCAATGCAGTACCGTATGCCAAACGGGTGGCTACTTGTTCGCCCAATTTGTACTCTGGTGGTGTGGCCAATCGAATGTTGGCAATTTGTACTTTAACGGCATCTTCTACTGGTTTTGGTGGGGCAATTTGCAATGGTCCTTTGTTGTGGATAAAACCATTCAAATGCTTGATAACAGCATCGGCGTGTTCTCCCAATGGCTTTCCATGCCAGTTGTCCAAATCTTCAATGTTTGGAAAGAATTTCCCCTTGAATGTCTTTGCAATGATGGCAGTTGGCTTGTCCTTGGTAACACTGGCTTCATGGAAGGCTTTGCACAACTCTTCGACATCGTGTCCGTCGACGACGATTGCGTTGAAACCGAAGGCATCCAAACGTTTGCGGTACACTTCCATGTTGTGTTGAAGTGAAGTAGCTTCTGATTGACCCAAACGGTTAACATCGAAAATAACGCACAAATTGTCCAAGTTGTAGTGGCTAGCGAAGTGCAATGATTCCCAGATTGAACCTTCAGCTGATTCACCATCACCAACAATGGCATAAGTACTAGATTGAAATTGAAAATTTATTAAAATGGATATCGATTGTTATATTCGAATTCATTTTTTCTTCCACTTACCGGTATGAAGCTTTGTCCAAGTACTTGCCGATGTAAGCCATACCAGCGGCAACAGCAACACCTTGTCCAAGCGAACCGGTACCAACATCGATGAAGTTCAATCGTGGCGTTGGGTGACCTTCCAAATCCGAATCGAATTTACGCAAGTTGTTCAAGTCTTCGATTGGGAACAAACCAGCTTCAGCCCAAGCGGCGTACAAGATTGGGCAAGCATGACCTTTTGACAAAATCAAACGATCGGATGATGGATTGCGTGGTTCTGATAGCTTATAACGCATTGTGTTGAAGAACAACACTGACATTATTTCAGCGATTGAAGAGCATGATGTTGGATGTCTGAAAGAGAAGTGAATTTTTTTGGTTCATTTAGAAGGCAGATCCAACATCTTGGGAAATATTTTCATTATTGAATAATTGTTATGAAATTCGATTCTGGAAAAGAACCGAACTTATGACATTTGAACAATGATCAATTGCCGTTTCTTTCTTTGAAACTACATTTTCATCGGAAAGTTGCATATATATTCTAATCGTTTTTTTTGCCTACTGAAAATTAATGTTATTATTGAATAAATAAACGAGTGTATTGGTTTCAATGTTAAGTGCATGCGTTCTCGTGTGTTCGATAAGGCCATTGTCATCACGCATTTGTTTGCTTGATACCTTTCTAAAGTGCCTCTCGGCTATAAACTATCTATAATCGTAATAAAAAAAAACTAATTGACTTTAAAAAGGCACATTCGATTCAATCGACCTTTGAAGTAATATTCATTTCGAAGGAGTTATTCGATGGAAAATTATAAATAGTGATTAAAATGAGTCCTAACGTTTTTTGCAATTTGGGCATAAAACAAATCTTATCTGGTAGAGGTGAACTTGATAACCGATTCTTATATAAAAGATGTACGGAATCAACATAACGGACACTTTAAAATCACGGAAGTATTTGTGTGTCATACGATTATTGAAATACTCCAAAATGATTTGTGAATGACAAAATTTCTCCTCCAACGGAAAAAAATGAACAGAAATAGACCGAAGCCGTAAATACGGTTCCATCACAACAGAAACTCCAATTTGAAGCACTCAAAAAACCGGCCGAATGTGACGTATACATCACTATTGAAGCACGCGGCTTATCGCAATTGTCATGCCCACCACTTGTGGATGTTTTTTTTTCTGTCACCGTTGTAGTTAAAAAACATTTTCTTTCTGCCTTTCTCGCTATCTCTCTATTTCTCTCTCTCTCTCTCTCTCCCCCTCTCTCCCCCCACCCAATCGTATAACTTTGAGTATTCCAGTTATATAATTGAACGCACACGTGTATGTGAAAACAACAAGTAGTTGTATTTGACTTTTCTGCAGGAAATTGTTGATAACCGATCAAGGTACTCAAAAAAATGTTATGGCGTCATTTGCAACGAAGCTAGTAAAAATCGTACGAAAAACGTCAAAATATATCTGGATATCGAATGACATATATATTTTCACCAGAAAATTAAACGTATTTCTTCTACAATAAATTCTTTTTCAACGTCTACAATAGCGTGGTATGCACCGCGAAGAGGTTTTTCAGTGTTACATCGTTGCGGCAGTATTTTATTACAAACTCATCGAAGGTCAAAAAGGACATCAAGTCTATATAATGTAATTCTATCGAATGGAAGAAAAAAACGCGTACAAAAACCCGATCAAAAGTCTGCCTTTGACATTGAAACGAATAAATTTAAAACTTAGTCCAACACACACACATACACACAGAGAAAAAATGTGTGCCGATGAAATGTGAATGCATTCAAAATGAAGACCGCGTGGGTATTTTCCATCACTTATGTTAGAATTTACAACAACAACAGAAAAAAGAAGAATATGCATTTCCTTACCCAGATTTCGATGCTTGAGTCGATGTAATTGAATGAATACGCAAGCGGTGAGCAATATCACGCAATTCTTGAACAGTTTTTGATTCTGGTTTATGATAGTTCACCATTTTTACGGTTTTACACTGCTTCGTCTTTACTTTTGAAATGAAAAAAATGTTCAAGACTTTTTCTTGACTTGAGAGATATTCTACTTCAACCGGCGACTCCAAATAAAATTCGCTCCAAACTGTACGACGTATCAAAGCCGACTAAATGAATTTGGAAATCTCATGCGTTCACGACACACGATTTCTCTTTCATTCAGTAGACACGACACGCGATAACGCACACAACACGCTACAACGAGACAACTATCCAGTTGTCAATCGTTCCAGTTGATGAACACACACACTCACCGCAGCCGACTATTCCATTCCTTTAGAATGAACGTATGTCGTGAATGAAGTATCGTCTCACTGTTACGCGTATAGAGATCTCTTTCGCGCTTACTTATGTACCGAAATTAATGCCCAAACCTGGAATCGAATGTTCTAATCGGTTGACTTTAAATACGCTTAAACCGTCCAAGAATTGAAGAACGCTTTGTTAATACCTCGGCAAATGACTTTCAAACTGGTTAAGTTGTAATGATACTATTTTTAGCTAAATCTATTAATTTTGTTGATGTTAATGATTACGTCTCAAGAACGTAGTCTAAGGCATGCTGTTGGATCAGTACGCCACAACAATTGATTATTTAGCATAGCATAGCAGCAGCACAGCATTTGTTTACATACACATTCATTCATCATTTTGGGCTATTCTGGGTCAGGTTTTGATTGAGTCAGTGGTCAAATTTATTGCATACATTCATTGAATCAAGTTTACAATTCAGTCAGTTTGGTTTTCGATTAACTGTATACATAAATATACATACATACATATTAAAAATATTACGCATCTCGCGTCAGACGTGTTTTGTTCATTTATTTCAAGAAGGGACATTCCCGGTCCATGTTTAACACAACTTTGTGGTCAATTGTTGACAATATTTAGTTGACGTCTCACGTAAAACACCATTTACCCACTTTCATTTGCTGTGGAACGCATAAGTCGAGCCTATGCACATAAAACCGCAACTTGTTCTCCTTCTTCTGCAGTTGTCGTTCGTTGCTGCTGCTGCTGATTCAGTCGTTATCTTGCTGCTCAAGTAGATAGATGGGGGTCAAGTGGCTTAAAAGTGAAATCTGTGATATCATTTAGAAAGTCTAGTGTAATCGAACATGATTTATATGAATTGTGTTGTCAAATATTTGGCGTTCCTTTATTTCTTATCAACATGTCTGTACGCATATGGAGCACTAATACCGAGTAATACACATTTTACTCTTCGGCAATTTAATAATTGATCAATAGGAAGATCAAATGAGTGGTTTCTATTGAAAGTTTTCTAAAATTCTTTTGGAAATGTAGAATACTGGCGCTGGATTTCATCATTTACTTCCAAATGCTTTACGAAACGAAAAAAATTGTTTTGTTCAATTATTTACGGTTTTGAAAACACATTCCTCAACTAGCTTTATTCGATCAATGTAATTTGAGTTTTATGTAATATGGCGCTAGTGTTTTACATTCTTCACAGATTACCCATTGCAATTAAACTGTAATTTACTTAAGATCACTGAATGTCAATGCTATTCGACGGCAAAGTTTGTTAAACTATACAGAAACCGGTTCATTGTTTTCATAACCATATGTGCACTTTTATCGCCATCGTTGCCGTTGTCGTCGTCAACAATGTGACTTTCAATAAAAAAAACATTGTGTCATCGATTGTAATTCTGTATATTTGCGACTGAATGTTCAATTCTTGAATTTTTTTCAGGCCCCAAAACACCAAATGCAAAATGTGGTGTTCAATTATTTGCAGATCGGGTAAAATTTTTTCAGATCTTTTTCTTGGTAACTCTCGAACTAAATCCAATCACTTTCAAGTGCAGATTATTGGTGGTAATGTTACGGGAATTTATGACTATCCATGGACAGCTTTGTTGCGATATCGTAATGAGCGGAAGCAATTGGAATCGTGGGGATGCAGTGGATCATACATAGGTTGAAAAAATTTAATAAAAATCTGACACGCAAATATATCAAGTAATGTATCATTTTTTTCCAATGGAAACAAACAGGTGGCCGAACAATTATTACGGCGGCGCATTGTGTGGACGAACAATCGAAACGAGATTTGGGAGACTTGTAATGAGATTTTATTTTCGTTTGATTCGAAATGGCTCACGTTGGAAAATGTGTTTTCAGGCAATTTGTACGACTTGGTGAATACGATACCGAAACAAATCCTGATTGTATCGACTATGGGGACGACAAAGACTGCAATGAGCCACCATTCGATTCGGCAGTAAAAAGCAAGTTCTATCGATCAATGATTGTTGATGTTCTCCAATTTAAACCCCTCCAATTAAATAATATAGATATTTTAATACACCCAAAACGAACGGAAACATCCAAAGAATACGACATTGCTATTATTATTATAGAAACGAAACCGCCATACACAGGTAAATTGATAGAATATTCCATATTTTATGATAGTTTCCAATTAAAAATGGAAAATTTTATTACTTATTTATAAATAGCGATTTTAAATCTTCAATTTTAATTTGAAATCTTCCTTATTTTCAAAAAAAAAAATAATAAAGATTCTCTTTATCAGACTTCATTCGACCTATTTGTTTGCCGGATTTGGCCGAGAAGGACCTTTTCGATCCAGAGGAAGTATTGTATGTGACAGGGTGGGGATGGACAATTGGATGTAAGACAGCAAGAATGAAATTGAAAAGGACATTGAATTGAATTCATAAAATTAGAACATTCAAATCTGAATCTCATCAAAATAATAAAAAAGTGATTTTTTTGACTAAAAAAATGAATCTCAGGGGAATTTGTCCAAATTTCAAGAAAAAATATGAAATTCCCATTTTTATTAAATCATTCATCATTCTCACTACCGTAGATGTTCGCAGTCCAAGCAATGTTAAACGACACGTTCGTATTGAGGCAGTTCATCATGATGTTTGTCGTAAACAATATGAGAAAATTAGTTTGAATCCGGTAATTGTTGCTTAATTGTTGCTTTTGAAGAAAATCTGAAAAAATGTTTACAATATTTCTTTTCAGAACTCGCAAATGTGTGCCGGTGGTAAGGGTGGCCATAATGTAAGAAGGGAATTGTGTATGTTTTTTCGTAGAACTTTATATGTTTTCTTTACTTTGCAGCCGTGTAGAGGTGATTCGGGCGGTGCATTGATGCGTCTTGTGCTCGGAACTTATTGGCAGTTAATTGGATTGGTGTCATTCGGGCCAGGAGTTTGTGCCATAGAAGGAGTCGATGGAAAAGCAGCCGTTTTTACAAAAGTCAACTATTTTATACCGTTCATTGTCCAAAATTCTCTCTAAAAAAATTGTATCACAATAATTCCGAATTTATTGATTTCTACTAGCTGGAAGGAAGGAAAAATAAAATAAAAGACTTTGGTCTCATTTAAACTTGTTTACTTCAATTTTATTTGTTGTTTTTGAATTTATAAAGAATTTTACCTTACATTCAAACGACTTAAAATGTTAGAAATAAAATTAAGAAATTCAATATTCATTTCCATTCTCTGTTTTTTTTTTTGTTCTTTCAATAAGTTATCTACATGCTTTTTGTCCAGTTGATAAGTATCAATAATATAATAATAGTAATAATATGCAGGTGACAACTTGCAATTTGATCATTTGAATAACAATATACATATAATGTTTGTTGGGTTTCCATTCGAATACCGTACACCAATATTTTTGTTGTTGTTGTTGTTGTTGTTGTCATCATGTTGGTAATCAACTGTGTTATTGGAAAGAATAAAACGAATGAGAGCTGCACAAATGGTGTTTATGCTCATCGGCTATTGTAAAATATGTCAAAAATGTATTAAAATGCACCTCAACTATTCTGTGTGCTATGGAACATTTCGGAAAAGAGCCCGGAGTTCAAAATTATTTGTTGTAAAATTCAAAATATTTCCATATGTCTATTGTCAGTGTGTGAAAAATATAACAATCGCAATTGGCCACATTCTTGGATAAATAGTCGGTTCATTTTTTTTGTTTTATTTTTCTTTATTCCTGAGCTTTGGTTATCTCGCCCTGGTGATATGGTTCGGACAATGTGTTTGGAAGTATTGATTCAATTCACATTCAGCAGGTTTTTATCATCATTTTTCGGTTCAACGGGCAAAAATTTAATTTGTTTGGCTATATAAATACATATACACTTTCAAATGAATCATCATCATAGAACAACACTATTTTGAACTACGATTAGGCCTTTTTATTCATTAAGCGGATCATTTTTCATTCAGGTTACACAGTACATGCACAATTGCACACACACATTTGTAAGATCAATTTCATACGGGGTGTGAATTTTCCTAGGGGCAAAGAACACAAGCGCTTGAGACGAATTTGTACGAGTTTTTGTGAATCGTACGACTGTGTATACGAGACATTCGCAGCGCAGTGAGTGTACAACAACAATAACAAAGCCACGAACACATGAATATATGCGAATCTATGTGAATCTCACAACTTGTTACAAGCCCCTAGGAATTTTCAAAGTAACGCTTGCGTTTTTTGTGGTTACTATTTTGATGGCAGTTTTTTTTTTTACTTTTCGCTCTGAAACACTTTGAAATCTCCGCACCCAATGAAACAATTCATGAAACAAACTACAACTTTACAACTCTTCGGTAGTAAAAATGGTGGGTGAACGCGATATGTGTTAACTTTGATTGGCATTTTTTTAATTGTGATTTTTTCTTGTTGAAAATTCGACTGAACGACTCACTCCCAGAGTCACATAGTTTTTTTTCATGTGTAGTATTGAGGGATTTCCACTTGATATTTATAAAATTATGTGTTCTATAAACTGCTCGCTAAGTGCTACCAAATTCGGTTTAAATAATTTTAGTTATTCATTATTTCAATAATAGTGAGCGTAGAGGAATAAGGGAAAATCTAATATTCATTGAAAAAGTATGAGTTTTGAACAAACGGAGATGGAAAAAAACCATTGCAATTGAAGGATACAAGTGCAATTAAGGTGTTCTGCAATCATTAAAACGACAAAGATGCATGCAACTGTGTTCAAGATTTGGAATCTATACGACGAATAAAGTGCGTTTGGATTGGAAAGAACCGGAAATTTTTCTCGAATCGAAATTTAGCCATGTTCAACACATATTGTGTCATATATTAATTTAACTCATGCATCATCTAAATGAATCGATATTTTCGTGCGCAATTATTTAAGGAAAAAGAAGAAGAAGAAACTCAAAGGTCATTTTAATAGTGGTGGTGGTGGTGGTGATGGTATATACATAAGTTTTGTTCATATTCAACGCGATAAATATAAATAGATTAATCGTAACAGTAATATGACCTTTCAGCGACTTTTCATTAATTCATCTCTCTTCATCCACCCTATTTTATATTCATATTGACTTATATTGGATATAACACACTGCGAATCTGTTCAGAGATGCCTTATTTATATTATATGAATGGTTTGGAGCGAAAATGTAATACAAAAAAGTTGAGCGGAAAAATTTCAAAGAAAAGGGATAGCTATATAGTTCACTATAGTTTACTATACAGTTTACTATATAGCTATCCCTTTTCCTCTCATTCATCATCGACATTTTTCCGCTCAACTTTTCTGTATTACATTTTCGCTCCAAACCATTCATATGTCAACAGACATCGCGTAATTCAGTGTGTTTATCTTAAATTTGTATGTCATCTTGAATCATTTATTCGAAGGTGCCTTATTGGTACTTTTTTTTAAAAAAATTAACATCACTCGTCATCAACGCGTCATCGCTCAACTTCATTTATAGTTGTTCCACTATATTTTACTAGAAAAAAAATTGAAAGGAGAATAACGCCCATACCGAGTGATTTATCTCTCACTCAAAATAAGTAATACTTAATTTGAAATCATTTTAGATTCTCTCAATCTTTGAAACAACATATTTCATTAATTTATGTGTGAAGTCAATTCATGGAGCGCGACATGATTCCTTAAATTTGATTAAAGTCGTTTGTTCGAATAAATATGCTACGGAGGGTTTGATCCGTTTTCATTGTTGTTTTTTTGGGAAAGAACATCGAAAATGTGCCGTCAAAGCGTCAAGTGTCCGAAATGTTATTTAGTGTAGTATAACGTTCATTGATATCACTGAATCGGGAAGAATGGGTTCCACATTTTGTAGACCAGCTACAACAAACATGATTCAAATAAGTTGCATGTGTGGGTTTATTTATTTTTATTTCTAGTGTTATGGAACCTAGTCATTTCTCGCCCGCTTATGAAACTTTCTATCTTCTTCAGACCTGCCACAAAAGTAAATGATTTGTACTGTCTTCACGACCAGCAATATCGCTTAATGGATTTATTCCCGAGCTTCGGAAATCTTCGAAGCCATCGCCACCGGAGATGATTAGTAAACCGCTGTGTTCGGATGATTTGGATCTCGATGCTTGTGATTTATTTGATGGGTTTTTCTTTTTGTTGCTATGTGATGTACTATCAACGGAATCGCTAGAATTATTATTATTCGGAAGCTTTCCGGCGTAATCGACGCACGTTATGAATCGTACATGTCCTGTGTGACCGTAAGGAATGCCTACAAATTGAAAAAAGTCAAACGATTAATTTTCTGATTCGTTTTCGATTTAACTATCGCAGAAGAAAAAAACAAAAATAAAAAATATTTACCAGTGACAATCGGTTGATCGAGTACGCTATTGTAGGTGCTGACACTGCCACTAGATTTGCACGTTGCAGCTGCAATGGTTAGAATAACGCCAGCACTCGTACCAATCCAAATCAAGTCTTTGCATGCAAGTAGCGATGTAACGCGCAGACAGGCTGCTTTATGCTGCCGAATGATATCATCACAATTCGAAAGCATTTTGTTAACTGAAGGCGCCAAATTCACTTCGAATAAAAGTGCAAGGCTGGAAGAGAGGTGGAAAAATTAGCATACAAAATGTGTCTCAACAATAAAAACGAATCCATGGCTATGACGTCAAGTACCCGATTGACATTGGCATTGGCATTGACATTGACATTGCGGACACCATTTAGTGCGCATTACCTTTTGGAATGAAAACATTTGATTTGAGCGGAGTTTTGTACCGATATCCACACTTGATTATTGTACACAGCCATATTTGTTATTGGTTTTATGTCGGATGAGATTTGCAGTTGATTTTCCATTTGCAGTGTTGAGCTGTTCATCACTTTAATGGTGCCTTGTACGGAGCACCATAATTTGTCGTTGACATTCAATAATTTCGAAATTGGATTTGTGGCCGAACCCAACAGAATTGTTTGTGGTGTTGTAGTGTTCCATGTACCAGCTGCAAATGAAAATTGGTCACCATTTAATTACAACAAACCTTTTTCGTGAAATTCATGTGAAAAAAAAAATAAGATAATTACTTTGATCTCTTGAATATATGATTAGTTCGCCATTGGCCAACGACACGAAAACTCTATTGTCGAGATATCTACGAAAAAGAGAATTGTTTTACATTTAAACACAATCACAATAGTTTTAGTAACGATGAATGGGCTTTGTCACACTTACAATATTGAATAAATGGCGCTAACGAGTTGGATTTTAATCTTATTCTTTTTGGTACGAATATTATCGGTGCAATTGTATACATGAATGCAACCATCTTCAGTACCCAGCCACATCGTTGGTTGATGCTGTTGATTATCGATTGACGAACTATCTTCGGTCGTATGACTGTGTTCAGTGCTCGAATTCGGTGCCGATGTCGACAGTTGTGGCGTTGAATTGGCTTTGGCCGAGTTCAAACGACGCAACGGTTGATTTTGTTCGGGCTCATCTGAATCATCACTGGAACTACTCGAATCAAGTTGTATATCCCTTTCGTTTCCACTGCTACTGTTAGTACCACCTCCGCTCGAATCATTCGACGCTATCGATTTTGTGCTTACATTGCTAGTTTTCTTTTCCAAATTTGAACTTCCATGTGATTTTCGACTCGGTGACGATGATGACGCATTGCTGCTCAACGAAGCAATGCTATCGTTTAGTTTCGTTCGATTAAATGCGGGCACTGAAGCCAAACACAATATGCGCGCATTGCAGACACCATTACACGATGTTACCTACATTATTAGAATGGAGAAAACGGCATTTATTTCGCTTATCATTCAGAATTTTTCTCAGAATTTGCTTACGGTCGGTTCCGGTGACAAACTCAGCACACACACTTGGCCCACGTATCCGTCACTATTGCAAACCCACACATCCTTCTGTGCGCCAAGCGTTGCGGCCGCACACGTGAACTGAAGTCCAGCGCGGGTTTTCCGAATCGACACTTTGTCTGAAATTGTTCAATTGATTTGCATCGCTGAAAATTTGGTCACATTTTAAATCATGTGCACGTGTTCTTACCGATGAATTCGGGTATTGGATGATGATCAAGTGCGGCTGTGATTTTCAATTTAACTTCGTTAAATGTTTTTTCCCACTGCGTACGTTTTTCCGACTTCGGAAAGACAACAGTCATGTGCTGCAATTGACTTCCACTGGTTTAAAAAGAGAAAAAGAGGTAAACGATTCAATCCACAAAAAAAAAAAAAAAAATTTGAGAAGTTAATTTGATGAAATTTTTCTTATTAAATTCCACTTACGATTGGCTCACGGCTAACTCCAATATACACAGCTGTGAATCGTTTGATTGTCGATCGGTTAATTGTCGTTGCAAGTCTTTCTGTAACTCCCGTACATTTTCCTCGATGCTTTGATGCGGACATCTGCAACAATATGCAATAAATTCAACGTTGTTGTTCCAAGGAAATGGTATGGAACACTTACCGAAGGCTCATGGTGATATCAAGGATTTGTTGCAGTTTGGTGCAATCTTCCGTCAAATACTCGATTTCTCTCATGATTTTTCGCACATTTTCATCTTTAGCTGTTGATACAAAGAGGTTTTATTGAATATGCTAATTTGATTTATTCAAAGAAAAGTGTTACCTTTGATAATGTCTAGATCTTCAATCGCAATTTTCATAAGCAGTTTGTATTTATTTGTATCAAGAGTGGATGCAACACTCATCGGGCAGGTTCTGCAATCAAGTCATTTTTTATCATTCATTTTTTTTTTGTATTTGTGTAATCAATCAAGTATATACACGCGTTCTAGATGTTTAACTTACATGCTTGGTTTTTTTATAGTTCCGCTGCGTCGTTTGATGCTAGTTATAATGAGCAAATCATTGAACAAGAAAAATCCACGTTCTTTGCGCCCACCTTGACCGTGTGGCATTGAAACTAAATCGAATGATAAAAATTGTCGATCGCCTGACACCAAATCAGAAATGCCTTCGATGACGCCCTACACAAATGAAAAGAAATGAAACGAAACGCAACGAGAAAATTGAAGGAAAAAACTTGTGATAAATATCGGCAATTTGATTCAATGACAATTCAAATCCTTACTTCAAGTTCACGTAGAGTGGCCTCGCGTTGGTCGTTTTCTAGTGCTTCACGTTCTTTGCAGTTTAAATGCAATAGAATGTCATGTACCAATTTCAAAGCTTCTTGCAGCGGTTTCTGATCCGGATGTTCTTCGTCTGTGTGCTTAATCAGTCTTTGGAACATCAATTCATAGCTGAAATGGAGTGACAAGAAAAGAAAAGCAAAATGAAATGTTATTAAAATGCATCAATTTGTTAAAGTACAATTGAGAATTTCAATCCTTGCCATTATTGAACAAATAATCATTGAATCTGATTGAAAAAGAATCAAGAAGAATGGTTAATTGAATGAGTACATACTTGGGAAACTTTTGTACTGGTTTGATCAGTAAATTGTCCAATGTTAGTTTGCCTTTGTGTTCGCGTGCCATATTTTCGAGAAAACGAGCGAATGCTGGCCTATGATTGGATGCACTTCGAATGGCCGATTTTGCACGATTCACATTATTTACGAACAATGTATATGTCTCCAGAACGATCGATGTTGAAAACTGAAAATGAAAATTACAATTAGTTTCTTATGCCGGGATGGATGATGCATTGACTCTCTCGGATGTCATATTGGATTATACCACTTGAACGAAAGCGTCTCCAACGCGTTGCAACGGTTCCCAGATCTCCAAACGTGAACGAAGCTCATCAAGGAATTGTTGATGAATATTAAGAATGGCAGGGACCATGAGGAAAATCTCATCGACTGTTTGTGCTTCAATAAGTGATGCATTCTCCTGTGACTTCAATGGATTTAAGTATTTCTGTGAAATGACAGAAAGAAGAAAAGAAGGGGAAAAAAAAACAAAAAAAAGCACTCAATTTATCGTGTCTTTCCACAAGCAATAATGCACTTATCGAAAACTTGAAAACTTCATTACCTTGACTACCGTTTCCAGTGACTCGACGTACGATTTCTCTGTGTTGAATAGCTCGACGACAACGTGTGTTCGCGTATCCTGTCAAGATAATCGAATGAAAACAAAAACAAAAACCCAACCGTTAATTACAAGGTTTGCTTTAATGGCGTATTGTGATTTCTCTATATTAATTTTATTTTCAAACTCGATTCCAATAAAATTACACACTGAAACGGTAATCGGATTTATATTCGATGCTAAAACGAGTAGGAATGTCTTAGTGAGCGAGAGGAAAATCCCAACACTATCGGGAAACTGTGTTTGCATGCAGATAGGGAGATTTTCCATTGAATTGAATTGTGTGGATTGCATGCAAATACATCGATCAATAAATTTTGCTCTGTTCATGTCGCTGCTGCTGCTGCTGCTTTTGCCGCGCGCGCGTTCGTCCTACTTAAATTCCAATTACACAAAGCCCCGATCATATGAACTGTAACGTGAACTGACATTATAGTTTTTAATGCGCTTCAATTGTTTGCACCGTAAAGTTAAGAGCGTTAGCGCCATCCAACTCTAAGTTTTTTTTATCCGCTCTTCTTTGAGTTTGTACAGAGAAAGGGAGAACGGGAGAGAGAGAGAGAGAGAAAAAGTCAAAGCTTTCGAAGAATATTTGATGAGTGTGACAATTTAACTAAATATTCGATATATTATTATTTCCATGAAATCATCACATGCAACGCGTTTCACAAGCTGCTCAATCGTAAGCGTATGTGTGTGTTAGAGTTGGTGTGTGCCATTATTGCTGTACTTTCGTTCCGTGTCTTTCTCTTTTTCTCGTTCATCATTCAAGTGGAAAATTTGTGAAAATTACTTCGTATGAACAAACGACAGAATATACAAAACAACAAGATCTACGATGTGGTTAATAATAAAGATAGACGCCCTTGTTCTGTATATTTGCGCGCTTATGGGCAAAACAATAAACGTGGAACGTACAAACAGTACGGTTATACGTATTAAATACACTCGCATTTACCATCGCGCAAATAATAAAATATCGGAATGAAAAAAAGAGGAAGCACGTTGAACGTAAGCAAATAAGCAACAGCAGCAACAACAATTCAGCTCGAGGAAAATAACTGCAGAAATTGTTCGAAAACCCGTAGAATGTTGGAACAACGCGCGATTGCAATCTCTCGCTCGAAGGAAGAGATTTAACAATGCGAATGCATTCAAGACGAATTCGATGTCACCTCAATCAAAATATTTATATTAACAACTTGACTACCAATTCTTTCGAGCTTTCTCCTTCCACTCACTCTTTGGTGCGCGACACACACACTTCATTCCATACGTTTCCATTTTAAATTGCATTTTTGCTTCGGTATTTGAGGTATTTGTTTGCGTTACTCGCTTCTTTTTATTCGTGTACTGACGTAGAGAAAATGCGCTCTCGCCACGAAAGGATTTGCAATGAAATTCATGTTTACTGTTGAATATGCAGCGTGGTACTGTTTTTTTCGTCGTCCCAATGCATACACACACTGAATTTATTCGATGTGGAGATAGGAATTTTATTCGATTTTATTTCCATAAAGGAAATAAAAGACAACAATTCCCTCTTCGCTTCTATCTCTGGTGCGATGGTTTGTTCGTAGTAGAGGAGAGTAGATTGTGTGGCTGGCTCCTCTTCTTATCACAACATTTACATCTTTATCGATTTTATTTTTAATGTGCAAACACCCTCAATATATGGGATATGAAGGGAAAAAAAACAAACAATTATAGAGCTGCTGTCCTTTATCGCAAACTGCAAGCGCATAAAGCATGAGTTAATGTACCATTTTGCTAGTTCAGTGGTAAATTATTATTACCATTTCATTATAATCGACTGCACACACAATTTCGAAAGAGAGAGAGGCAGGGTGGAAGAGAGTACGTTTCAAAATCGAGCAAAACACAATTTTGCTTATTGCAAGTGGAAACAAGTTGCGTTCATCGCGCGGGAGAGACTTTTCTCTCTCTTTTCTCTTAATTAACTCTGTAAAATGTGTGTGTGAGAGAGAGAGAAAGAGAATGCACAACAAGTAAAAAGTGGCAATGGATCGTGAAACGAGTGAAGCTGAAACGTGATTTTTCGTTACATTGTTGTGCTTTTGTGGTGTGCTATAAAAACATCGTTACGTCTGTTCTGTTGTATTTTTCCGGCCAAACAACAATTAGATCATAATGATAATGATTGTTCCCGTTCATTCAATCCCATGAAATTTTCGAATGCGGCATGGCGAATTTCAATAGAAAAAAATATTAAAAATGGAACATTCTTCATTCTTTTGCAAACAAAAATATCGACCATTAATGAAAAATGCGCCGTTTTGAAGAGCATCAAATTTACTTTATATACATATATAACCATATTTTACGTCCTGACTGAATTTCATTTTGATTGATATATTAAACACATTTAATGCATTTGTTTCATGCTATTGAATTGAAGAAAGAGAGAAAGACGAAGCAAACACAAGAAGCTGACATGCGATTCCGATGATACGTTTTCAATGGGGCAATATATCGTTGTAAGCTCTATAATGTACAGTTTATGAAATCGAAGGAAAGAAATAAAAACAGTGAGCGCGCGCGATTCGCCATTGCGAACGCAATTAAATTCGTTGCTTCAATTGATGTGTACGCTCCTAAAAATAGTTTATATATGGATGACAAATGAAGCCATTTTACATGAATCGTGTGGGTCGAATCTATTCGTTATGTCCTCATAACTAGAGAAAGAGAGAGAGAGAGAGAGAGAGAGAGAGAGAATGATTTGGATTTATAGTCCACATTTAACACTTATTTATTTTTCTTATTTCATTCCTTGGCTTTGGATCATCGTGACATTTGCGTTTCATTTCTGTTTCAATTAATGTGCGATGAAAAAATTCTGTGCATTTTTTTATTCATGACCAAGTAGAGGAGTACATATAGAGAAAACGAAAACCGCAACTGGTGTTCAATTAATAAGCCAAGCCACGCGATTTTAATAATGTACCGTTGAGTTTTCAAGTGTTTTTCTTTCGTTTTTCTTTTCTTCTTCGAAACAAGCAACACAAAGCGTCGTTGCTGTGAATACCTGTTGATTGAACAGGATCAAATAAATTAAAACGCAAAACTCTTATAAACATAAAATCGATATCAAGCCCCATTGTGTTGTAATTGTACTGAGGCGGTTGGAGTTTTTTTTTTTGCTACGAAGTGGTGGCTTCACACGCTCAACAATAATAATCGTATCCTCCATATCCGCCGTGTGTCTCGCACATATGCGCGGCGCGAAAACATGTCTATCCATTTTCAATTGATGGAAAACAGATGATAGCATGAAATATGTATACGTATACATATTTTTTGTGTTGAGTTTGTTTACAATATTTGTGAAGTGAAAGGCTAGAAAATGATGCGATCGTACACAATACCAGATATATAAATCAAGCATAGATATTCGGCGTACAATAATTTGCATTGCATTTTTCACGCATAAAATAATTTCTTTTTTCTCCAATCATCGTGTGTGAATAAAAACGAAGCAAATCAATGAAAACAGGATTGGTCTTGGTTGAAGCGAACGAAAAAATGAACAAACAAATGGAGAATGGGAACGAAAGAAAAGCCGGAAAGAGCAATAAATGATATTACGAACATTTTTATTCTGTTCGAGGCGACGCTATTTTTAGAGGGAAAAAAGGGAATTTTTTTCCATAATAATTATAACTCAGCTATTTCTTTTTCCATCACTGGCTTCGTACCCTAATGGTATATTAATGCAAGTTCAGCTGTACAGGCTTGTGTTTGCATAGATATCATTTTAGTTCTATTTGTGCACCGGTGACAGGATCGGATATTTCAATCTTCATGTGGATGGTAGACTGACTGTATTCGAGTCCAGAAATGTAGGTCATTTGCCTATCAAACCACAGTTCATATCGATTTTAGACGAAGCTCATCGTATCCTATTTCCATCCCCCTTTCGATGAACGTATAAAAAAAATCACGTCAATCCTCTAGTCGTGACATGAATATTTCATAAGCGAAAGTGGAAAAAAAACGTTTTCGGATGACCCGCGCACCGAAGCCAAGCCTCTTGTTGCGTGTTGATTAATTAAGAGCAAATGCTTTTACGGCGATAAACTTAAATTTTTTTTTCGCAATTATCGCCATTATCAAAATGTTTCGTTGATTTTTGTAATCACTTTATTTATAATTGAAATTTCAATTCATACCGCTGAACGTTCCTGAGAATTGAATAATATATGTATGGGAGTATTGAAAGGGGTTTATTGATTAACCAACCAGAAAGGATGAAATATTCACATTCTCCGGATTTGAATTTCATTGTCCGAAGGATAAGAGGTATAGAAATATGAACAGAATCAATATATTGGTGAACAAAGGATGAAAAAAGCGATTTGGCTAGAAAACCACAAGTCATAATGATTTTCTTTCACAATCAATATGTTTGCATATTCCATTTTTAATCACTTCCTTAGCCGGTGGACCCACCCACCCACTCGAATGTTTTTTTTTTTGTTATTCTGTCACTTACTACAAAAACATCTTCCATTTTATTTTCTACTTCGTCGAAGCGACTTCGGGTGTGTTCATTTCGTTTGTCTATTTCAAAATAATGGACAGCTGAGTTCGTTGAACTTACGTCTTTGTAGTTGAAAATCCATTTGTGTGCGCCCAGATTTCGGGTAGTACGGTCAAAATCCTCTTCAGAATCCGAGCATTGCTCGGACGGTGGAAATGACGCATTCGAATTAAGAACAGTAACCGTGGCATTCATTGGATTTGTTGCTGCAGGCATTGTGGTTGCTGTTATGGTTGTTTTTGCTACGGTATTTTCGTTTAATACTCGATTTTCACTAATTTTCGTCGTATCATTTAAATGTGTTTCGTTGGCAAGATTTTTACTAGCGTCGATTGTATTGAGAGAGTTTGTGTTTAGAACCGACATTTTCTACCACCGAACCGTCGGAACTTTGAATCGAAAGTACTCTCACCACTTACTCACACTCTAGTCTTTTATCAAGCTGAATTGTTTTTTTATGACTTGAGTTTGGTTACAATGACATTTCTTTGAGAGAAAAAAAAAACGGAGAAAAATTCAAATGCATTGAAGAGATTGCATAAAAATGTTGAACGAAACAAAAGCATTTGAAAGTATTTAGAAATCATGACTCAATTACTGAACGGAAACATTTGGAACTTTTTGCGACCTTCCAAGAATCTCGTATTTTTAAGATCAAAAGGGGAGTTAACATTATTTAGCATGGAGTTTTATGCTAAACTGAATGAACCACTTAGACGCCTATAAAGTATACAAATGCCCAAGGCAAAATATTTGCGATTAAAACACACACACAACATTCAGGGCCAAACGGAAAGCGCCTGCAAACCATTTAACATCATCATCACATTATTCACACGTCCCATCTTGCAGAAAAAAAGTCTAAGAATCTTAAAATGATTTGGATTAATGGTGAATCGTGTGAAATTGGCACCAATTGCTACACGATACCGATAAATACGGCTCCTATGAATGACATCGAATTTTCGGTTCAGCGGCGAGCGCGTTCAAAGCCAATCTAAAAATAAGCGACGTATTTGGCAACTCCTTTGCACTCAACACATCAAGTACTCCGGCAACACATACAATACACACACAAATTCTAAATCGTACACAGCAAAAGAGAGAGAGAGAGCAAAAGAAAACGCGCAGCACAATTCTCGCCGCATCGCATCCGAATTCGATTTAAAATCAAGAACAGATGTTTTAAATAGTTTTTTATGTTTATTATCGACTTCGATTTTCGCTTCGTTTTCGTCTATTTCGTGTTGTGTGCGCGCGAAAAAGTAGCAAATGGGAGAATAGGAAAATAGTTTGTGTGATTATTGAATGAAAATCGAACCGAACACAAAACGCACATACACAAACATTCACAACTGATCACCTGTGAGTCATAAAACATTCGAAACATCATCAATCATGAAACCAGCACAAACAATTTTCCGCGCTAACGATGTCCAAATTTCGAAACGCAGTTTATTTTTCAACGGCCATGTGACATTTGAATCGGTTAGAATAATCTTGACCCCCCAATTTTTCGTAAAATAAAACCGTAACATAAAGTTGGTTTGAAATAGTAGAGAAACATAGAAAGCATTTAAAATAAAAATGCAACATGTTCAAAGTGAAAATAATAGTGAAGATGGCTATGTTTCACTATTATTTTCACTCTGTGCATGATTTATTTTTATTTTAAACGTATTTATGTTTCTCTATTATGTTAACATTCAACATGATTCTTCTTTATTTTAAGAACTGCTTCTCAGTGATAACAAACTGATAAGGAATGCGAATTTCGATGTGGCGATAACACCAATAGATTCAGCACACCGAATATTGCATTAGAATCGGAAAAAAAAATTTAAACTTTTTATCGATTTTCGGCTTTCCCGTCTGCATGGGAAGTTTGTATGAAAACCTCGGAGCGGCGGTGAAACAACATTGGTTTATTTGGTAAATCTAAATATGCCCAAATTCCAAGTATTGGCCCGAGTGAACCAAAGAAACGGTTCATAAGGCATCTAGACTTTTTCGTATACCTAGCGTATATATGCATTGGAGCGAACGAATATTGTTTTTTTTTTTGCTGTAAACATTTGCGAAAGACAGGATGAAAAGAAAAAACCATTCATGCCTATGAATGTATACACAAGGTATATGCAAAGGTACCTTACGAACCGTTTCTACGTTTTACACGGGGGGTTAGCATTATCAATAAAAATCATTACTTGTACAATTGACGGCTCAGAATATTTCAATTTAACACATATTTTTCTATGTTTCTCTACTATTTTAAACCAACTTTATGTTTCGGTTTTATTTTACGAAAAATTGGTAGGTCAAGATTATTCTAACCGATTCATTTCGTTTCCAGTCTATCCATTTACTGTCTCTTTTTCTCTCTACTTCTTTCTCTGTTCCACCTTGTTCGATGCAAAGTAAAATGAATATTTTCAAAAGTGCTGGGGATTTGTCAATGACGAAATACGCAAAACCGAAATTGATTCAAAAGCCAAAACAATATACCGCAGCTTATAGCTAGTGAATGTATACACATCGAGAGTTTAAGATTAAATGAACACCAAATCTATATTATATTGAATCGTTGTTTATGGTGTTTTGTATTGATTTGCTTGTTGCGTCGCTTTTGAAACCAAATAAAATCCATATCGAACGAGAGGGAGGACTTTTATGTACAAGCTCGCCTTATCATAATAACGAATCGATGAACGTGTTTCACACGAGATAACACAACATTAAAATTCGAACCGAATGAACGAACGAACCGAAGTCAATATAACGTTGCCTAATTTACAATATGAAATGTTTGATGTTCGTCGGTGTTTTTCCTATTCGATGCGCGCGTTTCGAATGCAGCGCAATAAATATAATGCGAATTAAATTTTTCCGAACGTTTCCTGTGCATGTGGTGTTTGCGCTGATGGTGGATTGGTTCGTGTGATCGATTTCCACTGAAAATATATTCAATTTGCGTACATGAAATTGCGTAATATTATCGCAGCTGATTGAGTTTCCATTGTGTATTGGCGGAGAGCAAATCGTTCGAATAAATAAAAGTGAATACACCGTTTAGTGCTATGGACAAGGTCCGAAATATTTTCCAAGGGCAAATGAAAACGTGCTTATTTCAACAAAAGTAAATGAACCTCATATTTAAAGCAAGTAGTACGTCACTTAGAATAATACAAGAAGAAATAGGTGACACCTTTCGAAAGAGACCATTTGTTTACCAACGCACACGTTTCGTTTTATTGTGCATAGAATACAGGATATTTTTTCGCTTTTATTTCACCACATTTTATGTTCCTATCGAAGATTTCCAATCATCGAAATTAGTTTACGTTTTTTTTTCCTTCGATAAATCCATAGAGATGAAAAGATTTATCACAATATAATCCTTTGTTCATTGCGAGCACCTAATGGAATTTAGTGTATGCAGCAGGTACGAGCCATTCGGAGAGAAAGAGTAATAAAACGATCACCGAGAGAATCAATGGATGTTTCCACAGCATTCACTGCAAGCACATCAAATGGGAGAATAGCGAAAGAGTAGCGAACGGGAAACGAACGACACATATGAAAATCGTAACACGCGTGAAAAATTTTCTAGGCCAAGCACCCACACGCGACAATTCGAAGCAAACGACATATCACAGACGCATGCATTTATCGTACGCTCTCCTCTTCTGCTCTCCCTCTCCCCCTCCCTCTCTCTTCCACATGTGCCAAAACATAAAGTCTACCCTCTATCAATTTGTATGTTGCCTGGCTTGTGTTTTTCTTTTATTGTTAGCATTGTTGTTGTTGTTGGTAGTGGATTGACTTGACGCCGTTGGAAAATCTCTCGCTTGCAATGTCTCTCGCGTTCTTTTTTCTTTGGTGTGTGCGTTCAGTTTTCGTTTTACCCTACGTTTGCATCACATACACATGCCACTTACAATCACACGACAAACACGCATCCAGAGTAGAAAGAGTAAACTGAAGCGTGTAAAAATATGAAAGTAAAAAAAAAACTTGTTCAATTATTTTATCCACATCGTCGTCGTCGTCGTCTACAGTAAAACATTCCGATGCTTTGATTCCAAATAAGCTCAAATCATTTACCATTAAATTATTCTTTTGCGTTTCAATATCGATTTATGTTTCGTTTCAACTTCTATTTGCCAAGCGAACGAAAAAAATACACCGCAAAGAATTATGAAGATTTTATACATGCGACACATCAAAATTATCGATTTTATGGCATTTTTTTTTCGCTCTCGTGTGCTGATCAAATACAAGCAGCAAATAATGAGGTAGGGGGAGAAAGAAAGAAAGAGAAAAAGAGAGACTTAAAGAAGGAGCAAAATAAATTCGATTGATGTAGAAACACGCGCGCACTGCTTCTAAGCTTTTTATACAGCCATTTCGAGTCTTATTACATCTCTTTATCCATTGAACATGAACAGCGGGCTCTCCAATAAAAACACAGCATTTTGATAGTTTCAATGAGCGATGAATCAGTGGATGTGAACACATAAAAACGGGATAAAAAAGAAAGAATGGAATCGTTTCAGCACGGATTGGTTGTTTTTCTCTCTCCGCTGTATCGATCTTCTATCTGTTTAAAAAAGCGATACAATCGATATTATCAAAAGCCACAAATCGATTAATGGGATAAGCATGCGGAGAGAAGGGGAAAAAAGCGCCGAGACCATTTATATGCTAAAAAGCTTCACCACCGGATGGAAAGTAGCAGATTTATTTGCGTCACACGGGCATTTGTTGTTCAACAAATAATCAGTTTCAATGCGAACAGCTAATCAATATAATCATGTGCGTTTCGTTTTTATTTTTATTCTTCTTGGAATTTTTTTCACCACGTTCGATAATAATGTAACAAATTTATGCAATCTCTTTAGTAATGCTCTTTCGCTCTCACAAGGAAAAAAGAATCGTCTATAGCTCGGTGATGCTGAGTGGCATGCACACAAACACATAACTTATGTGAAATTCGTTAGTTAACCAAAACTATTATAGATTTGTGTTGCCCAAGGCGTTTTCGCATTGTGCAAATTCTGAATTACACAACGACTTTTTAATCACTTCACATATGAATTCACACCACAACGCTTATAGATTGAACCATAGCAGAGCAAAACATCAGACAAACTAATACAAGTTTTCGTTAAGTAAACGAGTAAATGGATATTGCCACCACGGAAATGGCAATTAAAATAGCAATAAAATCGCCATTCAGGGGTGTAGCAAAAAAAACCAAACATTTACACAAAACAATTTAGATAGAAAAACTTTTCTTGTGGCTGTTTTACGAACGAGAGCGTTTTTTTTGTCACTGCTCACACGGGAAATAAACGAGGACTTTTCCAATTTGTTTTCTTTCTTTTTTTTTTATTGTGCAGCCCGTTTGGCTTGCTGGCTATTCAACACTAATCGTTTGATTTATGCTTTTGGTCGAAATAGACACTTTTTTCGGATTCCATTGAACCACACACTGTGAATTGAGCACATAATAGAACCAACAGAAAAAAAAAACAAAACTACGAATACGCAAAGTGCAAGCAAAATAGAAATGTAATGTCGACGCGTAGCGATGCCTAACTGAATCCTATGTTCGCTTCGACCTGCCAGCCTTGTTCATCTGGATGTCGACATTTTCCCATGAGTGAAAATCTACAAATAGAAGAAAGCTTTGTTCCCAGTTCGACTCTGTTTTGTGTCGACAAGCATAAAGCTTGAACGTGGAAAGACAGCGTCGTTATAGGATACTTCACTCAATTTGAGTAAAAAAAAATGGCTAGTTTTCTAAATGATGCATCGATTGGAAATTTTTTCCACTTGCTTCTGACTTAGCTCGCTCAAACGCAAACGCAATGCGTACTGCTGCTGGTGGTGGTGTCACTGAGAAGATACATGGGAACTTTTCATCATTTTCAAGAGTGTGCATGTGTAAATGATTCTTTGGAATTTTTGCTCGTGCAAAAGGGAAAAAAGGCAAAAAATTTGCTCAATTCTATTATGTCTTTCATGGGATGCGTAATATGAAAACAGTAAGGGCCATTGTAAACAAATTTGAGGAATGAAATTTTTAAATGAAATTTGTTCCGAAACTTCTTGATGATATGAGATTTAAAAAGTGTATGTCTTTTCCATCTTTTTTCCCTTTCACAATATGATAAACACAACACTTGGCATCGGATGAATGTGGCCACTCCAACGATTCAGAGCGCATGTACCGAATGGAAAGTTGGGCATTTGTTCCAATCGGAAAATTCGAGTCTCTCTCAAAAACATTCACTCACAGCCTATCACATTGCTCGCTCGCTCGCCAGCTCGCAGTGTATGTGTTTGAGTGAGATTTGTTTCCTGCTCATAAGCACCGTTGGCAGAAATTAGCCAGAATTTGTTGCTTCAACTTTATTTAAATGCCACTGTTTATTTTGTCGTTTTGGTTTCATTGCTTTCGTTATGTGTTTTCGCGCGAATATTTTCATCACTCACATAAAATTGGCCCCAAAAAACTGTTTGATGATTCATCCGGCAATTGCAAATTTTTGCGCTCAAACATCCAAATGCATAGCGCGAAGTAAGACGATAGTTGTTTTGAACAGTTGCATCGTGTAAATGATAGAAATTTCTGAATATTCATTGCAATTTGATTTCGAATCGGCTGTGCGATTTCAAACATCACAGAGAGAGAGAGAGAGAGAGAGAGAGAGAGAGAGATGTGTGTGCGATTCAAAACAGCAGAACGAAAAGAAAAAATCGCAAAAACTCTCGAATGGCGAGTGTCGGTCCGTTTGTTGTTGTTGTTGTTGTTGCAGAAACGTAGAGTAGGTCATATTTGTTTGTACTGATTCACAAACATTGGGTATTCTATTTCTGAAGGTTTAACTACGGTGTGTGTGTGTGCGCAATTCGTGCACGTTGTTTCAGCCGTTTGCCATATCGCGCATATATAGGAAACAGCGCAACCGAAATTGAATTCCAAACGATGTGGAAATAGTAAATAGAGCAACAGGGAAAAAAAGCAACACTTACCAAAAACTGTTGAACAGCCATAGGAAGTGCATACGCATCCATATTTATCACTTTTTCATTTCGTTCATGTTGTTCGGCCGTAGTCATTTTTTCGCTGGAGCCTCTCAATAGTTCGGCCAATAGTTCCGGGGTCGCTTTGAGCGGCAATGATTGATTGTGTTTCATTGGCGCTTTGCCACCACGCTCATCAAAACGATTCATTTTTTCGGCGTTGCTCAACAGCGATATTGCGCCCGGCGATGATGCATTCCGTTTGGTGAGTTTCTCTTTTGTTTCGGACATTGCACGTTTACTATGGCGATCGTCTGCATTTCGTACGATATAATGGTCGGCGGAGAATTTTTTCGTTTCTTTTCGCGGTGATGTTTCAACGCAGCTCGGGAAACGTTTATGATATGCATGTACGGCTTCGTCTCGTGGTGCTTCCATATGGGCTGGCGTTGACGCAGCCCGGGTGTGCATGGGAATCGGTAGTGAATTTTCCGTTTCGCTGGATTTTCGTGACGATGATGATTTACCCATTGAAATGCTGCGTTGCGTGAATGGTGGCACTATATCATCATAGGCCAATAGATGTGAATCACGTTGCTTTGCCGACAACCTGTATGGGCTGAAATGAGGTGGGTAAACATTTTTAATTATTACCATAAATTCTTTCTCGCAATATGTTTTATGTAAATGATGGATTACCTTTCCGAACGATTAAGCTCTTCTAATAAACCATCGTAGTTTTGTTTGGCCGGTTTTTTCATTTCAGCCTCAAGCATTTGACCGTATGGCCCTCGCAGTGGTCGTTTTGAGTATCGTTTTAAATCATGATCGGGTGCCGGACTTTGACTTGTTCGATCCCGAGGTGGTGGCGTTCTATCACTCATTTCATTGTCTGATATGGAATCGGAACGCAGTACGAATATTTTGCTACGTGGTTTTGATGGTGGCGGTGATGGTGCCTGTGATTCATCCTTTTCCTCAGAGCTTTGCAGAGAGAGGCTTTGTCGACGTGTTTGAGTTGTACCTCTTTGCGGCCAAACCGGTTGTCGGCCGCAATCAGAGTCGGGTGTGAAAACATCACACGATGCTGATGTTGGTTGGGTGGCTTCATCGCAACTGACACCGGCACTATCCAAATTTACCCTTGTAAAGACTGAATCCGGTGAAGTGGCTTCCAATGACGACAAACTGTTCAAATTATTTTTGCGTGTTTTTTCATGGCCATCAATTTGCAGAGTTTCATTTCGATATGCGCCGATTGGCCAAATTGGTTGACCGTTGCTGTCCATTTCAGGTACGTTACTCAAATCATTCGAACTATCATCGCCAACCGTCCATGAAACTGCATTCAATTCTTTATTATGTTTGTCCAATGTTGCCCATTGAATGTACATTCCTTTCCGACGTTTCGATTTATCGATTCGCCGCTTTTCATTGTGATGGCCTTTCGGCGAATTTGTGCCAGATGTCGATGTTGATTGATTGCTGTCATCGCTACGATTTTCATTGCTGCTTTTATCTTCGTTACTGTAACGCTTGCGAACTTCGACCCCATAATCAGAGCTATAATCAGATCGATTTGGCTGCTGTGACGAAGTATTTTCCATTTCTTCAAATGACGATCCACTGACGCTTGAGCCAGGTGTAACAGCAATTGCTGGCAATGCGTCTATATCCAATGTTGGACTTTGTGCCTTTTGTCTTAATTTATCTGCTAAGTCGTCTGCTTTGGAGCTTCGCGTACTCCGTTCACCTTCTTTTTCGTCATTGTGCGTGGCATTCAAATTATTAACACTTCCATTTAATTTCATTTGTCTGGATTGAATTTCCGAAAAAGCTGGCATATCACCTTCGTTTGGTTCAACAATTAAAGTCTTATTCGGAACATCACTCAGAACATTTTCGTTATCCACTTCACCGCCACCGAGTTGTAGGTCAGCCGATTCGGTGTGAGAACATTCATACACTGGGATTGGAATCAAGCATGGATTGGCCGTTTCAAAGTAATTATCAACGCCTTGTATAGCCGTTTCATCACGCGGTGAATCAACGGTCAGTTGTGCGGCGTTGATTGTCCTCATCGGCCATGAATGAACCTTTTCCGAAATACATGTGTCACTTTTGTTGGAAGTTGGTGAATGTTCACACTCTTCTTCTAATATCATATTGGCTGTGGCTGATGCGTCTATTAAGTCTAAATTCAGATCATTTCGTTTATCACAAGGCCCTTTCAATGGTATCCAAATGTCGGTGCATTCATTCAGTTTTGAATCTTCCGGGCTGGAGCTTCCACTCCGTTCCTTTTTACATGAGAAACTCAATGGCGGCGATTTCGCTTTACTCAACGATGCTTTAAGGGCGCCCAATGCTGATCGAATGTATTTCCCCGATGAGTAATCAACTTGTGAAAATGACGCACTCCGAAATGGAATCCCTTTTTGTGCGTTTGCATTCACAGTCGGGCGCAATGTTTCCGATGCAGTTCGATTTGGAACGATCGTTTCTTTCTCTTTTTCTACTTCTCTGTGTGGACTACCTTCTTCTGGGAGCGATAACATTGGCTTTTCTTTATCACGTGTCTTTAGAATACTTTCTAAATTCGATACACTGGTATTCGGGCGAAGCGTATCGATTAACGAATGCTTAGGCGTTGGAACATGAAACAAACTCTGGCCGATTGACGTTGAGTCGCTTTCTTTTTTTTCACTGGTGGAATGATCAAATTTGGTGCCCAATATGGGACTCCCCGACTCCGAAGCCGATGTGTCAATGAATTTTTCAATGCTACCACTGTTGCGGTGTAGTGATGTTCGCGGTTTGCGTGGCGGTGGTATCGGTGGAATTTCATTTTTGCTTGTGGTTTCATTCGTCGGTGTCGATGACTGCGTATTGCTATTATTTCGTGGACCTTTCAACAATTCGGTTATTTCACGCAGACGCTCCAATTTATCACTTGATCGCTTACTAGCCAATTCAATGTCAAGATTCGTCACTTTTTTGTCTTCCGGTGGATTCGATGCTGCTCTTCGACCAAAACGTAAACGCTGCCAACGATCCAACGTATTGTGACGTTTTTCCATATTTAGTTGCTGTTAGAAAGTGGGAAATAGAGAAGAATGAATTAAAGAATGAATTAAGATGAAATTAGTAGTTAAATGATGAAATTCCTCCTGTCTTTTGTGGTTTAGAATGTATACCAGTTCCGATCGTTACATTTCGTTATGATTGAAAAATATGGCCAGGATAATGATTTCATTTCATTACGAAAGAAAGTCAATAAGTCAACGAAATCTTGTGAAAGATGAGAGTACTTCTCAAATTGAAAAGTCAAACAGACAGTAAAACACACTAAAACATCTGGCAATTTAAGAATGAAGTGTCGAGGAAATTCTCGTAAAGTTTGGCGTAATCGTTTTTTTTTTCGTGTGTCATGTTCTATGCGATCGATTTTCGATTCAGTTCGTTGTAATGGTATTTCTTTGCGTTCGTTGTGCGACATTTGGCTGCGATTGACAAGTGCACGAGATTGACTTGTGTAATTTGTACAACGTTTTGTATTCGAAAATGTTTCGAAAAATCGACCAAATATCGGTATGTTGCACTGTGTGTTGTGGTTGAATGTTTTTGTCGGTGTCATTCGTTTATGTTTGTATCTCTGTTAAAATGAAAGTGAAAGAGTTGATTGTGGGAGTTGCGCGTAAGCAAAAAGATCACATTTCATTATGTCTACGCCAAGAATTAGCAAAACCGTTTTTTTTTTCCTTCCCCAAACCGAAACAGATGAAAGAAGAGCCTACATCAAAAGCGTTAGCCACTTCGTACACATAACACATACACACACATGTATAGTCGGTGAGTGAGTGTAAAGATGTGCGCGCGCACGTTCATTCGCTTCGTCATTTTCTTAAATGAAAAATTTAAAAATAATTTTCATCAAGAAAAAAAAAAATAGATAGAATTCAAGTGAATTTTACGTGCTGCTTAACAGACTTATACTTCAGTTCTGTTGATTGAATGCTTTGCCTTTTTCCTTGATTCATTTTTTTTTTCGTTCACCCAAAAACTTCTGCTTTTTCTCAATTTCAAATCCGATTTTTCATAGACATTAAAAAAAAAACACAAGTGATGCCAGCACATGAAAATTGTGTCATAACAAATCGAGTGACTATGAGTTTAATTCTCCATTTCCTAAAATGTTAGTCGACTGAAACGAAAAGAATCTTATTTTCATCGAAATAATCGAAGTGAAATGAACATCGATGCCAAATTTTCTTTCTGGAAAATGACGAATTTAATGTATTTTAATCGATGGCAAATTTATTTATTCAGAAATTGATGCATATGAAAAAGATTGAAGAATGGCTGGTAGTTCTTTTGGTGTGGGAATTTTGTTTACTTTAAATCTCACATAAAAACGGAATTTAGAAACCAAATTGAATCGTAAAACCGATGAAAAACACATATATATTTGATTTCAAAGCGAAATGAAATCATGTGTGCACGTATTTCAGGTACGTGTTTGCTCTACTTACGGTATTTGGGCTTAAATGATGGGCATATCGATGATCAATCGTGTTTTGAATGTTACGATATCTGTCCGAAATTGAGTCAATGTAACTGCGATTTAAATTCGATTGTCGGTCGAATGAGTATCCTTCGCCGCCGCTACTATTCGTTCGGCGATGGTTCACAAAAATAGCCAAATCCTTTTCGACACAGTTGTTATCAAATGAAGCTCGTCGATTGAAAAGACGATGATTTTGATATTCAGACGATGAAGCTTGAATGGGTTTATGTTCAAAAAGTGTACACTCTTCGTTTGAAATATTCTCAGTATTTGCACTTAAGACTAAATTTTCATGAGACAATAAATTTACACTTGGTTCAGAATCCGTGTTTTCATCATCATTTATGCACAATTCACGGTTATTTTCACTCGCTTTCACACTTGCTTCCACACTATGGTCGATCGTTTCGATAATTTTGCACTGATCATTCGATGTGATTGCACTTTGATCCGTGCATTCAATACAATTCACTTGGTATTCACTTTGTTTTGATTTGTCAACGGCAAAAAGTTCATTTTCCACCGTTAATGATGGAGCAGCTGGTGTGGTGTGTGTTGTTGTGGCGCCGTTTTCGTCGTCGTCGTCGTAGTCTCGATACGTCGATGAAATGTGTGCGACTTTTTGTTTAAATTTTTGTTCTGTGTGTTCGGCAGTGGTGACGGCGACTGAACCAGCAGTTGTTGTATCAGCTAAATTTAATTTTTCCAAATGACACAAATACTCGTCGTTGTCACCGTTAACGCCTTCGTTGTCGAATGTATCATTGCCTCTGCCGTTGTGGCAGTGTTGTTGTTCGTCGTCGTCGTCGTTGTCGTTGCGTTGACTTTTCTCCCAATCCTCTGCCCGATTCTCATCACAATCACTTTTCAAATGTTTATGCGTACGATCAGCGCGTATTTTATAATTTATGATTTGATTACGTTCGTTGGCCGTTTTTGAATGAGATTCTTTGGCTGCTGAAATTGACGTCAATCGATGAATTTTACTGTCAATGGATTTATATGGTTCACAACATCTATCGATATTCCTATTGTATTGCGTTTTCAAATCGTTGTTATTCGCTGAATTTTGTTGGCACGTGTCGACAAAGTCATCGTCGCGCACAAGTTCCGATTTATCTTTAAGTTTTGGTTGGCTTCCAACTAAAGTGGAGCTATCACTACCGATCATAAACAGAGTGGCCGTTTTTCGTACAGCTGTCACATTCTTCGAGCAACACACCAATTTCTGTTGATCTTCTTGAACTATTGGAACTAATACTTCCGCGAGAATTGGCGGAGGTTTCGAGGAATAATCGATCGATTGAAGACGTTTCAATTGTTTGATGAACGTTTTATCCAATTGTCCAATGCAATCACTACAATTTTCATTGGTCGTTTGAACCCGTCGCAAATAATTCAATGGCGTTTCATTTGAAATTGTTATTGGGTCAGTTTTTCTCTTTTGAGATTTTGCACATTTATCACTTTGATTGCGTTGTGTTGATGGCTGGATCGCGTAATCAACATAGAACTGCGCTGAATGATGATACAAATTGTCATGCTCTAAACACTTGTTCGCTTCCAAAATATCCGTTTCAGTGGTTGTGTCTGATTTACAAAACGAATTTTGATCATTATTTTGATTTTTATACGATTTACAATTATTATTTAAATGCGTTGGAACGATTGCCTCACTGCCAATACAACACAGATTCGATGGGTTCTTATGCGGTTGCGAACATTCCACTGATTGATCATAACATTTATAATTGGTGGCTTTAAATCGTGAGCCTTTTTTGCATTCACTGTAACAACAAAAACAACACTGATCGTAGTCTAAACAATGGAATTTTGCTTTATTTACGTGGAAATCACTGGTGGTGGTGGTGCTGTTGCTGCTGAAGCCATTCACTTTATTTGCGTCAACCCATGACTGATCGCCGATTGAATGAACAACATTGCTATTGAATTTATGGGCAACTTTGATTATTTTTCGATTTTCACTGTGACATGGTTTGGCTGTGGGATATTCGCTTAATTTTCTCGCATGCAACGGCGAACACTCGCACTCGATTTGGTGATGCTGCTGTTGCTGCTGCTGATGATGGTGATGATGATGATGATGATGATGGTGTTGGTGATGTGTAGGCGATAGACGGCGATTTTTACGTTTATTCTGATTTTTCCCAACGACATCCAGATAATGTACGGGGTGTTTGTGTTCGCTCGATGTGATTGATTTATGACTATTATCGATTTGATTTGCTGAAATGTGGCAACAAATTGGCGTTGAAAATTGTTGACGATTTTTATTTTCCACCGTAGAATAATCGCCGCACAGTGTCAAATTAGCCGATGTTGGATTAACGTTCGTTGATTTGTTACTGACTTTATTCGCTTCGTAGTTGGAAAATGGCTGCTGTTGTTGATCACTTGCACAAGTGACCGATTCATTCGGCTGGCTTCGGCCCGAACCGACCATTCTATTCTTGGCTGGAAACAAAAATAAAAATCATCAATTCAATCTGACTGACTTTTGTACGTGTAAGATTATGTGAATCACAATTCAGATCGCACCGAGCACGCCTGACACACACGAACATACGCACGCACACTCATTCAGCCACAACACAATAAGTAAATGCACATTTAGAAGAAAAAAAATAACTGTGAGCATGCGCTACGCATGCGAGACAGACACAGAGACATGAAACAATCACCCGATCGACATACTACTTTCACAGTGTTTTCCGTTCGCGCGAACGAAGAAAAATCGACTTTGAAAAATGAAAAATGCTAACCGAATTGTGAAAAAGAGAAAGCAACTTTATTTTTAAACAACACACAGCCATGTGTGTGTATGTTGAACTGATGAACGATCAGCATGATATGCGCGTGTGCATGTGTTTACATTGGTTGGTGTTTATGTGCGCGAATGCGCTTATTTTCATTATGTCGATCGCTCTATCCTGAATAAATAGCTATCATTGAGACATTTTTGTTATTATTCATTCGATCAAGACGGAAAATGAGGTGATTCTTCATGACTCCTCTTACTCACAGACACACCCACTAACCCAAATTTATATATCGTTCTGTTTAGCTACCGTTGCAACAACAAAAGAAAACTTACATAAATCGCTTGATCTTGGATTGTCCATTTTGTTGATCCAAGGAAGGGAGCATTTTTTCGTATTCAAACAGCATGATCCACTCACCGAAGTGACATCACTATTGTCGCTATCGCACACATTTGGCATTGACGAAGAATGAACGGACGAATTTGTATTTTCAACAATACTCCGAAAACCATTTATGCTTTGTGGTTCTGTGTCATGTTCGCTGCTCAACGAATGAATATCTGATGTGGAATTCCTTGATGAATACGCCTTCGAAATATGTTCGGCCATGCTAAGTGACGATGACCGGAAATGTGTACAGTTCGACGAAAGACAACCCTGACTCAATTTCACACCATATCGAATGGTGCCCAGTGTGATATAGCCAGCCTCTGGTATTGCTCTGCGAAAGAGAATCGAATGTAAAAGCGCCGAAAACTAGGCAAATTTTGCATTTGAAGCGTTTTCATTTCGTTCACTTGCTCAGATTACGGTAAACAAAAAACTACAGTTGCATACTTACCTTTTCCATTCTTTTCCATTCGAATGAACGTTGCCACGTTCATTTGCCGCATTCGTTTTGTTCGACATAATCGCCAAGGGTGATTTGATCACGGTTTCACTTTGATTATTGGCCATGTGCGCTCTTGAATCACCGTATGAAAAATCCATTATAATTTCCAAATGCGTGCTGCCAAAAAACACCGAATTGAAACGAAACCTCTATCTCGATAATCATGTCAATAAAAACCTGTAATTTACGCACAAAAAAAAACAAAACAAAAAAATCAATTTGCAAAACTTCCTTTAGTAATCGTCTGAGAAGATTTGGGTTGGCAGCGCGATTCGAACGTGATCTCGTTAAATGCAATTATGGCTTTGCAGCGAATATGAAAATCGGACTTATTGAAGAGAGTGTTTTTCGACGATGTGTTTTTTTTTGGAGTGAAAAACAATTCGCGACTGTATATTATTATTTGGACTGTATCTTGGTGTGTCATCATTCCAAAAAAATTCGCGGCTTTGGCGTTTTATTGTTCGTTTTATTTTTTGCTTTGACGCAATACCTGTGAGAGAAATAACGATAAACTCAATTGGATAAATTCCATCGTTATCTGAGGAATGCAAATCAAAATAGCACACAAAATGATGGATGCGATAAATTATCGTATGATAAGATAAAGTCAGTACTATGGCAGCAAATGCAAAAAAAAAATATATAGAACAATTCATAAAAACGCAAAAAACTTAAATACAAACAATCAAAAATAATTTTAATTTACAATGTCAAATTCTATTTACGTGAATTACTCACATCAGGAGAATTCCATTTGAATAGTATACTGGAAATTGTTATTTTTTCCACACTCTTGTTTACAATATTAAAATGTATATGAATTTTGGAAAAATCGACTTTCGGTATATTCGATCAATTGAACAGAAAAAAAAAAGGTCCATTCTATGCCTTTTGAACGAGCAAAAGCAATTTATTAAATTGTAAAATTCATTGGTTTTCCATTTTGTTACTATATGCACGGTGTTGTTAAATTATTGCGCATGAGAACAGTTATACAAATCTTAGCGTCAGCATACGAAACAAATAGTCGGCTTTTTTCAATAAGTTTCGCATTTTCTTCTGACTGCATCTTGCCAATTACGTACATTTTGCGAAATTAAACATGATTCCCAAGCTTCTATAGATCATACGGTGTGTGTGTGAATAGTCTTTGAAAAATCCGTTTGAACTTATTGGACTCCAGTCTCTTTGCAACATATATATTCAAAATACCGGCATATTCCAAGTAATGAATGAAATCATTAAAAAAAATATGCGAGAGAGTCGAAGTGGAAGAAAAGCCCATTCCAATCGATTTACAAAAGAGATCTATTTCTATGAAAGAGTTCTTTTTCGTTCAATAATCATCAATTATGGGCAATGGTTGTAAACAACACGATAAAGTGTTAGATTTAGTGCGCCGTTGTGCATTCAACTTCGGAAGCTTGACTCATTCTGGTGCAAAATGTGTGTCAGATTTTCGGCGCACGGTTCGTTTCTCAAAATAAATTCAAAACAGAGAAGCCGCATCCTTTTCATTCGATCACTCACTCACGCATTTGCATTGAGAACACAGAATGAACATTGAACATGCTGATTATACACTATGGTTAGAGAAAATTTTCACATTACACACTAATTCAAAAACTCCAATAACTTCCTTAAATAGCATATACACCGTCAGCGTGTAATGATCATGCTCGTTTCAAATGTTTCTTTGGAATCGTGCAACGACTTGATAAATTGAATTGAATTTTTTACCGCACGAGACTTTTATTGATTCAACCTCAACAGATGGATTGCGAAATGTGCACAAATAATCCAGTAATTACACTGACATTTGGCTCTTGTACGCAAAATAATGGGCACCACATATCCATTTATTATATCGTTGAATTAATGTACGTACAGTCCAATTTGTTGATGTGTGATTTTTATTGCACTGTGATAAATATACCATCTAGAATTCGATTCACCGCTTTTCTAATAAACAACTGTGCATTATTCGTTAACACAGAAAACCTAAAAGAAAACTGTTTTTCAATAAATAAAAAAGGAAAGAATTCTCTTCACGCTGACGAATAAAATTTGAATTCCAAACTTTTTCCTTTGAAGTTGGAATAAAATATTGCGTAGAATTTTACATTTCGAAATGTTACATAAACAATTATGTTTTCTTCTGAAGTCTTGAAGTGTTACTCTTAAAACGCAGCCTTTTCTTTGGAATCGTGATTTCAAAACTGTGTTGCACTGTGTTAACGGTGTGCTTGACTTGATTATGACGTGAGACAATTATGTTGCCATAATTGACGTATTTTTGAGTTGATCAGCTATCGTTCGCCAATCAAAATATGATTTCTGACAAGAGAAAAAACAAGAACAATGTCTTTACTCAAGCGAAACATACTTATATATGTTCAGGCTTGGGCTGATTGTTGGAGGTGTGAGGGAATCATTGTGCAACGCAAAGCATCAAAGAGTTCACTTCATATAATCACTTTCACGCAGCAATCGAATGGCCAGCAACCAAACGCTCAATTACATGTTTTGATTTTGTGTATACAGTTTGAATGTATTTTTTTTTTTGTTTTATTTCGGCCGATCGATCGCTTGACCAACCGACCGAACGTAACATAAGCTGCACACAGACAATCTGTTCCTTCTTGCATCTTCTTTGTCCATTTCTTTCGTTCTTGAGAGTTTCGCCTTCGTTTTTTCGATTTTTTTTTTTTGGAATTTTATCTCACAATCGGCAATAATACAACATACAATCGAGTTATACTCTCAAAGCTTATGAATATTATGTGGATATCATTGAGTCTGCAATGTTTTCATGACAGCACGAACTGTGAGCAAAACAACGAGAAGAAAAAGAGAAGAAAAAAAATACACATCGAGAGAAACTTTTGTATCATTCGGATGTTGTTTGCTCATCCAATATAAATCAGGCTCCGTCATTGCTATTGACTGCCTTGCGTAACACGTATATTGTGTGTGTCTGTGCAGCACTCTTCAGTCAGGCTCTCTTCAAATGGACTTAAATCACAATTTCATGTTTTATTTCGAAATTCATTTACTTCGTGCACGCATAGCATACCGCACAATGTGTTTAAAAGGCACATTCTTCTGCACATTTCCAAGAATTAATTTTACTCTTTAATATTTCGGTATCACTGATTAATTGACACATTAGTTGACTTTTACAGATACTTCAAATGCTAAAAAATGCTTTTAATTTTCGACCAAAAAACGCCATTATGTGGCCTGCTGATGAGATAAGAAACTTTTTGTACACAAATTTCCGACTTTCATTTTATGAAACACAGCGCTATGGAAATTTGGCCAAATGGTTAGCTTATCAGTAAAGTAATTAGCTGAAATTCGTTAAGCATCCAATCGGTGTGGAAGGTATATCGATATCGTGGTTGGCAAAGTGAAAGCGAAAAAGACTTATCGAGTGCTGATTTTTTTTCTCACATCGTAATTATATGAAGAGAGAGAGAGAGAGAGAGAGAGAGAGAGAGAGAGAGAGAGATAGAGAGAGAGAGCGACGAAAAATGATTTTTTAATCATTCGATGATTTAGAAGCACCTTTTGCTCCTCTTGTTTTAAGCTCGCAAAATGAATGTGGCGAAAAGAAATCTCTCATTCGGCCAAGAGAAAAACAATATTTAATAAGTAATTTATTTTCATTCGATTTCCACACTTGAAAAAAGTACGCCTTTTCTTTGGGGTCCTAAGTATCGGATAATGCTCATAAATTTTCGCACGACCGAAACAACAACAACAACAACAACAGCCGGCAACAAAGTGTTTTATTTTTGTGTTTCGTTGCACTTTTGTTTTCAGCATTAATCACACATGATATATGCACTTTTTTATATGGTCATCAAACAGTTGAAAGCTTGCCACAATTACTTGACTTATTGCAGTTCTGCGTCCAAAATTTGAAATTGAACAAAGGAAGAAAGGAAAAAAAAAACAAAGGCATCGCACAAAGACACCAAATGAAATGCATTCAAGTCAATCTCAAATTCAATTCAATCTGTTAGCACACAAGCTGTTGCCGCATCAAGTCACTTTGGCATCCAATTACTTCGTTTTCACCATTCGCTGCCTTTTTGTTGTTGTTGTTGTTGCAGCAAAAACAATCAAAACAAGAATTAAAGGAATACATATCGAAACGCGCGCTCTTTAATTTTACAATAATGATCAACGGTAAACTTCAGATTTATCCACATAATAAATCCACATATTACAAAATACTAAAGCCTTTTGAGAACCGTTCTTTTTTCTTCCGTTGTAAACACAAAGCCCAATCGAAATTCATATAAAAGGAGAGAATAAACAGAGCAAAAGGCAATGCAACAACAACGACTTGGGCCGTGCATTTTTAATTGCGTCACGTACTCAAAACACAGTGTTAGCACACTGACGAAGCTAAAGAATAATTCTCAAGTAGAAGTAAGTCATCACACACACACACATGGCTCCATACCAAATTATTTTGCTTGCCTTCTCTCCAAATGTGTTGACTGCTGCTTTGGCCGAATAAAAAAACACACAACGCACAACAAATCTCAACTCGGCACTCCTTTTACATAAAAACGCTGTCGGCTCAAACGTGTTGAAAACAGTGAGAGAGAGAATGCACGTGCAAATTTTTGCTGAAACCATTGTCGCCTGACTCGGTTTTTTTCTGTTCGAACGCTTCCGGATACGCATCGATTTTAATATTCGCAAATTCGGAATGACATCACAAGACGAGCGGCAATGTAAACAAATAGATGTGCCATCGAAACGAATAAACCGTTTTTTTTCTCAAGTCAGTGTGTTGTTTATGAGCTCAAAAGGAGTGAATGTTCATTAAATCGAAAATGATTTACCGTTGGGTTTTTATTAAAATGCGTTTTAATTGATTTTCGAACAGAACTCTTTTAATCTAAAGCTGTTAAACGAACAATGACGGCACGTTTCAGAAATAAAACAGAACGCCTCTCTTTCACTTTTGCACGAAATTTATTTTCATACACGATCGGAAATTCGGGATCAACGGCTAAAAAATTTAAACACATAAAGTTTAGCCTAGTTTTCAGTTTGAGACGCTTTTCTTTCGGTTAATGAATTATCGCCTCGGGCGATTTGCCTCTTTTTGATCTCAGCAATGAATTTATGATTACTTTCAATCACGGTATGCTGTCTGTTGCGGTTGACCAATTTGTGTGCTTGTTTAATTAAAAGGACGATGAAATTATTGTAATTTTAATGTTGTTGTGCTTGCTTGCTTGTTGTCTGTGTTTTTTTGTCTCTCCTCTCGACTGAGATTTTAATACTGTTATTTGGCCACGATTTAGGCACTCGGCCTTTGGTTTTGTAAAAATGTTAAGTATTATTTAGTGGGTAACGGTAATTGATTGGCAATAAAAATGTACGCAAATTGATAAACGTGATTGTGTGCATGTGGAAAAGGTTTTTCTTTTCGGTGTCTGTCTCTCTGTCGCCAAATGTGCATGGAGCTGCATGGCAAAATGTCTTACCGAAACTAAATAAATTCGGGTAACGTGACATTTGTAATCGTTTTGTTACATCGCACGTAAAAAATGTCATTTGCAAAAATATGCGTGATTCAACACGGCTTTTTTTTGTTCACCATCTTCTTCTTATTGGCGATGCTCAACGATGCAATTCTCAATTTCGCACAGCCATTTCAGGCCGTTTCAAGCTGTTGGACTGAAATCACATTGCGCACACGTCGATATTAATTAGGAAACATCACATTTCAACCTTTCAAATCGAGTCGTTCCACACTGCAGCAGCTCCCTGATGAATTATTTAGCATAACTTTCAACCATTGATCACAATTAAAGGTGCATATGTGGTTGTTGGTTTTTTTTTTATTGCCGTACACGCACCAAATGGGATATATGTATCCGATCTAGATTTCCTTTAAAAGATTTATGGCGGTAATGAATTGAGAAATTTCCCCATAAAATATTAACGAAACTATTATATTGCGCTTTGGGCGTACGGGTACACCATGAGTCAAACTGAACTGTGCAGGCGGTCAAAATATCAAATCCCGAAAATAAAAAGAATCGAAGAAGTACACAAGCTTCAATGTGATCCGACAACGCAGATATGCGCCAGAGTTAGTTGGCTTCGATCGTTCAATGTTAAGTTGACCGCTTCGAGGTCGTTTCGTATCTCAAAGGTGGCGTAATAGTAATGATTTTTTTTTTTTGCGCCAATGCACTTTCTTCTCAATCTCACTGACATTGCCATTGCTCGCATTTTAGCAATAAGAGAAAGTCAAAATCAATAAACACCATGGATAATGAATGTAATATTCCCTCTACACTCCATCTTTGTCTGTCTGATGGGTTTTTTTCTGTTTCGTTTTCGATTTTTCCCCTTGTCGGTTAATAGTTTTTCGATGCAAATGCGAATAAGCTTGTGCACATAATTTTTTTTTTATCGAGAACGATCGCGCGCGCCTGCGAAAAAAAAACTTATTCCGATCCATTTTATGATTTTATGTATCTTGTTGAGTTTGGGTTTTCAGTACTACATGAAATGTAGAGCTACTAATCTGGTTTTTTTTTTGTCTTAATACTTTTTGAGTACTGGAACAAATTATGGTGAATTTGAATTTTATGCTCATATTTTTTATTTAATTTAAAATAGTGGCAGTAACGACAAATAAGTGCATAATATCTCAAAGCGCCAATCAAATTTTTATGATAAAATGTTTTTTCAAAAATTACATTATTTCAAGCTTTTTTCGTACAGTATTTTCTGGGTCTTGAACAGAATTAAAATGACTTTAGATCTATGCTCATATTATTCATTCAATTCAAACCAGAGGCAGTATATTTCAAAAAAGAAATAAAACCAAGATCTTGTGATTCATTTTTTAAATAACTGAGAATTTTTTTCTGTAATTTGTTGCAAATAAATGTATTACTTCAAAGTTACTTTAGTTTGTTGTGAAACAATAAAATAGAATAAGTAACTATAATCTTAAGAACGCAGAGCGGAGCGAAGTGACGCACTGCGGTCTTGTTTTCTTTCTTAATTCGTTCCTGCGATTTTATTGTTGAACGGACAGCAGCGGCGGAGGAAAAAAAGCGTACATGATTTTATCTGTTTCTCTTGTCTGCATACACAAAAATTTGTTATTTCTTAAATTTCGAATAAAAAAAAACTATGGAGTCAGAGTGGAGATTTTACTTTTTTTATCATCTGATTCAATCGATCATCAATTATGTTGTGTGTGTCTGTATACGATAAACGTGCGTGTGGCAAGAGAATTGAGCGTAAAATTCAACAAGAAGTGAAGAGTGAAAATTCCGTCTTGCGACTGTATTGCGTGCAGAGAATATGGAAGGATTTTCTCGATTCCAATTTTATCTACTTTCAATTATTATGGATCGTTAAAAAAACGTCCGGATTTGCGGAGGAGATTTTTGCCATTTTCGGAAATGCACCTACTGCACCTAACGGCGATAGCACAGCATTTGCAAACATAGTTTTAATTAAGTAATAACACGGATCGTTTATTGTGAAAATTGCCACCGGCTATGCGACAAACATAAATGCGACGAGACACACAACAACAGACACATGCCTGAAAACCAACCTCTTCAGCGATGCCTGCGGAGAGAGAGAGAGAATACGCGCGCCACTCGCGACTTGATTCATCATTGGACAGAAGCGTTTTATTATATTCATCAATTAGCAGCCTTCTCTTGCTTCGTTATTTATTACTTTTGCTAATTGCGTTAGGCTGTTTTCCGTTGGCTACATTTCTCGGAAGTCTCTCTAGACATACTCACTCCGTCGCTCGCGCATCCAGCTCAACAACTGCCTGCATCGATTTTATCTGTGCAAAATTTAATTGCAGAATAATGATGATGAAGATTTATTCTTTTTCTCTGTGATTTTCGCCCATAAAAACAAAAATGCTTTTTTGTTCGCTTTTTTGAAAAAGCGAAACCTATTTCGCTCGAATCAATTTCAAAGGCACAACTGACTTAACGAATCAAACACTTTTAGTGAAATGAGCATGGTGCACATGATATCGACATCAGCATAAAAGACTGTTATGAATGTTTATTGAACGGTGTCTGTGTTGTGTGGTGTTTGGGCAGCGATGATGATCGCCATTTTTACAGTTTTGAAGGAGTACAAGTAAACAGACAGGCCGATTTATAAATGATCCTGCTACAATTGCAAATAGACTTTTTCTGCCATGGATTTTGCGAAACCATTAATCCATTGAACGTTTATTTTGAGTTGTTGCTGTGGCTGTTGCATTTATGGTCCAGTGTATAGAAAACGAACATTAGCTGACCAAAACAGAAAATGAATAACCAAAGCAAATGTTTAACGAGACTGATAAACGATCGAATCGAAGTATGCACGATAACAATCGCATAGGCAACAACGCTGAACTGGCAAAAACTGTGTACACACACATAGCGTAGTGAGTTATTAATAGTTCGCGAATGTTGATCATTTGTATGGCAGCATCGTTTGGCTTTAATTTTTTTTTTTTCGTCGAGTGTGCTGCGAACGAATGAGTAAGCGAGTGAGTGTGTGTGGTGTTCGCAATGAAATCCGAGAGAGAGAGAGAGAGAGAGAGAAAGAGCAAAGCGTAAACCACTCAGTGGAATGCGTGTAAATGGAGGAATGACGACAAAAAATAGCATGCATTGTCTATATTTAAAATTTCGCTATCTGCTCCGGATATATTCATTTCGGTGGGGAAAAGAACAAAAGTCAGCTATGCCAATAACTGTGTGCTCTCTAGCGCGAACCAAAAGGAATTTTCCTAATGATCATTACGCATTCCGCATGAAATTTATAATTGTCCACTTGACTAATCGTTAATGGTTGCGGATATTTTTTCAAAGAAATTGCCAGTATTTTTGTTTTGACCGTCATCGCTGCTGTCGCAAAAACACAAGTATGGCACACGTTTGCAGTTCATCAATTATATCAAGTGCTTTCCTTTATTTCATTCATCGCGTTGATAGACAATCCATTGAAATTCTTCTATTCGTTTTCGCCTGCTCGTGTCTTGATATTCACTTCTTCCCTCTGTTGTTCAGCACAGCAAAAGCCAAGTGTCGTTTTGTGTTACTTCCATCGCAATTCGGTTTGTGAATTTTCGATTGGATCGATGCACTGCCACAAATGCTGTCGACTCATGCCATATTTCATTCTTCAAGAAAAATTAATCGTAACAAAATACACTTGAGGCCCACTCCACCGTGTTTACAGTTTATTTTCACACAACATAAATTCGCTTTTATTCAAAATAGCGAGAGAAAATGAGAGAGAAATCAGAGTATTTCTGGAAGCAGACGATTTTGAGCCAAAAAGATATTTTTCGATTTCGGAATATTTTTCCAAGAAAATTACACCTACTAAAATTGTACCTACTTGACATTGACGCGAAATAAATTGATCGTCGTTCAGTTGCGTTCAATGACGATTCGCGTTCAAGTAGGAGCGAGCGTCTTCTTTTCGCCTGGGGCGACAATCATTCACCAAGTGCATCCGCAATGACATTCGAGCTGTTGATTTCATTTTTAACCGCATGATATCAATGAAATGACGATATCGATGCCAGACTTGTCACAATAATTACTACTATTTCACTGTGTTCGTCGGAATTGTAAACCAGATTCATCGAAATTATTACCATTGCGTTTTGAATTTTTATGCAATCAAATTGAAGTGTGTGATGATAAAAGTTATGTCACTCCATTAAATCGATATCTTGGTGCGCTAGATGTATCAAGAATGCATAGATTTTCCCATATCAACTGGCACATAGCAACAGCAAATGGCTTGTTTAATGCATTCAATTAGTTAACGCCTAATGTTTCCCACCATTTCAATTTGAATGTGATTCATTTGCTCTGCAATGACAACGACAACGACAACGACGACATAACGATTATTACTCGAGGGAAAACTAAGTGCGATTGATTGAAAATAATGCGACGAAGTTTCAAAATTAATATTCGACCTAAATTCAGATGTGCGTTTCGAATTGATTTCGGTTTTCTTTCGAAAACCATATGAATTTAGATACTATTTCACTGAAAAAAAGAACTCGTTCGCTTGGACGGTCACATTCAAACATACAAACAAACAGCTGCCGCACACAAATTATGTCACAAATGAAGAAAAAAAAAACTGCTTCGTACAGAAATTAAACGCAATGATGCGATTTGAGCTAAAAGCAACATTTGAACTGAACATTAAATGGAAAAAAGCAATTTCCATTTAGAACAAAAAAAAATTCAATTATCTGTATAAATCAAGGCATAAAAAGCGGCATCTTGTCAATGTACTGAACTATTTTCGCTTGCCGTAAAGTGTTCTTAGATCGTTTGCAGGCCACCTCAAGGCACGTTCAGAACTAAACGAAACGAAACGGAGAATCCCATAAAACTGTTGATTTTGCGAAAACAATAAACGGCCTATACATCATCGGGTGTAGGTAATATAGCGTGCCCCGCAAAATTGAAATTGGATCTTCAAAAGGTTATTTTCGAGAGGATAGGAGAAGTAGAAGCGCAAATAAAAACAGAAGAAAACACTTGCACGCAGTCGATAATATAGAAGAGTGCGCTACACATAGACACTGCACACGAATGGATATTCGATTTCTGTTTATCTTGGTTACAATCTCGTGAATCTGTGAATTGACATTTTAATTTCGTCAGCCGGAGATGAAGCTGTGTGGAAAACACCGTTTGAATTGATTTAGACACCGAGATAGCTTTACACTTAGCCGTCGCCGTTGTTGTCTCTTTTTTTTCTATGGCCATTGCATGTAGTTTGATACAATAGAATGAAAACAATGCCACGGGCACCAGTTTTTATAGACACCAGTGAATAAGAAAGTGCAAGCAATTATTTCACTAGTTGTTTTTTTTTCGGTTCAACGTAATGAATATCCTAAAATAATGAAAGCATCACAACTTTTTTCTTGTCTCATATGATTTTTACGCGTTGTTAAGGCTTTCGCCGAGCTATTTCCTTGGATTTTTCATTCAACACCCAGATCCCTTTCAGTACACACGAAACAACAATGAAAGTTATGTTCACGGCAATAGCCACAAGTGGAACAAGTGAAATTGAATACGATAAATCAAGGGGCTAATATAAACATAAACCATGACCATTACTGGCATATGAATACGAGACGACATTTACTCATCATCCGTCATTTTCTTTCGTAAATATTTGTAAATGCCAATGAATATGATGCGAATTCGTATTATAAGTGTCGATTTGAAACTGGTGGAATAAATCATAAAAATAGGATGTTTAAAACAAAAGCAATAGCAAATTTATAGTAATGAAAATTCATCTCACATTTGCCTATTTGATCAAATTAGACCCCTTGCGGTGTATGAACCATAAACTACTCACTTTTACAACGTCTTTGCACAAAACGAAAAACAACTAACAAGGAAATTCAAATGCTTGAGTGAAAAGAATAGAAATAGTCAAAGGTTTCCTTGTGACTGTCTTACACTTTGCTTAGCGATGCATGAAGCAATGCGCGACACAATATGGTTACAACGGCAAGCGAAACAATGTTTTAACATCTATTTTTCGCTTTAATTGGGGACATTGACAATAAGCAAACCATGATTTTATTGAAAATATTATGGAATTAAAAGCGTTGTTTTTTGTTCAAGTTAAAAACGCATTGATATGCCGATAACATTTGGTGTGATGATATTCTATCCTAAGCTTTGATCGATTTTAACGGTAAATTGAACTTTCTTGCTTGAGAACACACGGCCCATTTGTACTTTGAGTATAATCTTTTATAGATTCGCAAGATCTCCAAGCGTTCACACAATTAATGGAAATCATTATGGCAAAATGTCCCGTTTGATCTCTTCAACCAAATCACTGTCAAAGTTCTGCCGCAAATTTCCTTAAGCAGTTGAAGTTAATTGGAGTCACATGTGCATGCAAATGTGGCCGTCGAGTGTTTCCCGTCCCATTTGCCTTTGAAATGTAATTGGTGTCTGATCAATATTATTGAAAAGAACAAAATAGTCGCATCGTCAATTTGAAAAATATAAGTGCTTGTCTTGGCCAGTATAGCCGCCTTCATTGCGCATGAAAACTGAAAATTCAAGTCAATTTTACAACTGGGCAACGTGCTTAAGCAATGTGCACAGATAAATTATAAACAAAACGGCAATAAAACTCATTCCAAGAGATAGATACACAGAGACAAAAACGTAAAAGAAACAAAAGCGTTGCTGCGGCGGCGCTATCTCAAATTTCATCGGCTGTTGTTTTTGCGATGGTTTTTATCTCCTTCGCTCATTTTCGATTTAATTTGTTCAGTCATTGCTGGGAAATATTTTCGTTGTGTTTTTTTTTTCTTGTGTGTGATTGGTGCGGAGCATTAAGTATGTGTTCTACAGTGTCTTTTTCGTCGCGGCATTATTCTGCGCTAATGATACGTCTCTCTCAACACAATCACGCTCCAAGCTGAACCACGTTGCATACACTGTACCATTGATCACAACTCTCCAGCCGCTTTTTGTTTTATTATTGTTATTAACCTGAGCTGATTTTACAACTATTTTATTCGACTTTTTTCTCGTGTGTGCGTTCATACGTTTGTCATTGCTGTTCGTAGGCCATATTTTGCATAGATTAGATACAGACATCGTCTTATGGGCACAATACACACACACAAATAGGCTGGTAAAGAGCATCTATTCGTTCATGGCACCATACTCCGAGCATGTATATGGAGTTTCAATACATTGGATTAGGTGTGAACTTTTAACTCCATCTAGAACTCTTTCCAGTAGTT
>NW_022595244.1:22714027-22801887 GCF_009176505.1 Sitodiplosis mosellana
TAAATAAATATTAAAGGGAATTCCAATTCTATTGCGACAATATAAATAGATTTTGTATATGTACACTTTTCTTTCCAACGTGTACGTCATAAATCCCCACAGTACAAAACGATCGCAAGCACAGTCGAATCGGAGTCAAAATGAATTCGGAATTTTCATTCAAATGAATCTGAATTTGAGGCTTGAAATTACTTTTATAAATCAGGACTTTGAAGAAATTTTAAAATGGTTGAGAAATGATAGCAAAAAACCACATCAAAAACCAAAACACTTTGAAGTGATAAGAACGAACGAGCTCAGGAGCAAAATAGACAAAATGCTGAAAGGGCAAACGGTTCAAGAGTTACTGATCGTGTATACAAGCCATGTGCAGCAAACCCCGAGTCAAATTGTTTGAAGGAATGAGAGAGAGAGAGAGAGAGAGAGAGATGACAGAAAGAAACGAGCATTCGAACGAGTCAAACTGCTCTCGATCCGTTGGCACTGTGGCATATAACTGTTATCATAAATTAAATATACAATGAAATTTGCATTTGGTTGTAGGTCCAGCATCTCAACTGAATTGAAAAGAAAAGAAAGAAAAAAAGAAATAGTAGGAAGAAAAACGCATAGGCATTTATTTACACCGTTCACACTCGTTTTACAGATGATAGCGATTGAGATACTTGAATTATTTAATGAACTGTTCGACTGCAACCGTCGAGCAATCTTGCTGCAAATTTTTTTCTTTCTTTTTCTAGTGCACATTTTTTTCTGTTCGTTCTGGTTAATATGCATATTCACAATCACGTCATTCCTTCTGTTTCATGGAATCAACGCAGAAGTTACACAAATTAAATGCCTTGAAATGTTCAGGTTTCATTCGTGACATTGCAGATGAAAATGAACGGTTGCGCAAATTTCGCTTGCAAACACAACCAAATCAGATCACATCTTCGAAATGTGTTCGAATGAACCACAAAATAATCTTTGTAAATGTATCCATTTGCTTTCCGTGTATGTTTTCATTTATCAAAATGCAAAATGGACGTGAAAATTCGGTGAAAAACGCTCAGTTTTCAAACTAACAGAGAAAAAAGTTGCAGCTGAACTGGCTTCAAACAGTAGAGTCCTTTTTGCAATGGGATACATTCCATTTGCTGTGCATACAGCACACGAATTATGCATATTTTATGCCATACAAATAAGCGAAATGTGGCGCGATATATGTATTTGCCTTGTAACTGCATTGATGCATGCACCAATTTTATGAACTAGCCGCTAGTCTTCAAGATCAATTAAGTGATAACAGTGGCACATAAATACATTATTATTGCAGGTAACAAAAGGCGACTGTCGGCTTTGATGCGATCCATGCGGCTGCTTTTTTTCTTCTACTATTAGTTTTGAATTTACCTGATCGATAAAATGAATATGTGTGTGTGTGTGTGTCTTTTTTTCTCTCCGTAGTTTTTGCGCATTGTGCACACAGTGATACTTGCGTTCACTTTGTTGCAAACTAACAAAGGGAAGAGGAAAAAGTTCCAGTCGAAGAAGATATATGATTATTGGAACATACATTTTCGACTGTTGTATATCGCTGACTCTATATCTGTTATGCTGCTTGGTGTATAGAGAGTGCGATGTGCGAGCGCGCGCTCACAATGACTCAAGACTGACTCAAATAATGTGGCATTTATGCAGATTTCTAGTTGTTGTTGTGTGTTTTTTTTTTCAAGCCTTCTCATTCAGATTATCGAACCGAATGCACCGTGCACATATATATTCCTGCCACTAGCCACGCACAGGCCGTCCAAATCGAGAAAGAGAGAGAGAGAGTCTGTGTTGTGTTGATAATTACAGTCATCGTTTGCTCTCATAACATTTTCAACCAACCGAACGAAACTTGTTTTTTGGTGCACCGCACTGTCGCTCGTGTGCACTTCTTTTTTTTTTAACTTTTCTTCTATACAATAAAGATATATAGAGGGAAAAAAACAAATGTACTATCAAAACGCGTGTTATTTCAATGTCGAAACAGGCTATTTGAGATATAAAACAGAGATTCGGCTCTCTTGGCCCGAATGCACCATTATAAAGAAGTCTTCGTGCGTGTGCTCCTCAACAAACGTAAATTTAATGAGGATTACACTGGCGCAAACCACATTCAAACCACGGAAAAATAGATTTTAATACAAAAATTCTACCAGCTTCGGTCGCCTGTAATAAAATGGACGTTATTTTCTAGAAAAATCCTGCAACACACGGTTTGTTCCTCGTTCAAGATTTATTTTGAGGTAAGTACGAATTGAATGTATTGATGATACTTTGAAATTCGCCTGCGAGATCTGAGGCTGAGTTTTAAATGATGTTGTCAAATGTTTAATTAAAATCAATTCGTTATTTGAAATCTTGTTCACATAAAACTAGGCGACCCCGTGCGACCTTTTCAAGCGGTCGGAGAAGGTTGAAATATTTGACGTTGACGTCGTTGTCTGGCATCGTCGCCGTCAAACTCACACATTCAGGTGAGATGTATTGCAACGACTACATTACCTCTTTGTCTCTCTAGTTGGCTTGTACAATATTCCTCCGTACATGCACACGGTACATGGAATGTAATCTTAATTTCATTGGCAATTACATTAATGTTCGAAAATTTCGAGTTAAAATAAATTGAAAAATTGTCATAAATAAATGCACACAGGCCGGAGAGCCTAGGATAAGAAAAAACAAATTCATCGAACGAGCGAAAGTACAAGTCCAAAGTTGATATATTTCAACTGTATGTTGAATATATTTTAACGGTGATCTACGAACTGAGCGATCAAGAACTCGTATTTTCAAATTCAAAGCTATTAATTTGAGCGTTGTGCTGCGGCTTGCAAATTTTCGCTCGTTCCTTGTTGCTGTTGTGTTTTTTTTTTATCTTTCAGACATTTTTACATGACAACGTGTCGCAGTCTCTGAAGTAGTTTATGATTTTCGGTTGTTTTAATTCATTTTCTGTAATGGTTTTGCCTGAATGGCACCAACCTCATAATATGTTCTTCATTCGGTTGTAACACTTCCAAGTAACAACGTTGAACTTTTATTCTGTTCATCTCGTTCGTTCGTGAATCAGAAGCTGTGCCCCATTCCGTTGGCGGCAAGCCATAGATTCTATATCATCCTTGTATCATATTAAAGATAAATCACTATCTAATAATAATGGCAAGATGTCATAAAAAAAAACACAGAGGAGAAAAAACACGGCCAGGCTTTTTTCTATCCACTTTTGGAGCCACATTGCAACCTGTTGGCGGTGATTTCAAACACTGAGGGTCCCATCGACTCTGAAATATAAATCTGAATGCACTTTAATCGCGATGTTATTACGTTAAGTGATCAAAATAATTATTACAAGCTGTGCGACTGTGCTCTTTTCATTTGCTTCATATTCATATTAATCGTGCAACTTCTGTTCTAAACGCCATATCTTCCCAAGTTGCGAGACAACCTTTTTATATTTGTGTATGTCTTTGGTGCGCTTTGGAGTTTTTTCTCTCGTTTGTTTCAGTAAAAGAAATGATCGAACAACGATATATCCAACAGCGAAAATAAATTGCGGATCGTGTAACCCATGCCACAATGTTGAGCATTGAAATTCGTTTTTATGCGTGCTCGCTCTCTCTCTCTCTCTCTCTCTCTCTCTTGCCTGCAATTCAATATGTAAGACAAACATGACAACAAACAGTGCAGTTCTTTATATATTTGGTATACGATAAAATTGAAAATTATACACGCCACCCAGACGAAGGAGAGCCGAATTTACGTTTTTCGTCGCCTTGTTTAACAAAAACCGAAACGGTGTACTTTCTTTTGGAATATCATTTTAACTCTGCGCGGTGTGATTGCGAATGAAAAAATTTCCTTTTGAAATAGTCCCTTCTTATTTCAAGAAGCTTACATTTCCATTCTGATCATTTGCTCTTCACCATAAGAATAAATTTTATTTTACCTTCTCTATATTCCGTTGTGCTCCGAAACGGAATCATAATTTTAACAGTTTCACGGCGAGATCGGTCACTTAACAATTCGTATCACGTAAAAACACTGTCCTTCTGTTAAACACTGTTTATGTTTATCCACTCAGACACACTCGAAATGCTCATTTAAACGGTGTCCACCGCTGAAATTAAAATAGACATACAATTTAAATGAAGTTGGCCAAATATTCGCACTAATTTGTTCTATGCTGAAATGCTCAATATTTAATAGAGTTTTCCGAATTCCTGTTCACACACAGAGGCACACACTTTCGATGACAATAATTTTTATTTGGCACGATGCTATTCAAAGTTTTGAAGGTTTTTTGTCGTCTGTATATATCTAAAATTGGAACCCAAAATAAATATGCGATAACCAAAACGGTTTATTGCAAACAAAAACAAGAGCATTAAACGATAAACGTGTACAAAACACTTCTGTTCTCGACTCGAGGACTCTCTCGTGCACAACGATTGAAAATTCAAAAGCCAAATGACACAAACAACGATGTGATTCGGTTCGTTACTCGGTGTCGACTGAATCAGTTTTCGCGCATGTGAGAAAAACTCATGTCTGGGGCGATCACCGTGGTGTGTAGTTTCGCATGTATCGCGTATCCGCATCGCGCAAGTGAAAGATTTCACAGCGCAAAACTCTGTGAGCTGTCGGTTGTCGTTGTTGTCGTCGTCGTCGTCGCACATCCGACGCGCGATCCGATCTGGAGAACTGTGTGAACGGCCTTGCAACCGGCAGCAAAACAGTGCACAATGCAACCGCAGAGAGCATATGCAGTGGGATACGGTAAAGGAGCCGTTTATCATTTATTACGCACGGTAATGAGCCACGGAAGTTAATTAGACCGATACAAACAAGATACTGTTTGAATTATGAACGACTTTTGAGAATTTTTATATGATCGACGCATTTGTATTGACTGGCAGGCGTGGTACTAATATGAGTCAAATTGTCAGATATACTTACCGAATTCAGTTGTCATTTCAGTATCCATCACAGAAAAGCATCGTATAAATGTAACAGATCATGTTATACAAATGACTTTTATACTTATTGTTCATACCTACTGAATTGGAATAAAACTGCAAAATATCTTCGATTCTTCTTCAATTTTATTTCGAAAAAATATCGTCAATATAAATGCCATCAAAAACAAATTCTCATGAAAAAAAAAATTTAAAATTGACTTGAGTCTCTTGTTTTTTCTCTGCGGACGGATTATGTTACATCTAAAAATGTGTGAATAATGAGATTGAACACTGACATCGATTGAATCGTTGGACGGAATGTCAAAAAAGGTTACTTTCGGTTCTTTTTCTTTTGAAAAAATATTGATACGAATCGAAAAATTGAATTCGATTATCTAAAAAAAAAAACCGTTCTACATGCTTACACACTAAGTAAGGTGAATGGTTGCTGTCAAAGAGATTCTTGTAAAAAATCATCAGTTTCTTCTCAGATCTTCTTGTGATAGCGTCAATAGTAAAACTTATGGCTAAAGTGTGATTTTGCAGTGGGAATTAGTGGCGTTTGCTTTAAAGCTGCTGCATTACTCAATGGTGAATTTTGGTACGTGAATTTATGGCACCAACAGTTCAATGTTTGGAGATTGGATTTGCAAATAGACTTGATAGAGCGAAAATACAACCATCCAACAGTAGATCTGAAAATTCAAAAGAAGTTAGTTTCAATGGACACATTGATAACGATTTTCAAAAAAAAAAAAAAATTAGCTAGTTAGTTGATGTCACGAACTGAGCTTATGTTATAAGTGTGACCACTTACATTGTATCCCATCCAAAACCAGTTTATGAAACATGAATAAGTCGCCTCCAACTGAAAAGATCAGAAAAAAAAAAATTGAGATTGGTTTCTATTTGAGAGTTAGAATAAGTTGACGATGGTCAATGACTTACGTAAATGTAGTATCCGTAGAGGAGCCAAATACCGAAGAGAAACTGGAATGCACAACCACCACCCCACAATAATAACCAGGGTAATAACCATCCACGAGTGCTGAAATTTGGAAATACAAATTAATAATTGATGATTAATTGTTGAAACATAAGAAATGGATTATTTACTCAATTGATGTCTTTGACGATTGTCTTTCATTTTGTTGCAACCGTGTTCAATTAAATTAAATTTCGACATTACCTGGTTTTGATGCTGACCCTGATCAAATAGGCTGATATGATCAAACCAATAAAGTATAAAATCCAAATTGTTCCGTAAAACACCATCGAGTTTCGACGATCTGTTTCAAATAGTGGTGAATACAATTGGGATGAATCTCCGCCTGCTAGTGCATAACCCACCTGTTTGAATCATTCAAGACGATCAATGATCAAGTGTTATATTTTCAAAGTTAAAACTCTCAATTGGTTTTAACACAATCAATCATGTTATTTGGTGATGAAGCTACAAAATATTTAGTTGCAACTGTATTTAATTGTTTACCATTGTTGTCAGAATGACTGACATAGCGACTGTGTAACCGGCGATAGCATAGCATCCAGTCTTGAGGCTATCTGTCCAAATGCACGGTGACCAGCACGATGATAGCCAAACCATTTTTCTTGTGCGTTTTAATGTGTCCGAATCGAAACGTGATCAAACTGCAAACAAAGTAACTAAACAACTGAAACCAATTAGCACCAGTTTAATGGATAAATGGATAGCAATTAAACGGTGATGACGTCGTCACATGTAATTTAATATATTTCCAAATCACTTTCAAAGCAAAATCCATAATAAAATTTCAGAGAAATTTGCAGAAATTCTATTCAAAAACGGAATTTTGAGAGAAAAAAAATAAGTTCGATCATTTGGATTGAGTTTATCAACAAGAGTTAAATGTTTAACAATGTCCACAACACAAACTGTCATGCACAGGCACGCCCAGGTAAGGTGTTTTCCATCAATTGTTCACACAAATAGAATCCACTTACTTTTTGTTTCCAAAAAATCTTCAATTTAAATATCCTGTATGAGATTTCGTTTATTTAATTTTGGCTTATTACTAATGTGGAAAACGGTTTGTTCAGAGGATTAAATCGAATGAAATCCTGTGATGTCGAATTCGCCCGCTGCTCGTCAATTTAAACAATAAACAAGTGGTATTTACTTGACGATTGGCATGGAAAACAATTATTTGCATGTCAAAGTGAAGTTGGCCATGGTTCAAACGTGAGAGAAAAATGGCCAACCAACTTCAGGCTGTTATTCATAAAATTCAGTTCAAATTGAAAGTTGATGACTCAAAGTATGGAATTTCGTTCGATTTGAAATATTTGAAATAAATATTTTGAAGCACCCACATGGTTCGGTAGCAATTAGAATGGATAACATGAATTTTTCCAAATGAAATAATTTCCAATATTCGATAGTGGTCACAACGGTGGTCATCTAATTATAAATGTATGAGACATTCAAGCGATGATTAGTAATACGGCAAATTCAATTTTTTCAACGTTGTGCAACATTGCTGGTGTTGCCATAGTGTTGTGTCGAAGCAATTTTGATGGTCATGACTGGCGTTTAACATCACTCAATACTAGTTCGTCGCGCAGTTGTTCGCTAACCCATACATACGCATCATCGTCACCTCGCTGACGAAACGTTTGCTGTTGTTATTGGTGTATTTTAACACATACACACGCAGGCCCCAGACTGAGCTCTGTCTCTCACAATGACCATCTATTCAATTCGTAGCACACAAGTCACAGAAAAGTACTCTTTTGTGTGTCACACACAGTATTTCGCTGCTGGTGCTGCTTAAAGTGTAAATTACTGTAAAAGTGAATTTCTAATTCAAAATTTAAAAAAAAAACGAAGAAAAATCGCAAATAAAAGCGCGACAAGTTGCCAATTTATTTATTTTTCTCGAATAGAACGAAGTACGTAAGACGAAATTGATACAAGTTAATTTTAGTTTCGATAGGATAGTATTTCTTTTGTCAAAGGAAAAGTGAGATAATAATGTGATATGGTGCGACCACAGAAGATTTTTATTTTTTGCACAATAAAGAGTTTTCGCTAGCCGAAAGAAAGAATTTTTTTGTTTCTTATGAAACTTGTATTGTTTGAACTGTTTATAGAATCAAACGCTTCGAATGTGTGCTATAGTTTGAGTGACAGAGTTTTTCTTTATTCGAACAAAAGGCAAATAGAATGAATCGCTAATAGCTAATGTTGAATCAGCACAAAATTTTAGTTCTATAGTGTTTTTGACGTCGATTACACATAGGAAACCAAGTAACAATTCATTATTGGCATAATTCCAAAAAAGAATGTACGCAAACTGACATCTCTACAGCTGAAAAAAAGCGAGAAATGATCGAATGTAGAAATTTCGAAAATAATGAAAAAATGCCATCTTTTTTGTTAGAACGAAAAGAATCAGAGAATGGTTGAAACTCAAACAGATGACCAAAATTGATTGCATTTACACATATAAAGAGTTTTTTTTGCATCTGACAATTCAAGAAAGCGTTTTGTCTCTGTCATACAACATGATTTCGTAGTAGCTCGCTGAACGGATGAACCTGCTTCTGTTCTTTTTCTTGAGCTATGACACATTTTATTGGAATATAAATCCATATACGTGTGTGATGCGAATGTGTGCGGCGCATGATACAGATGTACAATGTATATATCGGTTTATGTGTTTGCAATTTCGTTCCTTCTCAGTTAGACATTATGAATTTCCATACATTCGAACGTTTATTCAGAGCTCGATTTTCATTCTTCTTTTAAATAATATTTTTTCTTTCTTTTTTATACTTTCAAACGAACTGAAAATAAAAAAAACGCTCATTTCAATCACAATCAAAAGTATTCTTTTGCTTTGCAATCAATTCAAATTAATTTAAAGCCGTAATAAAAGACCAAAATGTCAATTAATAGCGATAAAGTAAACTGTGTGAGTTATTCTCATTCGTCTTTATATTTCTCGAAGCTCAAAAGTCGATGACTAGCGCATATGATCTGGACGATTTGTTATAGTTTAAAAACTTTGCATATTAAAAAAAAACTTGTTGGGGACCCATTTTTGTCTCCGTATAAACGTTAAAACTGAAACCAGAACAACAACAGCATATCGTTTGAAATAGACGTTGCCATTACATTGTTAGCCAACAATCGATTTTTCGCTGCTTTCTTCAAAACTGACTGTTTTTTTTTTTCGTCTCTACTTCTTCTTTTTTCGTTTAGGCAATACGGGTGAATCGGATTAAGTGAAGAAGGAACTACGAAGTATATATATTAACTGCGATATTTATTTGCTATAGAGTTGAAGAGATTTATTTTTCGTGTATTTGGATTCCACTGTGATTTGCTGTAGCAGCAGAAATACAGGATAATTTGTCATTGTACAAACACAAAACGCACATCGTAACAAACAATAAACTGAAAAAAAGAAACTTTCCGCGGTTTTCCAACAAACCAAATCTTCGTTACATAGCAATCAAGTGAATGTGTTAAACGCTAATTTAATCATCAACAGCTTTTCCAAACACACACACACACAAGTATTTTCCAGAATTGTCTTTAAAACAGAGAAGAAGAGCAGTGTTCATTGAAGATGTCAACCCCAGCTCGTCGCCGTCTCATGCGTGATTTCAAAAGGTAAGCAATTTTTTCTTCTTGAATACTCCCTTTTCCAAAATTCAATGGTAGTGTAATTTGAGACACATTTGATAAGACAAATGTGTGTATGCAACGATGAAAATGTAAAATATGCAAATGTCAATATTTATCTGATAAAATTGCGTGAATGTCAACGATACAGGAACATCGTCATTTGTCGTTGAAATGTCTCAAGTGTGCAACCGACAGAGACGGATCATGAAGGAAATGGCTTCGAAATTTTAAGTAGTTCAATATTGTGCATAATGCGGCCATTGTCACAGTCACCAAATGTGCAATTCGAGCGATATGCATCACATGAAATCACATGCTCACGCTCATTCACCGATACATTCGACTGAATCGATAAATTGATGAAAACGAATTGAGAGAATAGTTAAATAGCAATGGCATTGCACTGACACTCACCTAAGGGGTGGACTTATTGAACAATAGAGAAAAGTATCGGATAGATTTCAGGTTCATTTCATACAACATAAAATTGCATAACCGTTTCATTGAGTGAAAAACACTCTCTGCGTCGATTGATTTTCACTATTCGCATTTCAAAACAAAGAAATGCCGATACTATCGAAGCGAGATTTTGATGGGCAATTTTTCAAAGTTTTATTGATTTTATTGCATATATAAAAATCGAAACGAATGCACATCAATTCGCAACTCGCTTCAATGGACATCTGCACGGTGATTTTTTTTCTTTCTCTCTATTCGAAATGTACACCGAATACACGCTTGAGAACATAAGATTACTATGCAATTATATTATTTAATTGAATTGCAAACATGAACGCCATTCGATGCAATTCTTCATATGAAACGAAAGAGAGAGAAAGAAAAAAAGAAGCTAAAAACAATGCTATGCTGTACTCATATGTTTTTTTTTTCGGTTTTATTATGAAGACCAAATGCATACACATACAAAGCACAGCACATGTGCTCTCGGCGAAAACTCACATCGAATATAATTGCCGTAGATACCGTAATTAAAAGTGCAAAAGAGTGCGAAACGTGAAAACTTTCACGCTACTTTGAAAGTGTGGATGCATGAAAGCAAAAAAAAAAATATAATAATAACGCATTTATGTTTCTCCTTTTCCATATTTTGCATACACCCATTTTCTCTCTATCACACTTGATTTTTTCTTCTTCTTCTTCATTGAAAATGAAAACGAATGTGTGTATCGATAATGTTGGTGCTGGCGATACGGAAATCAATTGGTTAGAAGCATAAACTGTGTTTACGTTGTGAAATACGATTGGAATGTTTGGCCATTTCGGTGGAATTTCATTCCTGTTGCGAAAACACATGGAAAAAAAAACTTGAATAGTTTCATTTTCTTTCCCAAATCAGATTGAGTAATTCATTTTTTTTGTGGTTGTCTTTTTTTTCTCTACCTGTAGACTTCAAGAGGATCCACCGACCGGTGTTTCAGGTGCGCCAACAGACAACAATATTATGATATGGAATGCAGTCATATTCGGTCCGCATGATACCCCATTCGAAGATGGCACATTTAAATTAACGATAGAATTTACGGAAGAGTATCCAAATAAACCGCCAACAGTACGCTTTGTGTCGAAAATGTTCCATCCAAATGTCTATGCCGATGGCGGTATCTGTTTGGACATTTTGCAAAATCGATGGAGCCCAACGTACGATGTGTCGGCAATTTTGACCTCAATACAGGTACCAAATATTTTTTAGTTTGTTTCTATTTTGCAACTACTAAACTCTAATGGCATTTTTCTTTCCTCCTTTGTCATTCATAGTCACTGCTCAGTGATCCGAATCCAAATTCACCAGCCAACTCGATGGCGGCTCAATTGTATAAGGAAAATCGTCGTGAATACGAAAAACGAGTGAAAGCTTGCGTGGAACAAAGTTTTATAGATTAGCCCGTCGCCCGTATCAGTAGAAGCAAACATCGCAGCGATCTATTGAATAATAATAATAATGAAAAACTATTTGAATCAACAATGGAACATACAAACAAAAAACATTTAACATGGAGATCTTTAGTAATAATTATAAATGAAATAATAATTTTAATTACAACACAAATCATATTGATACAAATGATTGAAATTCAAAATAAAAAAATTGAAAAGATTGAAGAACCGAATGCAATTGTCAGATCGCTAAATGCGGAATCAAACTTATCATCGTCAAGGAATTTGATTCCACTTTATTCTCGACCAGCGTCGCCGCCATCCTCATCGGAATCTCTTGAATTGTCATCCAACGAAAGAGTTGCGTCGAAAATTACAGTAGTCATTTCAAAGTATTGGCCACGATGCGAGAGTTAATATTCAAATTAGAACCCTCCCCCAAATATATAGTAGACCTTTTTACCTTTTAATAACCCTTTCAATTGGAGAATTTTTCAAAGAAAATGTGTTTCTATTTTCCAAAGTGTTGCATTTTTATGAAAAATGCATCGCTTTGCTTTCAATCTTTTCATCGATCAATTTGTCATCAAATCTGTGTCTCATCAACTCAAAACCTAACTAGATTAATGCTGAGCAGTGCGAACATACAGATAAAATTATATCTGTTCCTAAGCGCTATCTCCTAATTAACTGCAGCCATTTCGAATGTGTGACTCATTTCCCAAGAAAAGTTCGTAGCCTCTTCGTAGAAAATCTGTCACAAATTCAAAGAGGCTAGGAATTTTTCTTGGGAAATGAGTCACACATTCGGAATAGCTGCAGCTAATTGGGAGATAACGCTTAGGAACAGATATTATGTTAGCTGTATGTATTCACTGATGCTGAGCATCGTTTAATACCAGACAAAATGCGTAAACAACATCATAACTTACACTTATTCATATATCCTTTGCATCCGATTGGCTTCTCATTTAGAAAAAAATATGCCATTGCTTTAAAAGATTCTACATATTTATAGAGAAAAATAGAAACAACAATCAAGTTATAAAAGCAACACACCTATCATCATCTTTATCGGTCGTTCTTTTGATTGGCAATCAATTTTTAGTGGTCGTATTTATCGTTTAGGATGCAAATAAGATCGATCGAATTCCTACTTGTCAGCATAAAAATTTATACAATTTAACTAATTTATGATTTTATTTAAATATGAGAGAGAAACAATGAACATATTCTATCGTACATGATACAAGAAGATACAAGAGAAGAAAAAACACTGTTGAAATGCATGTAGACGTGAATGAATGAAGTGGTAAATAAATGAATTATACAAATTGAAAAACGTCAAAATCAAATGTAATTGTCTTTTACTTTGGCTTACATCGTTTCAAGGTAAGAGATTCGGGAGTAAAAACACCAGTTTCTTTAATTTAAGAATTATATCGTTTTTTTTATTGAAAGAGAAAGTTTTAAACCTCAAAATAAATGTAGCAAAAAAAAAGAATGGTGCCACTGTGTGATTTCATGTGTGCTGGCCTAATCTTGTCGTGTCTTCAAGGTTTTCTTTGTGATTTTATCCTTTTCGATGATGTAGACGACGGCACCCCAACCGGACATAGCATCACGATCGAATGCATTGATCATGGCCTGTGAGATGCATTCGAAGAGTTGATTGGGTTCCATGTCTGGGCGCCACAGTGTTTCGCACATACCATACAATTGTTCAGCGCACGTTCCGGCCACAACGAAATCCTCCGGATTATTTGGGCAACCAATCAAATCCATGTTACAAATGAATGGTTCAAACGTTTTCGGGTCGAGACCGGCGATCACGGGTTCAATGAAGTATGGACCAAAACGGCGTTCGTACAGGAAACTAGACAGCATTGCACCGAAACGTTTCGGTGTGATTGAACGATTTTCGCGCACCTCATACAAATTCTTGCGAAACAACAGGCGATCGTGCACCGTCAAAATGTCCGACTGCAGGCCAACCAGACCGAGGAACATATGCGGATTGAACTGGAATACTTTCTGATAATCTGTGGTGATTGTCTGCGCCTGAACACCAAAACGCAAATCACTGGCAATGGCCACGCATTCCTTGCCTCGCATTGCTAATTCGAACGGAGAAGAAAAATTGAACACAATTCAGTTTTGACTAAGCAAATGATGACAATCTTTTGATGATGAATGCCGACGAAGTTTTTATTCCAAATTCATTACTTACCCACACAGCAGCCACCGTTATATGCTAAAATCGACATTTTTCTATCTCTATTTGCTTCTTTTAATTTGAAAAAAATACTAAAGAATTGAGAATTTCTTTTTTAGAAATTTAAATTGTTTGGAAACTCGCTTATTGTTGTTACCACTGACGGACGTATGAGTTTGTGGTTAGGATGACAGACACAAAATCTTACACTCAATCTGACTTGTAATGGCGTTATGGCGAATTGAACCAAATTCACGGCGAACACTTCGCCTCGCACACTTCAATCAAAGGCTATGGAAAAATTCATTTGACATTTAGTTTTGCGCAAAACAAATCAAAGACAAATCGCACACACAAACAACGCAATTACTGTACGAACGACTTCAGATTCGAATTCAAATCTTGGCAAAATCTTACGTTAAAAAATTATGTGCGGACGTAGTTGCTTGTACGTTGAAAGAATTATAGTTCATTGCATTTTATCGAATTGCCATTGGAATTTTTTTGTTTTTTCTTTGTTTTTAGAACACTTGAACCGGACGAAATACGCAAGGCAACGGCATACAAATCACCAACAAAGTCAGAAGATAAGCCTGCCAAATGGAAACAGCCAGAATGGCGAAACGAATACAATTGCGATCGAGAGTATAAACCATCACACAATATTGCACCAACCGATATTTCACCAGTTCTAATATCGGCAGCCCATTTCGAATCGGACGAAGATGATGTGTGTCAGAACTTCCCTGAGCTGCAAGGTGTTGAGAGTGACAAGAAAGAGGAGCCAATTGACAGTTTGGATCAAGTTCTTGTGCCGATGCTGTGGGGAATGATACCATTTTGGCACAATCCATCGTTGGATTATCGCAAACACGGTTTGACCACAAACAACTGTCGATTGGAATCGATGCTCGAATCAAAACTGTACAGACATGCTTTTAACAAAGGCCAGCGATGTGTGATACTTTGCGAGGGTTTCTATGAATGGCAAACAACCGATCCAAATGCGACGAAACCATCACAACGGGCCGCTTACTATATTTATATGCCACAGCCTGAAGGTGTTCAAATTGAAGTGGAAGAAACGTGGCGAGAGTCGATGGAAAATATGAAACTCCTGAAAATGGCCGGATTGTTTGATATTTGGATCAACGCTCAAGGCGAACAGCTCTACAGCTACACAGTCATCACATTCGAATCAGATGACACTCTCGGATGGTTGCATCACAGATCACCAGCCATTCTGGATTCCGATGAAGCCGTCGCTGATTGGATTGATTTCAAACGAGTTACCGATACAAAGTATCTGATCAGTCTACTGAAACCAGCCAAAAATTTGCAATGGCATCGGGTGTCAAACATTGTTAACAATGCACGCAATAAATCCGACCAGTGCAACAAGAGAATTGAAAACGTGGAAAAAGACCACACTCCAAAAAGTCCATTGATGAAGTCGTGGCTGATAAGAAAGTAGAATAAGACGAAAGCAAGATAAATAAAGATGATATTTTAATATTGATTCATAATCATTTTTATATTATGAAAAATTCAATTTTTGTTTCAATTTTTTCAATTTTTGGGAAAAAATTTTAAGGGAGACCTGCTAAAGATTCTCTGAGTAATCATAGTATTAATTTTCAGATTCTCAAAAAGTTATGGCTTTGACTTTTTTCGATTAATTTTACAATAAACAATAATCCATTCATTAGAAAAAATTGCACCACTCATAGAAAAAGACTTTACAAACGTCGTAAATCATTTTTATTCCACTAAACAAAATCACTGTTAACTGAGATATCATGTCGTATAGTGAACGTAATTTTAGTTCCGCATATAAATCCATTTTTATGTGAAAAATATTCTAAAATAAATCGTTTTCCTTCAGTTCGTTCATCAATCATTTATATGTGCCGCCATATATGCTCATAAAGCACGAGCGGCGAATTGGCATCGGGTACACGAAAAATGTGACGTCATATTTCAGGTTGGAACTGAACATTCGTTCAACATATATTGCGTGCATATGTTGATGTTGAATTGCATGTCTGTGTTGAAAGGCGACAAGAGAGTAGTAGCAAAAGTAGAAGAAAAAAAATATATCATAAGCATTTGTGCACCTCGTAGCTTTGCGAACAAAAGAAGTACAAAAAAAGAGAGAAGGAAGAAAAATATTTTTACGCGCTACTTAAATATTTAATACAATAAAAAAATCCAAGCAATTTGCGTTTAGTTTATTTTGTGTGCTTTTTTTTCTCCGTTTTGTGTTTTTAACAATGGTCTATTGCCTGCAGCAGACAAATCACCAAATTGGTTCCGAATAAATAGAAACATCGAATGGGCAATAGTACACACACGTCGAAAGCGACGAAAAAAACACCTTCCAATTGACAAGAGAGGCAACAATAGGGAAAAAATTCCATTCGATTTCGGTCAAATCGAAGAAAATAGTTCACGTGAGAGATATTCGTCGTCGGCTAGTAATAAAATAATGGTGCAAAACAAAGTTACATGACACAAACACACAATTCATCGATTAAAAATCAAGATAGACGAAAACAAAAAAAAAAAAAACAATTTCCAACTAGAAAAGTGACAGAAAAAATTGCTGCAATAAATTTACTTGAAATTTTGAATAAAAAAAGATGTGGAAGAAACGGCGATTTGTGAAAAAGCAATAGGAAATATAGGAAACGAGGAATGCCAAAAAAAACAGAGACATAAATTTTATTGATGTGAAAAACCAGCATAAGTGTACTGTCATTTCACTGTGGCTCACTGGTGAGCAAAAGGGACAAAACGACCTAGCGAATTGAATTGAAACACGAAAGCAAAACGAAAAAAAGCAACAACACAACAATAAAAACCATATTCATTGTGACTGATTTATATCAAATACTAGCGTGGACGATCAATGAATAATTTCGATTTTACTTAAGTAACGAAAAAAGAATTGACCATTTATCGCCATCAGACGAATTCATCGCATGGTATTGCACCTTAATTACGATAAAACAACAACACCAACAACCGAATCGAAATTGTTTGCATTCTTGTTACTTTGGTTCCTTCGATGTTATTGAATCATTCTTGTGAAATAGCCGCTACTTGTCAATGCTTGCTCACATGCAATCAAAAAAAGTATTGAAAGCAAACAACAACAACAAAAAATCACACCAAACACATTGAGCACCACCAAATCGTATGAAAAAATAATGAGAGAAAATCGTTTGAATAGAACACATCAAGTATAAAAATAGTCAAACTGCTCAAAAGCCATTGCAGCAACAACAACAACAACAACGTGAAAAAAAAAGAAACGAATACGCATATGAACGTTGGCCAAGAGTGAGTGAAGAAACGAGAACGCGAATCAACGTAGAAAAATAAAGTCGAATTGAATCAGTGAGGTGTCTCTGTGTGTATGTGCGCGAATGTGTGCAAATTTGTTGGAATCGTTTGTTATTTTTGTTGTTAATTCAATGAGAACCGAAAGCACAAACGCCACATTTTGCCCAATAGATTGATATTTTTACCAGAAAAAGAAGAAGTTTGAAGCAAAAAATATTCATTTTGTTGATTGTTTGTAGAAAGGTGAATGTTAAAATCCATTTGAGCTTGGTGAATCAACGGCGAATTTTTTAAACAAAATAACAAAAACAACAACAACAACATACTAAAGTTTGACACAATCCCTGTCTCTTTCTTCGTTCGAATCATAATTCAAAGTGCTCAAAACCAGCCCGTGGAGGAAATACACTATATAAACACAATACAAAGAAAGGCACAAAAAAAGAAGTGAATTTTAAGTCAGCATTGTTTCGAATTATAATGAGTCGTCATGAAGGTATGTGTGATTCTCGTTTATTTCAGCTTTTTGCTGTGGGTGTTTCAAACATCACGGACTCTTTCTCCTTCTTATTTTTTTCTTTTCGTCTTTTTGAAAGAATGATTTTGTGCATTTGCAAAGAACGGAGCATGACATGACTAAAGCTGAACTGTATGTCGTCGCTATTCTTTTCTCTGTTTTGGTTTCCGAAAGCGTTTTTTCATCGTATCGCGGCATGAAGAGGTGATCAACGCGTGACATAATGATGTACTGGCATTCACGTTACAAATCACACGTCAAACATAATGAATGCTTTAATCACTGTAATAATGTAATTGACAATAATTCGTAATTGAAATTTGAACGGTCGCTTCCAATTAAAGTCTGATAGTATATTGATTTAGAATCACCTCTTGTTCTACCTGTCGCAACGCGATAAAATGAAAAATGCTCACTAAAACACTTTTATAAGCTTGAACTTGTGTTCGCTGCAAACACATTTTTTTTAAAAGACAATGATTGATTTTTCAACGTTCATTCGAGTTATCGATTTCCATTGTTATATTTAGTTCAAGCAAACATTAATGTTGAACGTTAACAGCCATTACAATGTTGTGACCGAAACATTTCAACATTTTCTGGACATTTTTTGCTGTAAAAAACGAAGAAGAAGATATTTGTAGTAGCTCGTTAGTCACGGTATTTACGAATTTGAATGCATATCATTCAGGGTTTTTCCATTCTAAATTTTTCATTTCTACGAGGTTTCGAACTGTATTGAGCTACTGACAATTGTAAAATGAAACATGATTATACATCCTCGTCGAAAAACATCCTTCTTATTATTCTATTGTCGACAAGCAGCACCTTTCTATAGTTCGTTTTATTTTTGTCTACTATGATTTCCTGTGTACATTTGTGTCGATACAAATATTCATTGTACATTAATATTACGAACCGTCAAAATGTACACATGAATTGCATATATCGTCTCGTGGATGCTATATTTTCACCGAGTAGCGACTGAGTGTCGAAATTGTGAAATTAATTTGGCACACATTTTTTGTGAACACAACCAAGGGCAGCGAATTTTTGAATACGTCTCAAATTATCGAATTAAACGTGTACAATTTTTCTGAGATGAAATATTAAAAATACAAATTTTTTTTCAAGACGTCATTCCTCGTTCAATGTTCATGTTCGAATGTTTTTTTCTCCCGAATTTCATATGTTAAACGACAAATAGTGTTCATATATTATGGCCACTAGAAAATTATGATGAAACGGCTTACGATTGTTAACGGGAATTGGAATATCGAGTAGAACGGTTCAACGAAAGGCATATAAATTAATTAAATTGCCGCATTACAGTGTTGGAACGGTTGCGGCAACTGCAAAGTTAAAGATTTCCCTACTGCACATCGCATTCGTTTTTCAGCACTTAAGATCAATCTGCGGATTGTACTATGTGTTGGCATGTTATTTTTGGCACCGATTCACTGGAAAATCTCTATATTTTTTACCAACCCAATTCCAACAAATCGGTGTATATCAAAAATAACGAAAACGTTAACGACCGATATAATTTGGACCGTATTCACACGAACACAAACAGCACAAAAAAAAATTACACATTTACATTTGAAAAAAAAAATGTACGAAAATTTCCGATGTCCGAGAAAACGGTGCTATACACCACATCTATTTTTATCGCTTTGTTTTCAAACTTTGAATCAGATTCGCAGTCATACAGCGAAAATGGCGAAGCAAAGATATGACAAATAAAAGGGAATCTGCGAAAAAACGCAATGCTTTTATTTACTCTTGTTTTATTTTTCTTCGCAACCAAGAAAAAAATCGTCCAAATTTCACTGATATGATACATTTGATTGTTGCAAGACGCTAAATCTGTGCAGCGCATACGATTCGCTGTGTAGCTCAAATAAATTGATATCAGTTGGAATATGTAGAAAAAAAAAAACTGTCGATGCGGTCAGCTGTTCTATTGTGGTCGCACTCGAACACTTGAATTAAATAACTAACCACTACATGAACATGCACATGCACATAATCTGAATCATACACTACTTTTGTCGTGAAATTAAAATTGTTATCGAAAACACAAAAACATACTTGTAAAGCGACCGCAACATCGTTTTGAATAAATAAAGTTGTTTCAAGTCTGTTGAAATGGAATAAATAACTTTTCACGAATATTTAATCATAATTTATCCAATACGCCTCGTTCACCGACTTAAAAGTTGAATCGTTAGCAAAAAAAATATCGTCGAATTTTATCGAATTTATGGCCAATAAATAAATCGGATTGTTCCTTCCTTCCTTTTTTGAACAATTTTTTTTTATCTCTCGGCAAAGTACTTTTGCTAATGTTTCTTTTGAATAACAAAGAATTGTTTCGAAAAATATTGGAAACATGTAGTACCTGTTATTATTATTACTCGAAATGATCCGATTTAAATGACATTCGAGTGTCTTTGACGTTTCTTTTATTGTATAAGCGAAACAAGTAGACACATTTCATGTACACATGCCATCACAAACAAGGACGCCACTAACGAATCGCCTCTCCCCACCACCACCTCCTCCTTCTCCGCCGCCCATCGCAATGAGCAACAGCATTAACTTTTCTCTTTCGATCTCGTTTCATTTTCATTCGCTAATTTAATTTGTGCAAGTATTAAGCGAAAAAAAAGTTTGTCGTTGCGACAGACAGCACACAGTTAGTAAGAATATCGATCAAAATAAAGCAGTATGCAATTTGCAGAGTTTGTACATGGTGGAAACGATTTTTACAGTTACACATTTCCAATTCATTTTTTTTTCCTCGTGGTCGATGCGATTAGACTGGAGCATAAATCATCCTTCAATTCATTTCATAATTACGTTAATGCATCCGGCAATTTATGGTATTGTTCATTGGAAATTTGTTGAGACAACAGTTCTGTTCGTGGTTTGGGAGTTGGTTAAATTCAAACGATTGTGATTTGTGGTGGAAAAGTTTATGAAATAATTACTTCATTCGAAATTGTTATCCTGTTCTATAGCATGACAAAATTAGGATGCGAATCGATTTTTACCTCAAAGTGAATGAACTGATTATTTTTTTCATCTCCAGCTCTCTTGGCATTTATATCCATTTACCGGGATAATTGTTTCGAGTGTCTTATGTGTTACAAGTGAAGTGTTGAAGTTGAGCCGTGTCTATAACTGCTCCATCTATTACAGTCCTTTTTTTAAACGGCTTGTAAATATTCCATTCAAGTCGTTGTATTTTATATAATCAGTTTGCAGAAAGTATTCAGTTCATGATTCATCAATTCGTTGTTTATCTGGGGGGGAAGTTACTGTGATTATACTAAAAAACTGAGTCAACGCAATATATTTTATAGAGAGTATTATAGCTAGCACAACGTGAGTGCCACATGACAAATTAGCGGTTGACAAACAAAATTAGTAGAATCGCATAAATCCGAATGCGTCGTTCTTCGCACAAGCATTCTCTTTGTTTCAGAACACAAAAAACGGTGGAGAAAAAAAATTAATCTAAATACAAATCTCGAAATTAAAATTTAATTTTTCATTTTCTCCATTGTCGTTTCTTTTGTAGGTGTTAGCTGTGATGCTTGTCTAAAGGGTAATTTTCGGGGTCGACGCTACAAATGTCTGATTTGCTATGATTATGATTTGTGCGCCGCATGCTATGAAGAAGGTGCGACCAGCACAAGCCATTCGGTTGAGCATCCGATGCAATGTATTTTAACGCGTGCCGATTTCGAAATCTATTATGGCGGTGAACCATCGAATAGCGAACAGCCGCAAAGCTTTACGTGTCCTTATTGCAAGAAAATGGGATTTAGTGATACAGGTTTATACGATCATGTGAGCGCCGAGCATACGGACACCGGTTTAGAGGTGGTGTGCCCAGTTTGTGCTGCAGTCCCCGGTGGTGATCCGAATCTAGTCACAGACGATTTTAGTGGTCATCTGACGCTTGAACATCGGACTGGGCCACGAGATTTAATCTCATTTCTGATATCCTTTTTCCAAAGACCAAAAAAAAAAACATTTCCTTTATTTAGTCGTAAAAAAGGCTTTCATTTATTCCTTTTCAGATTTTTTTTTCTTTTAAAAATAATTTTGCATACACATAAAAATGATTTTCCTTAACCGTATATATACGATGAGCCATCTGCGATTCGTCATGGAGGTGTTCGTCGTATGCCACATTCAGGTCGTGCATTGGGTGGTCCCCGGCCACGTCGTTCAAACATGCATTTAAGTTCGTCGAGCGGTTTGTCTGCCCTGTCACCATCAGGCCGAGAGTCGGTTGATCCAATTGCCGAGCTGCTATCACAGTTGAGCGGTGTTCGTCGTGGCAATCCACCACCATCCCAATTACAGCAACTTCAAATGCAAATTCAATTGGAACGACAACAAGTATCGGTGAGTGTATGACCCAACGAGTCAATTAGCAAATTAAATTGTCTGTTTCGAAACGAAAAACAATGGATTCGAAATTAATTAAATTGAATTTTTGTTGCAGGCTGCGCGTCAACAACTGGAGAGATTGCCACGTCGGCCACAGCCCGTGTCTTCGTCATCCGCATCAAATGCGCTGAACAGTGGCTCAGCGGGCGCTTCAAACGGAATTGGTTCGACAAATCATTCGTCGAGCAATAATAACAATTCTGGTCGTGATATTACAATAACATCAAATCCCCTATTATTAGCAGCTGCTGCCGCGGCCGCATCATCTTCAAATTCAAACTTAGGATCGGGTTCAAATGCAAATGGTATGATTGGATTTGGATCGAATATTAACACAAACATTTTGGGTATGGCGACATTTCTTTCTGTTTGATTTCAAAACCTCATTCAATATGCTACTAAATTTCCATTTAACAAAATTGTTCGATTTGTGAATTAAAGAAAACGAACACAGATTCCTAAATAATTTATTCATTTTATTACATATTGAATAGGTTCCGCTATGCAGAGCAATACATCCAATCAATCGAATCCAAGCAATCGATTCCTGTTGACTCGGTTCACACAACCAACCTTAGATGAATCCGATTTGGCTCAGCTCGAACGTAGCCGTGCAGAAAGGTACGTGTATTTCGAATTAAATTTTCAATGCACTCCGAACGGTAGCATTGCCCATTAATAATAAATGGAAATGACTGACATTTCATTTTGGCATTTGTATAGATCACAGTTCGTTCAATCATTGTTGCTGTCGACGTTATCGCTATCCGATGAGAATGATGAACAAAACAACACACTGGACGATGTTGCTTTCCATCCAGAGCAAATATGCGACGACCCGGCAAACACGGTGTCACTTGATTCAGTTACATCGAACGCACCAACCGCACGCGCTAGTGAGTATGAAGAGGCGAAAAAGAAGCAAGAATCAGCATCACATAGTGATTTAGATTCGCTTCCGCCACATTTGTCAGGTGAGAACCGCCAAACGCTATGCTAAAAAAATCAGTATTCTTATTGTTGATGTTGTTTTTTTGTTTCCAGCTCCACAAGCACAGCAACGTAGTAGCTCGAAGCCGAAAACTGGTTCCAGTAAATCGAATCAATCGTCAGCAAATCCACAATCGACAAAACCGGCACGGGAAAAAGTCGTTTCATTGCCTAGCGACACAAGGTAGTTTGCGCGTGTCCAATCTCACACCATCCTCCTCCCAAATAATAACAAAATACATATAGCAAAATGGATTGAACCACAAATATACGTTTTAATGAAATTGTTTGCAACGCAAACTCACACACACACACATACACAAACCGCTTACAATTGATGATAACCTTAAATGTGAAAACAACAACGGAATACTATGTGAGCGAAACATGGAAAATGAATGTGGATTAAAAGAGATTTAGTTGCATCGAAATTTGAAATTTAAAAATTGAATCGAAAAATAACACAGTATAAATATTATCCTATTCGCGTGAAACACCAGGCCGAGTTAATTCCTGCTGTCATGCATATATGAATTTCTATTTTCTTCAATAAAAATTACGACAGAAAAACAAAACAAGAGAGAGAGAGAGAGAGACAGAGTAAAGAGATTCAACTGTTCAGTCCGAACGATATTGAAATCAGAGGAGAAAGTTGCATGAATTTGTTTTTTTCTTTTGATTGTAAAAAATTCAATCAGTTGAAAGATTGTACTTTTTTTTTGTTTTAAATGTTATTTCATGAAGATGGAAATTTGTGATGTGTGTGCCTATGCATTCGGGCTAAGACTAACGTATACTTGACCTGCATAAAATGATTCGTTTTTACTCGATATCGAAAGATGTCTTTGATCAGAATTTGATGAAATCAGCAGATCAATCACAAATGTTTCATACACACACAATTTAATTTAAACTCTCACATTTTAATGCGTATTTCTTTTTTTAGAACATAATTTTTCTTTCAATTATGATATATGCATACTCTTTTTATTATTATAAATTAAACATATTAACAAAATAGCCACAAATTTAGTTTGTTATTGTATTCCAAAGCCAAAATCTTCAACGTATGAAAGAAATTGCAAATTTATTTAAAAACATTGAAAGAAAGAAAAAAAACACAAAAACAACATAATGTAAAATTTAGTTTATTTTCTAAAAAAAAAAAATCGTAGAATTTCACGAGCAAACAATGATGTATGAGCTGTAAATTATTCTTAATAATAATCCGAAATAAAAACCTCAAAAAATGAATCTATGAAAATCATATGCTGTTTTATTTATTAACACGATGGTGGAGATGGATGCAATTATTCCCTGAAGTATTGGTCTTTCTTATGTGAACAGATGATGATGGGTTGAATATAATGATTTGAAATAGCCCAATTATTCAAAGGTAAACAGTGAACAGATTTTGGTTGGTTTATATAAAATGTTGTCTTGTTATAATACAATTTCTTCTGAATGATATTTTGTGCTATATAATTCAGATAACTCCTTATTATTCTATCTATATTGAATGACTGTAATAACCGTTGCAACTTGCAATTTGGAGTGACGTAGAGAAGCATATTTGGTGAAACGTATCCAAGAAGCTAAAAAGAAGATGGATATAATTCTGGCCCAAAATTTCTGGGTTCAAGTGTCATGTATTTATTCTTCATATGATTTACTGATTACTTTATTTGAGTATGAGTTTTTCATTCAGTCAATGTTCAAAAGTTTGGCAATGGTTTGATTTCAATCTCATTTTCCGCTTTGGTCCTTTGCCGACTGTGCTTCAGAAATTCCGAATCAAAATTGCTTCGAGCGTACATGCCACATCCAATGCCAATGATACAAAATGATGGAACAATGAAAAATGTTTACTGCATGTTCACGCTACACTATCTAATACGTCCACTAGGCGTTTGATATCTCGTCTGTAAATGCATACAAAAGCACGTATTATTGACAAACCTCATTGAAATATACATTTTTGATTGTAAATATTTTCAACTAACATTCTTGCGGCCAAAGCTTCTGTGCTTTTCATTTTGTTCGATAGTTCTTCAGTCTTTGCCATCACGGTGTACATAGTTTTGATATTAGCATCCATATGATCGGTTAATTTGTTCACGGCATTTTTGTATGTATCCACATTATCCGCAGTAATTGAGGAGATCTGTCATAAAGCAGAAAAAACGATGAGTTTTGAGATTGAATGTTGAATGTGTTATGTTATTTGCTCACCGAATGTAACAAATTCCCGAGATTTTCGGTAATTCCATCGAGATTTGCTGCCAGATATTGAGCCTCAATTTCAATGTCATTCAGTGCATTTGCGTCAATTTGTGGAAATGCAGAAAAGAATTGACGCTGAATTTGTTCGGTAGCTGTTTCCTGCGGTAGCATAGTGTTTCTTGACATATGTTTACTTGTATTGGCTACGGCACCTATTCAAAATGTAAGAATAGTTTAGTTCTAAGGGAGGTTTCGAATTAAATTAGGCTTCCAAATTAGTTACCGTCTTTGGGACTAGCTGCTTTGATCGCACACTCGATTTTATCGGCAACAAAATGCGTCATATTACCGTCATCCACTCGAAGCGACCCATGAGGAAATGATGCTGAAACACGAACAGAATATGAATAAATCGTTGATGTTTCAATCAATAAATACTTACATTGATTGGAATGATGACGATTCAAAGAGGATGGTCTTCGCCTCGGAATGACAATCGGAGCAGCATTTGATTCAACGGGCAAATCATTTGTCTCTACGATTGGCGAGTTCAAAATTTCACTGTACGATTCCGTCATTGATGCTCTTGCTAAAAATGCTTCGTTGTTTTTCGCACGCAAACTGTCATCTTTATCGTCGTCAGCATTTGCATTTCCAGGTCTTGTATCATCCATTGCTGTGGCCTTGCCCAGCAAATTAGATTCCGTTGACATTGCTTTCACTTGATATATTAATTGTTGTTTTGTCTAGGCTGTGTGATAAGTGATGGAAAAAATGTTGTAAACATTTGCGATGTGTCACTTCGAGTGACGTTTTTCACAGCCGATTGACAAATGGTTTTTCTGAACTGAACTAGATGTCGACACTGACAATGAACCTTTATTTGAATGTTCTAAGAAGCAAACAAAATGAATGAGAACCGAAGCAAATTTGGGCATTTGTATGTTAAAAACATAGAAATACAATTCAAACTGATTTACTGGTGACATTTATTCTAATCGTCATCTAATGGGCGTCGAGATACATGGCTAAATGGATAATTTTTCACACCATTCTGAGCTGCCATAGTGTTGAAAACCAAACAGTTGCCCATTCTATCAAATTTCAATTTCAATTCTATCTATATAGATTTCGATACCGCATATGGAAATTGGCTGTAGAGAACGGCCGAAATGCACACCCCCGTCGAACATGTGCTGTGACTGCTAGCAGATTGTTACTGTACGTACATCAGGGAGAACGGTTGTGTGGAGTTTGAGTGCAATTGCTTTATTTGGTTAATCAATAACGCATTGATGCATTCTATTTGTATATGTTTGTGTTGCGGCACCCTTTTCTCTTGTGCCGCTTACAATTTTTCTGAATTGCGTTCAGTTTCACAACAATCGAATGATATTTTCTTTAGGCGATAGTTGGAAACGGTTTTTTTTTCTATAAAAAACTACTTTCGATCGTCGTTCTCTTTGTCGTTTTCGTTCGCTATGTTTTTTTTTCATTCTTTCAGTTCTCGGCATCGTACATCGTACACACAGTCCGTCACCTGGTAGTATGAGGTTGTGTGTGTGAAAGGAAATCAAACACCGCTTTGTTTGGTGAAATTATTATTTATTCTTCCTTCTACTCTCGTTCGGTCGCTTCGTGTTGAGTACTGTGACTACCACTACATACAGCACACGGCCATTCACAGCGACATACACGCACACATGCACATGGATCGGTTTTTTAGATACTGACATTAAACCAAATTAAAAATTCAAACGCACATGCATGCATGCCTGTGTGTGTGTGAGTGTTTTTGGATTTGTTATTGCTTATGCTAGCTACAGCAACAGCAACAGCAACAGCAACAACGATAGCATAAACGAAAGAGTCGATTGATGTTTGTGATCTAGTAGAGAGACGAAGAAAAAGAGGAGAAACGCGTTGCCGCTGTCTGTGCAACAAAAACACAGTACATAGAGAGAAAAAAACATCGTACAAAGCCAACAAATTATTTGGTTTGGTTGCTTTAGTTTACCGTGCAATGGCAAGCGAAGGAGACGAGGTTCGGGCATTGTTGATGCGCCATCGAAAACAAATTATACGTGATGTAAATGAATCGGATTTGTTAACGGTTCTAGCCCAAAAAGGAGTAATCAGTGCAACAAATCAGAAGCAATTGACTGAAATTCAATCGGAAAAATACAATAAATTCATCGGTTTGAACAACGGATCGACAACGACGACGACGACGACGACGACGCCGATTATCAAAAATTTGACGGATACAGCAAACGGTTTTACTACGTCGAATGGTAGTGTCAGTGAAACAATCAAAAGTAACATCGACAACAATGAAAACGAATTGGATGCGAAAAAGTGTACATTTTTGATTGATGTGATCGCACGAAATGGTTTCGAAAAGTTCAAAGAGTTTTGTTATGCCATCGAACGCGAATGCCCAAAATTGATTGAGGATTTAATTGCTGATCGACTGAGTGGAGGTAAGTGATGTTTTTGTTTACCAAGCTTCTGATCTTGGATACACAGACCATACATATAAATCAAACGAAATGAGTGCTATTGAAGCCCGAGTGACATGGATTTAGATTGCAACGTGACTCACGAATGAATATTTCATTGAAGGTGTGCTTTGTACTATGTTCAGTACATGCGTACCTATTTTTCATTCCGTTTAATCCAGTTTTACACAAGAGAGAATAGTAAATCAGTGGTGTTTTTCGTATCGTATGTATTTTTTTGTGATCGTTGTAATATCTAAGTTAGTCGGTTAAATAAGCGCCTCCAGACTAGCGCTTAGATATGTTAATAATATGGCAAGACATGGAAAATTGCTTTTGATTTCAATTATAGTTAATAAGAATTCAAACGGAGCAAGCCCAAGCCAAGTGTATACACACAGTTAAACTACACATTTTGAGATTATGTCAGTCACTTCTGTGGTATCAAATGAACCAAATAAACTGGATGTTGGATAATTGTGTGGTCTGTTTTACAAAACAGCTTAAGCCGACTGTTTTGATGTTTACTACCAACTACCGCCTTACAAAAGGTTACAGCTCTTGAGATGGAGATTTCTTTTTCGTCAATGGAAAATTTTCCACTCTAATCCAGCAGTTTTTTTTTTGGTATTGCGTTAATGTCTCAATTTCATGTCGATTTTACTAGAGAAAACTGAACATTAAACTAGAGAAAATTATGGAATTTGTAAAATATTCCGGGGTTTGAGTGACTGTTGAAAAGTGTGCATACATTAAAATAGCACAGGAAAAAAAGAAATGCAGAGAAATTCCCAAATATTCCATGGGCGACGTCAAGCCGTTTTTCACTCATCGAGTGCCAGACAAGTACATATAAACAACTACAGCCTATAGAACAACGCATTAGACTGCAGTCATGGTTCTCTTCAGATTATATATTAATTCAAGGGATTCATATTTAAGGCTCGGAATTTTCAGTCTGCGGCTGTGTCTGCATACGAAACGCAACGATTTTACGTACGCGTAGATTACTACACTTGAAATAGTGTTCTGTATGTCCCGTCAAAAGACACATTCCAAAAGTCGAAATATGACTTGTTTGCCTCCAATATCACATCGGCATTCGGTTACGTATATATATATATGTATACCCATCAATCTATTGCACTGTGTGTATGCTTCGGTATTTCCTGAACATACACACATCTAAATATAATTCTGGCATTTAATCTATTGTTTTGGATTTTATTTCAGTGCAACCAAACACAGAAACGACGAAGTAAAAAAAAATACCTATTAAACCGATATGAATCAAATAACACCAACTCTCAAATTCTATGTGTGGCAATGCGTTTCGGTTGATTCTTTAAATTTCTACCTGAGCATAGATAAATTGAATTATTGTCTGGATCCCTTGGTTGTCTAGTACGAACGTGTTTTCTTTTTGATATTTCTTCTTGTTTTCGAAGTCGTTGAGCCCAACAGATTTGAATAGAGAAGAAAGTGACGTAAGATTCAGACAATTCTGAAATAGACCATTCTTCTTCTCGTTGAACATGGTTGGTAGCCCCTAGGAGGAGGATAGTTTTCTTTGAATTAATTTAAATGCGAAATGTTTGAAGCGATGAAAAAGGAACGCGAGAGCACGTTGCGGTCAAATACAAAGCAGCCTTGAAACTATACGCATGATCAATGTCATAAAAAATACAGAAAACGCTCCGTTTTTGTTTTCGAGGAGTCGGTGCCTTTGCATTGTTCTCTTTCTCTGCACCAAATTATCACCAAAACGGAAATAACTAACTTCTTTTCTTTTCTCTTATCCCTTCTTCTCCTTGTTGTGCTCACAACAAAACTTTTGGAACGAGTACTTTTTTTTATGTCGGACGATGTGAATAGATAAAAAAATCCATGTTGTATTCGAATCGTGGTAATTTGTTTTCTTTCTCAATTCGGTTTAATTTTTTTCGGGATTAACTTCTTTTGACACAAAGAGCTGTGATGGATATTGATTGGATCTGACTTGACTGACGCTTCACTCGAAAATAACGGAGATCCAGAAAATCCAAACCCTTTTGAATGTATATCGGTTATCAGGTTCGATTTAATTTTCATCAAAAACTGAGAATAAGCCATTCAATCCATTGTGACTTTTTACTTTTGAATTGGTATTCGTCAATTTTCAATGGGAATCTGGCTTCGAAGTTTAGAAAAATAATCTTTATGACTACTTTACGATCAAAAGTTTTGTTCCAATCCACAAATGCAGTCAAAGATACAATCAAAAAAATTCAGCTGTAGAATTCCAAATTGGAACTCTCAATTAAACCGATATACCAATATTTTACGTAGTCGAAATTTTCAACTAAGAAATTGTGTTCAATGTCAGAACAAATAAAGTTCTTGGTCAGTTTTTCTTAACCAGACAAGTAATTACATAATTTCCATTAAAAAACATTGCGCTAAAAAGGAACAACTCAACCTCTAATATGGTGTATATTAATGAGTCATGTACGCCATGGTAATGTTCAATTTAGAACGTCCATTTACTCGCTCTTTGAGATGAATTGCCCATACTTCGTTGTCGACTTCTTCTTCTCTTTCAGTTTTATTTTTATTTCTCACAAAGCAAGAAATCACGCACCAGCAAAACCACACGAAGAAGAACGAGGGGAAAAAAACAAAGAAGAACACATTTAATCGCGCAACAACGTTGTACATGTTAAATGTGTTCATGGATGGTTCAAATTACGTAGTACGCGAGAGTGAGAAAACGAGAAGAAACAATGGGAAAATGAAACGAATTGTTGTTGACCGAGTGATGATGCGAGAGCATAGCTAGAGAAACGCTGTGTAAAACTTGATCAAACTAACCAAGATGATGGTTGGTGATGTAGGTCTAATGAATGGCCGCTTGCTCTCAAAATCAATGTTGACGCCGATAAGGAAAGGAAAAATCATGCGTTTAATTCTACTTCATTGCATTCGACATCATTTCCCACCAACAATAGACATTAATGATTCGGCAATGTATGATGGCTCTGATTGATCCTTGAGAATTTTCAACTCTTTTCGACCCACCAAATATTTCTCCTCGTTTTTTTTTTGTTCTTCATTTCGTTTTGTATTTATTCCATTCGAGTAATGTTCTTAGGCTGGCTTTTTTTACATATCCAGCTCCTTCGGTTGAATAATAATAATAATAGCCGAACAAATCAAAGCGCGTAAGCGTGATGAATTATTGTTTTGAAAGTATAAAGTATATGTGTGTATTGCTCAGAAAAATGAGATGTGTAAGGGAAAAAAAACATACACACAAAAACACACTGAAACGAAAAATCGTGGTGTTTATTTTCTCATGTCTTGCTCGCTTTGGAGTCGGTTTTCTTGAATGCTAACAAACAAAAATAATTAAGTATAACGTATAATGTTGAACAATGTAGGCTGCTTTTGATACACATTTTTTTCCTTCTCCAATGTGCTCTGTCGGCTCTCGACGATGCGAGAGCTTCTGCGTTTCATTTGAAAGTCATAAAATGTTGAGACTTCAAAATAAAAATTCAATAAATAAATCCGTTTGCCACGCCGCCTCCAAACAATCGTTCTGGAATTTATTCATGAGAAATGATACCAAGTTTCGTAATGAATTTGTTTTTAGCGAACAAATTATATAAAATTTTGATGTGGAAAATGCGCCACGTTCGGAAATGAAAAATGTGGAATTCGCGTGCGGTTTAACCAATTAATGTGCCACAAAATTCCGTAATTCATATTTGCATCGACCGCAATAGATATATGTATCCATTTGGCATGACCTATGCCAATTTGGTAACTATCGAATTGCGCGCGAGTGTGTGTGTATCTATTGAACCAAATAATTGTCGCTTTGCTCAAATTATACCGTTAAGTCGCCCGGTTTCTTTTACGCTTACTCTGAAGACAATCTGTCGTTGATTTTTTGCCAATGTGACATTTAATGATCTCATTGTGCGATTCTACGAATGGATTTTGACAAAATTTGTTTGGCGTCAGCAGATGACATACTCTCTCAGTACTTCACTGGCAATAGAACAAAAGACCGTTTTCAGTTGGCAGCAGTGAGGCTTGTGCTGTTTTTTTCTCGTCAAGTTTGAAAAGTAATTCAAGTGTTTCGATTCCTGTATACAAAGACCCATTATCCAAACTATCTCAATAGAAAAACAATCCGTTGGCAAATAAACAAAGGGAACGAAAAATACAATGCGAACAACCGCTGAAATTGCAGCTCTTGTCCACATACATCTATAGAATAAATGCATGTTATTATAGAAATGCTGTATGTGTGTGTGTGTGTCTCAAATACAAACGCGATGGTTGTGCCATTGCTATTGCATGTAGTGAAGTCGAGTTAGCAAAGTGAATCGAAATCATGTTGATTTGGTGCTGACCACTAAAACTAAATGCAATTAGACGGTTTTGGCTTTGGAAATTTGTACACAGAACCGTAAATGTGTTTCCAATATCACTTTTCTGCTTTATGGAGTTAAAACCGAAGTAAAGAGAGAGAGAGAGAGAAAACCGCTCGATCAGCCATTTCTATGAAATCAACGCGCAATCGGAGAAAGAAAAACAGTATCATTTGTAGCCGCAGCGACCTCGAAACGTTTTGCCAACGACGGCGTCGTGGATTTTCTAATGTTCGTTCGTGGTATTTATAAAATCGCTCGTCTATCCACTGCCAACCATTCCATATTATGCGCGAGGAGATTTTCTTCAGAAATTTCGCAGTTCTACTAGGAAAGTGTGTTAAGTATTCATGCAATTGTGCCTGCATTACTTGTGCTAAGTAGACAAACTGTTCAAACCATTTTCTTCTTTTTCTTATAACTTCTACCTTGTTTACTTACTTCTGTATTATTAACGTATTGTCTTCTCTTGCGATGAACGAATTAATCGGTCGTATCGTACGTAAACATACCCGAAACGGTACAAAACCGAACTTTTGTGACACAAGCATTTTCATTTATTTACTTACTACCGCATATAAACAGCAGTGCGCTGACTCTTTGCATTGTTTTCACAAAACAAGCGATTTTGATGCGATCTTTCTCATTTCCTTCGTCAATAATCCCGTGATCCATACTATACAGGCGGCGCGCGGAGCGTAAATGGAGAAAAAGTAAACAGACTCTTGCAGTCGTTTCTCTTTTTAAACACTCGCTTCTTGTAACAGATTCATAATTCCGAGTAAATGAATTTCAGTGTTCGTGCTCGCGCACCGCGGTGTTATTGCGAGCTCGGTTTAACTTTGGATATTTCATGCGCATTCGCTCTTTGTGTATATGCACATCAAATAAAAATGTTTATACACTCACTCGTCGCATATTGTACGCGCTGTGCATAAAATTTCATATGAAGACTACAGCGAGAAAGAGTTGGAACGAAAGCAAAGTTCAACGAATGTTTTCTTCTTCTTTTTCTCCCGCCATTCCATTCGATGTACACAGTTCCCAAACTCAATCATCCAATTATACCGTGCCGCTGATTTGTACACTGAACAGAGCCCCGATAAGGCCGGAATAAACAGAAAAAACTCTTAATTAAACATTGATCGCTGCAGATCTTTATCTGACTGACTCGGTCTCCGCTCACTTTTTTCATCCACGAACAACCCGAAAACAAGGCGATAATTTGTCATCGTACCAGTTGTGTGCGTGTGTTCTTAATTAGAATAAAAAAGTAATATATAAGAGCACCTTAATTTGAAAAATGAACATCTTGTCTACACTAGCCTCGTTTATCTTGTACGTGTTAACATCGAATAGATTTCAAAATTAATAATATTCACATTTGGAAATTAAATCAATAGGCTCTTTTTTCCTTTATATAAATATAAGCTGAGAAACCATAGGTCCATGAACTTGAACCCACGCTCAATTGAGTACATGTGCTTCGAATTCTGTACTGCGTCGTGATGCGTTACGTTTCATTTCATATTTCATTTTGATATTCCTTCTCCTGAGAGTGACATAAATTGCTCTTCGTACATTCCACATGGTATATACACATTCCAAAGATGCCTTTATGTCTTTTCTACGCCATTTTCTCCCCATCTTCATTCGTTAATCTCATGCTTCATGCTTCTGGTATTGTTGAATCAACCCGATAAAAATAGACATAGTTCTAATTAAACGGAAAGGTTTAATTGACACTAACAAACGAAAAATCAATGAAACTGCTGCACAGTTTCGTAAATATGCGCTGTGCGTAATTCCTGTAGCGGAAGTACTGCTCAAAATATCCAATTGAATCTATTTTAACTATTTTAATTGTTTCATTTCTGTGTTGTTTTTCCAGATGCTCAGAAAACAATGATTGACGACAAAAAGGATGGACATGTAACGGAAAGGTGAGTCGCATTCATGTTGATGCATATCAAATATTATGTTGTAACATGAATAAAAGTTTATTTATTCCGGAAACGTTTTGACTTTTGCACAATGCGCAAATGACTCCATTAATCATTAAAAAAAAAGTTGTAATTAATTGCGTTATTAAATTGCCAATCTGTTCTTGAGGGTAGCAAAAAAACATGTCTTATCTCATTAGAAAATCACTTCAGAACAAGTTTGATCTTTAGCAAAAAGAGGCTCAGAATTAAAGGCATATGTTTTTTTTCACACATTCTACTCGACACAATGCTTCAGCTTGATTCCATTAGCTGTTCATTTGAAATTCTAGTTCAACTCAGCACCGGAAGGAAATGGTTTCAAGCATATCACACACACAATATAGAATGCATCCAATTACTGCAATATTTCATAATAAGCCGAGCCCATTCATTCACTTGTGATAAAATGTGACCACTGACTGAGAACCAGAGATAGAGAGACAGGAAAAAAAACTACGTGGCAAAGCCAAGTTTTGAGGTTTATATGTTCACGGTGGCATTAAATTTTTATTTGTATGTGTGTTTGGATAAAATGGAATTTCAAATATGAATTCGATTTTTATCATATGAGACCGATTGGTTTTATTGTCTAGTTTTATTGCGTTCATCATTATGTATATAAAGACATTGAAAAACATAACCGTGTGATACCGATGAATGGAAATCCGTATATGTTGAGGATCATTGGATGGCCTGTTTCCCAAAACAAACAAAATTAAGTTTTATTGGACAAATATTAATCAAACTTAATTTGGAAAATATCGCCGATTCACATTATTTTTTATGGTAGACAATTGAACACGCAGTGTGTAACATTCGTCACGATTTACATGCTGCGTCTGATGTGAGGAGAGAGTTGAATTTAAATATGAATGAAATTATAAGTAGACATAAAGTATAAAATTATACACTGTCAACCGTGAAGCAGATAGATCAGCTATGCGTAATGAACGCAAACCGTTTTACTTTTTTTTTCAACATGGAGGAAACACATTTGAATTCCATATCGGCATGCTTTTCTCTATAAACGCTTCGCGTTCAGAAAATAGAAAAGAACATCAAAGCAAATCACATCGTCGAAATTGCGCTTTTATTTCAATTCAAAGATACATAAGTGCTTCGGGTAATTGATATTGCTCTTTCATTTGCAGTTAATCACAAAGTTTTTTTTCTAGCTCTTTCACGGAATTTAATGTGACATGAATAAAGCATTCCAAATAAATGCTGGGCAGCAACAGTAAATCTAATTAAATCAATCGTTCCATATTTGGCAAAGAAAAACGTAGCAAACTAAGACCGTGAGCACTAACGAGTCGAGTGCAGAAACGTGTTAAAATTGCTGTGGATCAAATGCATCTTCAGTGTGAAAAGAAATTGCCGAGAATACATGTGTCGCCACTATGATCTACGATTTCTTTTACGTTTGAAAACTGAAAATAAACAAGGTTGCGTTTGAATTTTCTCAATTTTGAGGAGTGCTGCGAGCAACGTGCTTGTATTTTTCTCCGAAAAGAATTCAAGTAACACCAAGCAGCTAATTAAATTACGAATTTATGCCAGTTCAGAGTTAACTAATTAACACTACTCTACTTTGATTTTCGAATTGAACGCAGCCCCTTGTCTGCATGAAATAGTAATTCATTTTCATTGCAACTTCCAATAGACGATATTTTATGCGAAAGTCAGTAAGAATGAATATTTCTCTTTAGTGTGGTAGCGCCAATTCACAAACATGTAAACAATAGACGATATTTTCCATCATCTGTCTCACCATATGATTAAATAAACACGCAAACATGGTATTTGTTTTTTTATTGCAGTTCCTATCTCAAGTTCTTGTGGCGCTTTACTCAAGTAATCATATTTTCGTCATGTCTTCAGTGAAAACTAAGCGCGATCCCATCGTATGCATGTGTTTTGCAGCAAAAAAAAAAAAGAAAAAAGAGCATAGAATTATGTACATACATCTCAAGTGAAACTATGCAGTTGTTACAAAAACAACAACATCAATATTTATGATTGTTCAACGAGCTGCATTTTAAACGGCGTCTGCGATACTGCTCGCTGTTGCTGCTCACGCAGACGGCAACAAACTAACGTAAAAAACTTTAAATTCGCAATTGGCAAAGCCAGAGTATATTGACATTTTGTTACATCGTGGCCGCCAAACAACTAAAATTAGTTCCATTAACGATACTCAACGCTAGTCGTTCTTTTCATACAGCGCTACAGCTCTTTAATTATTTCTACTTCAAATAACATCATGATCAAAGTGTGTGTGTGTGTGTGCTTGAAAAACGTTACGTGTTCTCGTTCGACAGACACATAAATAGTAGCAAACGTCCACTTCTAATTTGCTAAGACCACTTCAATGCGATGAAGTGTCATTAACTTGACTTCGATGAGAAGATCCATTTCGATTTGTCAGCATTTTTGTTGCTACACATTTCTCGGAACGATATAAACGGCGGTGATGATGGGAAAATTGCACTGTAAAATCACACGGTCCATGGAAACAATGGCTTTTTTTCTTCAACATATTATAAACTAAGCACAATTTCAAATTGAATTCTTACTTTGATAACCACATTTCAGTTGTGTTCGACAACGAAAAAATCAGGTTTAAATTTTTATGAACCAAATCTTAATATTGACAGAAGATTTCAGCTCGATATACATATCCAAATGAGCCATTGTTGAAAGAGAAGAGAAAAATAGATATAATACCCGTATAAGGGGAGTCTGCATTAGATTGTGATCTAAAATGCAACTGGTTTCGTTCAAATGCTTTCCTCATTAGATTGTCATACGGGTTTTTGATCGATTCTCTGAGTCAATTTAACCCAGATCAATAAAAATGATGCAATTAGACTAATTTCATTCAATGAGTGCTCATTTTCAACTCGAGGCATTTTTTATGGATCCAATGCAATCCAAATCAAATCATTCCGACAACTACTATGTTGGCAATGTGTTTATTCGATCTTGCTTTGAGACTATTCGAAAGTATATTATGGTGTTTATCATACTGAAGAAGCCGCTTATCCCATAATTATTACGATACTTAACTAACCACATAAAACGTATACCAAAATTAGCCACGCGAATATCAGACGCACGACATTAGACATTCACCGTTTTTTTTTCACGTTCGTATTCGAACGCACTAAGCAGATGGATTATGAAACAGATGTTGACACCTTGCAAATCACATCGCCTTAGATATATTTCATCGGTGCTTTTAAATTTTGATAGATTGGCAACAATGTAAAATGTATTCAAAACATAGCTAAAAATCAGAAGACACACACAACACTTTTTCACCGCTCTAAAGCAAATAGAAATAAAGTGAGAAAAAACCACAAACTAATTCGACGTCAACGTTTGCGTTCATTGAACGATTGCCAATTTACGAAAATGAAGAATTCCCATTAAACGAAACTATTTGCAGATGGGAATTTTCAATTTACATATGTTTGGTAAAAATTCACATGAGTGCAATGTGTGAAAAGCGAAAGTAGGCTGTTAAATCTTCTTCGTTTTTCGCTCCTTCTCGTGAAAACAAACAAATCACCGTTTAATAAATTCCATATGATTTATAAATTGCGTTCAACGTTCAGTTCTTTCATGTGAATGCCCAATGTGTCATGCGTTCAGCTGCTTTTGTTTGTTGCACGCATCGAAATGAAAACCGAAATAAATGATTGACGCAGGCGCAATTCGACCGAATACAATTGTGTTGTTTATTTCGATTCATGTGGCGAGTGTTTGTGACGGTCGTGATGACATTTACGTCGGAAAATGTGAATTGGAAAATCGCATACGACACGAATGTACGACAGAAGGAAGAAAAAACGACACAAGAAAATACAGTAAATATTTCGTTTGAAATATATATTGAATTGGGGTGATGTGATGTTTGTATCGTGTGGAAGAGTGTTGTCATAAGCCCACGTACCAACAAAAAATATGAACGAAATTTTTTTTTTGCATTTCGCATAACATTTTGCCGAGAAAATTCGTTTCTAAAAATATGTGTGTTCCTTGTTTCGACCTGATCCAAAAATCGGCTTCAGTAGCATTTGATCATTTTGCAGGAGACGTTTCAATTTGAGTCAAGTGACAATAATCGAGCAAGTCTCTGTGAGAGTGTGCCCCTTCGAGCCATGCAAACCCGAACGCGGTTGACGTGCGCGACATTTAAAAATCTCCGTCTAAGCTTCTCCGATTATAACAGCACACGAGAATGTCATAAACGATAAAATAAAAATGTACATTTTATTCTAGTGTTTTGTGCGGTGCTTTGGCCTTTCTGAATAGAAACGCTGTAATAAAACGGACGTTCCGTTTCATTCTTCAAAATTTGTAATCTTCAAGTCTAGTTTACACCGATAAGTGGATTTAAAACTAGTTTCTGGTTAATTTAGGACGAGTAAAAAAAATCATGTTCAATTTGGTTTACTTTGTCGCGCTACTAATGAGCAGCGAGAGACAAGGAAGTACGGTGTGAAAAAATAGAAGAAAAATATTTTGAAAACAATCAATCTTTTGCGGTGATCAGTTGATTAGTTTTTCCGACGGGTTGTGTCGTCATAATTTTTCTCAAAATATCTCACAGCTGCGATTTGTTCATGCAAGCTTGTGTTTCTCTCACTTGACCTTTGACACTTTTCACTTCATTCAAGTTGAATGCGATTCAGTACGTGAACCTTCTTTCATAAATAGAACAGAGTGCGCAAAGAGCGTACATGCGTGTGTGTGCGCGTGAGAGACAAAAATTAGTGGTAATGAAGTTAAATTGAATGCTATCAAAAGTGTCAAATGAAACCATAGCTTGAAGTGTAATGTCGTTAGGTCTACAGTTGTTCGGCATACTTCAGGCAGCATTCACAACAAGCTCTCGGTGCGCTTGTGAATTTTTCATCTTCTTTAGTTTGCAACGGCAAAATAGGTCAGCTCTCAAAAATTGAAGCGGTTAGTAGGACGAATTTGGCTTAAAAATGGATTATTCAAAAGTGCAACGTCGAGCTCAAAGAGCAATAAATGATCGTATGCTCGAACGATACCCAATGGCAAATAGTGATCTATTTAGCAGTGAAGAGAGTAGTGAAGATGACTTAACGGATTTGATTTATCGAAATTTACGTTTTAAATCGCCCATGGAACTGCCATTTCGAATGGACGGTGTGCCTGTTCGCCCTTCGGAAAACCGGCCACAATCCATCAGTGCTTGTACCAAATGCAATCAAATACGAACGAATCCAAGATTTCGACCATCTTCATTTAATTGCTATGGCAAATTACAAAACGAACACCGAGTTTTTGAATCGGACGATGACGATTCAAGTGAAGATGAGATCAAAGTGCGACAACGAAAATCAATATCCAATAAACGTCGACGTTCACGTCTCAAAGCGAGGTAATCAATCAAGCTTATAGGCTCAGTTCGTGTTACAATATGTCATACTCGATACGGTAGTGTCTCGTTGTCAAACTACAAAAAATCAAAGTAATTGACTTATTTCGGCTCTGATTTTTGGTATAAGTGAAAAAGTTAATATCCATTTTCAACTAGAAAAAAAATCTGTTGTGATTAATGGAAATGAACTGTCATAGACAAAAATTCGTTTTGTACTATGATTAATCATATCGACGCGATCGTCGTTTAAAACACTTCAACGTTTAACTTTGAAAGAAACCTCAAAGCTTTTTTGCTTAATTGGTTTTCTCTTTCGTTTTTTTTTTTTCAGTGGAGGCGTACCGCAGCTACCAGTCGAAACGAATGGTCGAAATGCTCCAGTAACACCGATGCGGAAATCGTCTACGTTAAGTTCAGCGGCATCGCGTACACAATCAAATCAAACAGCTGTTGCATCACCGCTCACATCGGCATTGAACAACAGTCTTAACAATATTTTAAACTATTCGCCGCCACAGTACATTCACAAAAATAATGTGACAAAATCGAATTCATCGATCATTGCTAGCAGCAACACAAATAATAATTTAGCTGAACCAAATAATTTACACTCGACGTCAACGGGAAATGTGAGTGAAACCAAAACGAAATCCAGCTCGACAAGCAGCGATAATGTCAATTCTGGATCAACACACAAGATTTATGGAAGCTCATTGTTATGCTACCAAAATGTTCCGCCACCATCGCCGACCCATTCTCAGACTAATGAAAACACAAAAACCAATGGATCTTCGAGCCAGAAAGTGAGTGATGACAGCAAAACACCAAAAGATAGTAAATCATCGTCGGCTACCACATTGGCTACGTTGCTGCCAGGAGATTCAACCACATTGCCCGTGAAAAAGCGCAGCAAACTGCGTCATCGATTGAGCGATGTCGGTAGCTGGGGACTACGGAAGAAAGATCGCGCTCATAAATACCGATCCATGAACATTGAATCGTTGGAAGTGCTCGGTGATCCAGTGGCTGAGGACATATTTTTCGTAAGTACCGCTTTTTTCGTCCATTTTTCAGTTCAAGCAGCTTTCAGTGTATTCAATTTTAGAATGGGCGTATATTTTGATACGATTTATCACTCAACTAATCTCGAAATTATTCAGACTAATAAGCAACATTATGGCAATGTGTTGGGAATTCAAACCGAATTTCTATCACAGAGTATATGATTTGAATACAGTGGCTCAACGGATACAAATTTGGTCGTGATCGTGTCATGATAGGCAGGAACCAGATATCAACCGTAATGACCATACTTACTTGAGCATACTTAATTGCGCAAAATTTTCCGATGCCAGTATAGTGTATGGATGGGCAATATCCATGTCTATACAATTATTTTGTGCTTTCATTCTTCCAGTGTCTCTCTTGCTCTTCCCCGAACACATGCACGCCACACATTCACAAGCTTACTTATCACGACAGATATGCGTTTCTCAACCGTTACCATTTAATAATTTTTGGTGCATTTGAAACGCGAATCGTTTCATTTAGATTCGTTGATTCACAATGAATACAATTGACACGCTGAAATCATATACATATGAACTAATCTAATTGAAGCTGAAAAGGTTTCGTGATAAAATTGAAAAAAAACATATGTGCACGCGCGAAAAATGTGCTATATTCATCAAATCAAAATTGTGTTGTATGGCCAACGCATCTATGGCTGGTAGAAAATTTAAATTAATTTTAATCGTGTGTAGTCGGTTGCAGTGAGTTGAACGGTACGGGAGTTTTGTGTACGCATTTTTCGTTTATTGAATAATATACACGTATATATCCAGTGCGTTTTCATTGGCAACAATAAAAATGCGATGAAAATTGTATAAATTGTGTCGTTCATAAAAAAAAATGACGGGGGGCTTTATTTCATCATCATTTTCCGTATGCGTGATCAATTTCTCAATTAAAAATCTTGCATATTTTGCCCCATTCAATTCGAAAATATTACGCTAACGTGTCGAAAAACCAATTGGTCTACTACCGAATGCACTCAGCCCTTTATTAGCACACTGGCCATGCCACAGCTGGCATTCTGTTTGCATGAAACGATTCGCGCCGCACCAGCACTTTAATAATAACAATTGTGAATTTCTACAGATTCATAGTTCAGTGTGTCGATGGCGAATGTGCTTCTTCACATGCCGAAACCGACTCGGTTTAACGTTAGCAAAAAAAAAAGTGCATTCGTTTGTAGATTTTCTATCGGATTACTATCGGCGGTAAAAACAGAAAAATGTAATGAATTAGCAGAAAAATAACGTAAAATCGAAAACCGACAAATGAATTTCCAAGTTACTCAGGCTACGATATACTCGATTCGTGTGTACACAAACTAAAATGAAAGTGAGAGAAGAGTACGAATGAATTACACATGGAATAGGAACGAACAACAGAAAAAAAAAATATACAAAACAGTTCAAATACAAGTTGGATAGTAAACACGCACTTGCGGTGCTTCGACTCGGTCATCAATTGTGTCTTGCGTATATGTTATTGTTGCCGTTTCGATACATATATTTCGAAGCAATGCTGCTTCCACCAAAATTTATCGTAGAAATTTATTCAGTACGCCAGAAGTGGGCCCGAAATAACGAAGCATATTGCGTTTTTGTCTAAGGGTTGAAACACCACACTTTCATAGTATCAACTTTTATATCTCGTCACTTCTCTCAGTTTCATTTTCATCCCTCGAACAGTGTGTGACAGACGTAATTTCACAGAAAAAAAGTTAATCCGTTAGAGAAAAAAAAGGTCGCTGAGTGTCATTCGGTTGAGTTGTTAGTGCAAAGTTTATGGAAAGGTCATTTCCGCCAAATGTGAACATATAAATATTGAATTAGACGATTAAAAAAACAGCAACATCAGATTGGAATGAGATTTCACAGTTGGAATTTCATGAATAAATAATTCAAAAAATAAATTAAAAATGGATTGAATGTGCATTCAATTGAATTAAGCAAAACAACGATACGAAATGAACGAGAATTCAATGCATTGAATCAAATGTTAAATTTTCCATTGACTACGAACAAATATATTAAATTACAATTTTCGGCATTTAAAGAGACGAAAAAATTCGGTTGATTTGAGTGAATAGCGTCTAGATCTAAATCGACAAAACGTGTTCGAAACATATTTTCATCGTAGCCATTTCTATATTTTGATGACTTCGCAGAATTATGATAAAACACGAACGAATAAATGATTTGCGTTGGTTTCGGGTCGATGATGTATAGATGAATCACTTGTATAATAATGCATTTTATGCGTATTCTAGTGTTATGTGAGTGATAAAACGCCCCCTTTTTCGGTTAACCAAAAAAAAAAACGAAGAAGAATAGTAGACAAAATTCGAGGGGACACATTCCTTGTATTTGCGCCGTTGTATTTGAATTGTGTTCGTGGTGTCCGTGCATTCGTCGCATCAACAATGAAACTACCGACGTTTAGTTTGAACATTTTCAAGAAACCAACGAAAAAGAAGCGCATTATCACAACATTTGGTAAGCGTTGCTCATCGGCGTCTTCGTCAACACGCAAAAGTCGACGACCGTCATCGAGCCGAAAGACGACGCGTAAACGCAGCATCACTTATTATGCCCCATCGAAATCGAAATTTTATCCAACCGAACATTTTCCATCGTTGCAACGAACTGCTCGGCAAGCCGCCTCCGTAGCGACTACACCACTGTCTGTTCGACCACATCCGTCTGACGAACAATCGCACACCGTCTCCACTGACGCTGATGCAAAGCTCAACAACTACTTATCGCCGATCGGAACATTTCGATCGTACCACGCAAAGCAAACGTATTTGTGTGATAATGATTATGGCGACATCATTTTACACCAACCGCCAGCTTGGTATATGCAATCAAAACCACATCAAAACGGCTACCAAACTGAAACCATCGCCAATGATTTACGCGCCTCAAATAACATTCAGAGCAAACTTAATGCAAATGCTCCGATTGATTCGAATGGAAATGTGATGTACGATGACAATTGCCTGAATAGTACGTACGGTTGTGCAATGTATCCAAAAGAATTTATGCAAGGTGTGCCGCCGATGCTTCATACCATGCCACTCAATGATTCGAATATTAAATACAACACCACCAGCAGTGAGTTGCATCGACAATCGCAGCATAATTTATTGCCATCGAACGTGACAACGGCGTACAATAACACGGCTTTTAGTTCGGCAAACAACGGCAGCACTAGAAATACCAAATGCTTACCAAATAATATCAATAATTTTTGCGCTGCATACCAAACGACTGCGAACCAATTATCAAGCAATTCACATTATTTGAGTTCGCCCATTTACAACACCGCGATGCCGTTTAAGAAGAAATCCGATCGGCATCGTCGTGGCAAGGTAAGATCTAAGAATAAACGTATATATTGAACGGAGGAAATTATGTGCGATTTCGACCCAATTTTTAAATTAAATTCCAAGAATTCAAATGCTTCTTCAACAACAAAAATGAAAATTGTGTCATCCACGCTGACCAAACGAGAAGAAGAAAATATGTATATCAATTTGTACTTTGATTTTTAGCCGCAAACATTCTAATCAGTTGCGAGAGTTGTGACGAAACGAAAGCAAATTTCACTCGGCATGAAATCACACAAAGATATTGTGCCCGGCCACCGATCGGTCGGTGTATGTGCGTATAGAACGATATATGTAAAAAAAACGAGTTTTCAGTGCAATTTACTAGTTTATTTATTACACTGTATAGCATCGTCATGTTTTTCTTATTTTCCCTTGTTCATCCGTTCCACGTAAATAGATTTTTCTTTCTGTAATGAATTTATTCGATTTTAATGAATTTTCAAATCAACCTTTTGATTTGTTTGCATGGAAACTTAAAACAGAAGAGGTGGCAACAAACGATGTGTGCAGCATTAAATGCTTGCGCTTCGTCTGTTTTAAAGAGAAGAAAGACGAGGAAAAAATGATAAAGTGATTTAAACTCTCACCGTGTACATACGAAGCATAAAGGCGTCCAACTGTTGCATCTATTTCACACAATTGAACGATAAAAGAAAGAGAATGAAATTGTTTGGCTCCTTTTTTCTCATTCAGCCTGTTTTTTATACACACATACTTCACCAAGACAATGACGAAAAATCGGAATATGTGAAAGAAATGGAATGAAATAAAAGTCCGTGCAAAGTGTTGCGACTGTGTGTGACGGTGCGGGCTGAACTGGACTGAAGGTTGAAATAACAATAACATATTTGTATTGTGTTTCATTTTTATATATATGCATTATAGTTATTTTGAGCCATGATGCAGAGGTATGCACGTACATTCCATTGCAATGACAGTTTCAGACTGGCTAAAGCGATAATGTGAATCATGTTGCTTTCAAAAGAACACCTAGACACGTACAAACAACAAACAGAACGCAATACAATGGCATTTTCTGCATCAAAGAGGTTTCATGGAAGGCACAAACACAATCTTTAGTTTTGTTCTTTCACTATTTAGTTTGTTGGGAACCCACTCAAAAACTATGTTGAACGGTCGAAGAAGACGATCACTTTTTGAATTAAACGAAAGCGCAGTTAATCGTTGGGATTTATAATCTTCAGTTGCAGCAGCCGCAGCAGCAACAAAACCATCAGCATCGGTAGTTTACCTTTAACTCCTTTCAAATATATCCAAACCAAGGAATTCCATCTCAATGTTAAGCCCATTCTTCATGCTGGCACATTGTTGATATTTTCACGATGTGGGTTGCGTGTAAAATTTACACGGTAAATATTGGATTCTCGTTTGGCGATAAAATATCTGCAACACAACGTTGTTCCGTCGAATAAACAAACAAAAAGAAACTGCAACTGTAACTTACTGCATGAAATTCCAGGCTGATGAATCATTATAATAATCAGAGGAGATGCGTTCGAAAAAAAATCACTCGTGATAAATCAGCCACTGTCGAATTGGCTGGTTTAAATTTGATGCATTTTTTTTCTCCGTTGTGGCCCGCGGTCGATTTGGCCCCAATTATTTTCTCTACATCTGTTCGCGCTACCAGCTGATTTCGTTGCAACATTCAGTTATAGCGATTCGAACCAAATATAATTCAATTCTGCACGAATATACTTTTGACCTAACATATTCAGTCAACCGCAAATATTTCCGCTAGTTTTAATACTTGTCTGTCAAAGTCTATCGTCATTTGAATATATGCTGGTTATTATTTTACACCGAAATAGACACGATTTGTGAGTAGAATTCGGTGTCTGTGAGCTATATACACATTTGGAATTGGGCCTGAGCATTTAAGCCCGTTAAATAAGCGCGAATTTTTTCTACCCATTCAGCAAGTTATTTAATTGGATTATGTTTTGCCAATTCGACTTCAAATGTGTCTCCAGTACCGAATTTTTTTTCATGTTCGAATACCAGTTTGACTAGTCTCTTTCTTTTTTCTCTTTCTTTCTTTTTTTTTGCTTGAGCAAACAATTATTTGTGCTGCCCAGCCCGGCGCGGTCACATGTATATATTACTTCGTATATATACAAATATCGATGCGATTGGAATAATAAATTCGATCATCAAGTGGCTTGTCGACATTTTTCGGAGAAAATTCGTTTCTATTTAAATACAAACGAACGATCGATCGAATGAACAAACGGAATATTATCTCACTTTGAATATGTGAAACGTAGAAATAATCATTCGTTGAAGCAAGCAGTCAATTGCAGGTATAATGTAATAAAGTGTTACGAAATTTCTGAATAAATATTTACCGATGTACGAAGTGTTCGACTTGAGAACTGAATGGTTGCAATTCGAAATAGAAAAGAGATAGGCAGGCATAGAGGCAAGTAGAAACTGTTTAAAGAATTCCTCTGCTTGCAATTAGTGTGCTTGAATCACTGCATAATGCGAACGATAAAATATTTTGCAATGAATAAACAACACACATTCGCATAGTCCTTAATGTCTTAAGTCGTGCAGATATGCGCTAACCCAACGAACGAACGAACGATCGAAGCGATAGTTATGGTCTTCGAGGCATCCTCTCTCTCTCTCTCTCTCTGCGTTTTAGCAAAATGAAAGTCAAAGCAACCAAAGAGGAGAAGAAGAAGAGGGAAAAACAGAAAAAACCGAACGGCAAAATGCAAAAACCGAACCTACCTACCAATAAACAATATTCATGTATATATTCATGCGAAGGAGATAGATAAGTCAAAAGCAAAAACGTACATGACTAACATACTTACGTGTAACATATAAATACGTACGGTTAGCCTACATGTATATGTGCTACGTGCACATACACAGACAGAGAGAGAGAGAGGGAGAGGGAGAGAGAGAGAGAGCGAAAGAGTGAAAGAGAGAACAAGAGAGGGAACAATGAGTGTATAGGAAGAGAGAGAATCGAATAGGCATCGATGCTGTTGCTGCTGCTGCTGCTGCTGCTGCTGCTGGAAGAAGAAAATTGTACGGGCAAAAGAAGTAACGAAAGACTTGTTTCGATGGCTAAATGTTGTTTTTGTGAGTTTTTGATTTTTTGCCTACGTCTTTTTTCTTCTTGTTGAGTTCGCTTGGTTCCCTCGTTTGTCCGGCATCCATTTTAGTTTGTGTTGTGCATCGTGATTGAATAGACTCAATCCGCATAGCGCGGGTCTTTCTTTCGTTTACACACTCGCATTCTTGGCTTAACATTCAGTTCATTTTTTTCTTCCGAATTCATTCCGTTGTCTGTTGATCGGTTGAATCCATGATTTAGTGATTTTGTGCGTGGATCTTGGATGATTTTCATCGTGCAATGATGTTAAAAACGTGTTTATATCCAGCGATATAGTAGAAGAAAAAAAAAAACAAAAAAAAACACCAAAATTAATTAAGGAGTATTGAGCCAACATCGAAAACAGTTTGTAAAGAGAGTTGAAATGGTGTGTGTTTTAAGTTTATTTTTGAAAATATTTCGTATAGTGATGTCTAAATCAAAGACGAAATTGACTAAATGGCAGTAATTGAATGCAACTAAAAAGAAATGAAATTGAGAACATAATTTTCGATTGTACGACTACAATTATATGTGTGAAATTTCGTTCTCCTTCTTTGCTGTGTATGTACAAAAATTGAGAATGGCAAAATAACGAGAGAGAGAAAAACCGATCGAACCGAACAAAAATCGAAGAAAACAAATATCAAAAGCACAGAAAGAAGTCTTGAACAGCAGAGACTTGAAAAGAGAACGAAAAGAGCAAACAAAAAAGAGAAAAAAAAAACGTATTACCGGTTTTTGGTTCGCATTTTTTGGTGTCTTTTCGATACTTGGATGTGTTTTTTTTTTTATCTCGGTTTCTGTGTTTTTAGTCCCTTTTTCTGCCTTCTTGCCTTCAACGGTTCATGAATGTGTGTATGTGTGTGCGGGATTTTTTCTTCATCTACTATGTTCCATGCAGGCGCAAAAAAGCATTCAATGCGCTCGTGTTTGTGCTGTGATTTTGGCTTTGCATGCACAGGGTTATTTTAGTCAAAGTTTTGGCCTTTGTTTGTGCCAATCATCGGATACATTCACAGAAAACTTCATGAAATTTATCCAGCGCCTCCTTCGAACGGAATGTTTCTTCTGTTCTAACCGAAATGAAAGCACACAAAGAAAACCAAAACAGGAAGATTAATTTGAATATTGAAGTCGAGTGCAGAGAAGATATTCCGAAATATGCATTGCGATTAGTGCAATGCTCTCATGGCTTTTGACGTACAAAGAAACGAACATGAATGGAATTCATTTACTTTCTTTTTCTTCACATTCACAGATCATTTTGTTATTTTTGTGCCTTGCTTCGGTTCCCAGGTCGTTTGGATAGAATCGTTGTTTGGAATCATTTTGTTAACGCAGGAGATTACTTTGGCATGTCTACCTAATCGACATGACATGTTCATTTTTATTATTGTTATTATTGGTTAACACGTATTGGGTGCAAGAATAAGCAGTATTTTTTCGTACAGACAAGGCAATATCGAATCGGTTCCGTATCGTTCCCTCTTGTTTACGACAAACATGGTAACGATTCGATTATATTTCCCTTCTATCGGCTCTGTCTGTGTACGTTCTGCCGACCGACCTATTTCACGTTTATCGCCCGTGCACTCGGTAACAACGTCGGCCAAAAATGCAATTTTTTCGCAATCGGCAATTGTGCGCTCGGTTGTTCCTCTAGGGCTTTTCTGTGTTATATTCACATCTCGTTTTATCAGTTCGTTTCCATCCAAGTACACACACAACACACGCCTTCGTGTTCGGTATGCATTTGTTTCTGAAGCAAACACAAAACTGGCTAATGAAACTATGTGAAACCTAAGCGGCCATGTAATCGTATGCCCTGCTGTTCATATGCCATCGTCGTCTATATATGCACTTCACACAATCACCAGCATATGAACGGTCTTACAGCGCGACCGGACTCTTACGTTGTGTACTATGACCAGTACTCGCCTTCATATATCGTTTTTAGCAATATCACACACAAATACCGTGTCATGCTTGAATAAACGTCTAAATGTATGCAACGATCCTTCAACGACAAGGAAACCACAAAACTCAATTTATTCGCTGCTGCCAGCACATTTTCCATTCGGCTTCACTTTTCGGCAATTTTTTTGCTTTTCGCTTTCGAATCGGTTGCAATGCAATAAATTGTCTCGACCGTCCAGACACACACACACACATACTCTAAGCAAATAATTCCCTAAATGTTTACCAAATTAGATGGAAAAATTCTATGCACAAAAAAAGACTTAATCACCAGTTGCCAGTCCATAAAAGGAAAAAATAAATTAGTCGCTTCGTCGGCTCACATAATAAACTAAAACCAACAACCATTTCGCCTTTGTGTATTTTGCAGTGCATGGGTTCCGTGTTGACAAATGTTGTGCTATATTTGTAATGGGTTAACAATGTAAAACACTCGGTTGATGGCTTACAACTATAAAAATCACCACATTTTCCCGTTGTCGTTGTCAACATGTGTGAACAATTAACATTTTGAACAGACATAGTTATTAATTTTGCATTTAGCAAATGATTAGTGTACAGTGTAATTCGTCTACGAAGAGAAGAAAAAAAATTATATGCAAAATATAGAAAAAATGTTGTAAACAACATCAAAACATCGTGAATTTTTTACATTTAAAAAATAACAATAATTGAAAACAAAAGTTTGTGAATGGAATTACGAAAAACCAGAGGAATACCACCAACATGGATTCATTAAGTTCGCCAACAAATGGAATACACTTACCAAATAACCGCTATCGAAATGACACACAGGTATAGAGAATTTTGATGGAAAAAAATAATATTGTGAAATACCGTTCCCATTAATGAATCAGCTTCTTTAAAATTCAAGACTTGGATTTTTTTAGTTTACGAAGAGAAAAAAACCAAATTCCGAAATCAATAGCTTTCGACCAATTTCCATCGATTTCGAAAATATAAAAATCTTAAGTCATATACATATTTTACATCTGGAAGATTAATTTAATTTGATTTGATTATGTGGCCGCCAAACGGGTGATCGATTTACTTGAAAATGTACGAGATTGTAATATCGGGACCGTTTTGTGTTGGAAAGTGAGAAAATTAAAATATCCCACATGTGAAATGCGTTGGATTGCCTTGTGAAATCTCACAATTTTTTTTTATCTCATCGCGTAGACGAAGACTTAATTTCTTGAATGTAATGGAGTTTTGAAGGAGATATGCATTAGTCGGTTAGTTGTTAAGTATGCATAAACACGAAGAGATCGATGAACTCGATAAACATTACAAGTATGAGTCCATTGGCTGTCGTTAACATGTCATTTGGCAAGGCACATGCATAATAAATGGTGAGATCACATTCAACGCCAACTATTACGGGCTTGAGCTGCTCGAGAGAAAAACTCATTTTTCACAGGATTTCTTTTTTTTATATTAACGGTTGAAATCCACCATTTAGTGCGCCCTAAAATCTCTTGATTTCTTTATGATAGGCTCTGATTGAGCTCGTAAAATGCAATAAACATTGGCGATGTGACACGATAACATCTATGTTATCACAATCTTAAGCTGCAGAGAGAAAACGACTTATTATGGCAATTTCACCTCGGACACGTGTTTACATTTTGAACACGACAAACCTCAATACACTTCTTGAGCACATAGTATGTATGCTGGAATATTGAACATTGAACAGCAGAAAAAGAGAAATCAACGAACATTGAACACTTGCTTGCATGGCAAATATTGAAAATAAAACCAACTCTCAAACTGGTGCCATTAACTTTCTATCGCTTTGGCTGTGGCTGTGGTTGTGGCCTTATAACTCGTTTAAATGCACGTTACGAAAGTTACACCATCGCGAATGGATTGCATCCGACATGCCATATGATAAATACATATATTGCATTACGCTCGCGCGCTCAGGAAATTATATTCCAACAAAAGAGCCATTTAGAAAACAGCACAATCAGATGCAGCGTACGAAAAAAAGATTTGTGATTTTATCCAGCACAAAGCGAATGTCACCTTTTTGTTGGATATAATGAGGAAAAGTTTTGCGGTAATATATTTTATTAGAATCATAAAAATACCATCTGAATCGTTTGAACATTTCAAACTGGTTCCGTTTCGAGAGACACTCGGCCAAAATGAATATTCAACGTAGAAAAATCCCGATAAGAACTGATAGAAATGGGTAATTTGTCATAATTCGTCTGTTTTTGCTGAGAATATTGATGATTTATGCTCACTCACGACATGCAGATATATTTAGTAACGGTTTTTGTTGTCTCTTGTTTTTGTAAAATTCGTTTGATGTATGTCAACAAAGTGTCATCTTACCGAGTCTGGGTAAAGTGGCAAGCGAGCGAGCGTGCGCGTGTGCTTATGAAGAGCAAATAGCACGACAAAACCATGGAATACATTCCATAACGTTCTATTTCACTGACTTGGTAAACTTTCAAATTTCGAAAGAAAACGATATGCAAACACCTCTTACTGGTGTAGGGCTTCGTTTTATGCATGTTTAAACGAAGACATTGTCGCATAAATATGTTTTTTTTTCCTTATCGCCATGATCGGGAAGTTATCACGCTGGCAAATCATTTAAAATTTTAATTATAATTAACGCCTCGTGAAAGCAAGTCTATATTGAATTTCCGTTATTCATTCCAAGTACTAGCGTTCATTGCAAGCGCATAAATCGTAATTAATATTCGTCGTTTTCTATAAAATATTCAGTAAAACAGTAAAGAAAAAACACTGTGATGTGTTCGCTGCGTTGAGCAATGACGCTGTTGATGGGCGTATTGTATATTGAATAAATGAATTCACTTATTTTACGAAAGTTGATAGCTTATAAATGTGGGTTAGACGCATTTTTCGGTAGTATTTGTGTTTAACCGAAAATCAGTCATCAAATCCGAAAATGGTGATAATTTGACGACACATAAAATGTATCATAAAAATATGATTTAAAAGGCAAAATAATTATGTCTTCGGTGTTTTTTCGTTCGGTTAATTTATTCTGTATGAGAATTGTTTATTATTCCTCAACCTTTTGAGTGTTCCGTTATAAAAGCTATGCTATGGCTTTGATTGCCATTCTAAATTCAGTTATGAATTTTCTGAATGAAATCCATTGAAGAGACTTGAAGTTGAAAAACGTTTGGCTGTCACTCTTCCACATGTAGTAGAAACGAAATTTTGTATGTTTTTCCTCACTCCATGTAGAAATGTTATCATTATGGTGTGTGGGTGCATAGCACAAAATGAACACTCCATTGTATGATCTATTCAGTTTTGACGCACAAACCAGACCAAATATGATACATTTCAATTAAATGTAAATTGGCTTGGAGTTGAAACGCATGCACCCAGCAATATCAACAAAACATAATTTCGCTGCTGTCAACAGACTGTTTTATGTATCAAAACAAATAAAGTATTGTCTGATCCATTAGCACTCCACTCTCAATAAGATCAGAAAAATGTGATAAGTAATAAAGAAGATTGCGCTAAGGCGATGTTAGCAAAGAATGTTGAATCGAAATATGTTGCAATTCTTCATCTCATCCGACAATTCAAATGTGTAACACACGCACAAAGATGAATCCAATTCATTGAATTTCCATGCATATGGAAATATATAGTATGTTAATGCTCAATTTCATCCCACAAAAGTGTCAATTGAATTGTGTAAGTAGAGTCATGAAAACGACATTTACGGCTGATGTGAAAATTGAGAGAAAAAAAATAATCACCTCACAAAACTGATTATTTAACAGCGCAAAATTGTTGAAATTGATACGCACCATCAACCGAAACGCACGTATTCGCTAATGTTCATTTGCGGATGCCCAAAAATTCCTCTCATTTTCTTTCTCTCTCTCTCTCTCTCTCTCTCTCTCTCTCTCCCCCTCGTATAAGTGTATATTTTTCAGCGTTTTATTTCACATTTTTCTTCATCATCGGAGATGAGTGTGTTCCAGTGTTGTTTTTTCCCTTCTCTCTTCGTCTTTCGTCATTTTCATGTTTTGTCTGTTTGGCAATATTCTTGTTCTTTTCGATGCAGCTACACATTTTATCACACATTCCCTGTCGTGCGACGATTTGAGATGTGTACGTGTGTATATGCGTGCTTGTATATATCACCACAAAGCAAAGCAGATGAGACGAACCGTTCTGAGACGTTTTCATATATAGACGTGTCATCTCACGTGCATATGTGTTATTTTGTGTTCGCACTGAAGCTATTCTACGATCTTGGATCGCTTCACAAGCATTCAGTATGTTAACGCTATCGGCGCGGTAACAATTTATGTAGCGCAGTGCGTGATATTTCAATCGCAAATTCTAAAAAAAAACGAAGGAAGAAAAATGAACGTTATCAACATCATTTCACTTTCGCACAAGTACTTATCGGTGGAATTGTGTTTCTTTAAATAGAAAATCGGTGCAATGAAAGTGAATTAATATTGAAAGGATTCCGGCATTCAAAAACATGTCCGTGCCTGTTTTGCTTGATGAAACTATAAATGCTAATGGTGCAATCCATTTATGCGGTTAAACAAGTTTTTTTGAGTCAATAAAATAAACAAAGTAATAATTTTTTCGGATCTTTTTGAGCGCGTGTCTTTTCAATTCAAATAATAAAACTACGTTTTTTTCGGGGCCACAACTGTTTTATGGATTACTTAAACATTTGAATGTCGTGTCTTACCTTAGAATCTATGGCCCGTATAGAATTTCGTTGAATTCTTAAACGCACACATTGAACATAAATAAGAAGGAAAAAATCTGTGATTTATTATGTCAAAACAACTGTTTCTTGTTTAAGAAATATCATCGGTTGATATTCTCCTTCAGTGAATAAAGTGATTAAAGACACAAAAAGACTGAGAGAGATAGTACGAAAGACATTTAAGTTCACAACCTAGAAGCATCATAATTCGTAATCATAAAGTGTTCAAAAACTGGAATCTAACAAATGATTATCGCAATTAAGTTTAGATCAAAGTAGCTAATTTGCTGTACAAAAAAATGGATGCGACTCCTGAATCGCTTTGAAAAAAATATTTGTTCTTATGTGTTGATAGAACTCATTAGCTGACTGAAAATGCGAATTTATAAGTCAATACCCAATAATTTATTGGTAAGAGGCTAATAAGTGGGTGCTTTTGTTAAATAAATATCAAATATTTTGTTGCCAGCTTCGAAACCTCCTAAATATAAAATCTCTTCACTCTTTAATCCAAATGGCATTTGAACTTGAACAATTTGTCTAGATCGAGAGAAGAAAAAACAAATGTTTCCGGAATGACAAAAACATTTTATGCCACTTAGTCTAAACTGATTTTATGACAGAAAAAGTATCATTTTTAAAATATATAATGAGCTCATAGATCGGTTTGCACACACTCAACCAGAAACCGGCTTCGAATCCGATTTCTATTACAAAAACATCGAATAATGGAATTATACGCGGTGTGTTTTTCAATTTGGTCAATAACAAGCGTTGAATCAGTTCTGGGATAATTGAGGGAAAATGATTTTTTTCAATGAATCAATAAATTTATAAACAATCGCTTATTTTAATCAAACCGTTATGTGGATTGATTTTCAGTGAAATTCGAGAAGTGAAATTAAAACACTTAATCAAAAGCGGATTTTCTCTTGTGTTAAGCCAGTGACGATTCGAAATATTTGGTATTTTCCGTGACATTTCCCAAAAATATTATCACAAAACATTTTTGTGTGTAACATGTTGAAAATATTCATTTTCTGCCTATTATTCTACCAGTTATTTCCATTCCAATGGCTTAACTCTTCGCTTCTTTTCTGAATCGAAACAACGATTATCTACCATTTAAAGGCGTGTGATTAAATTTGAACGACAGGTCAGGGCGAGAGACGTTACATATTATCCATAAGAATAAAAAACATAAATTGAAGAGAGAGAAAAAAATGATTGGGATCAAAACCGGTTAGGAAATGGTTTTGATGTTTGTTACAAATAAATTGTAACAATTTTATTGAAATCAAAGAGAAAATTTATTAAAAAACGATCTAAAACTGAATACAACTTTGTTTCAAGCTGCGCCAGAGAGAAAAAATGTCCAATTGAATATATTTCATCATAATCAAATTCACAACTGTTTTATTTGTCTTCTTTCAGGGTGATCGAACATCTTGGGAATATCACACTGTGTCTGTGACTCGTGTAACCGGCTATGGATTTGGTATGTAGCCAAAAGAAAACGGCCGCACATAAATAGGCAAATTTTCTATAATTAGGTTTATCATTTCATTTCAAATATTTGATTTAGGCATTGCTGTATCTGGTGGACGTGATAATGTTAATTTTTTAACCGGCGATCCAGCCATAGCCGTTAGCGATGTTCTGAAAGGTGGACCAGCTGAAGAAAAATTGCTGTGAGTTTTACATTTTATCATCTTCTTTAAATCTTTTTAGTCCTAAATTCTTGTTTCGATTTAAAACAGAAAAAAAATGTCCATTAATTAATTGCATCATTAATAAGTCATTAATCAATGAATGATCATGCATTTTCGTGTTCACAGAGAAAACGATCGTATCATATCAGTGAATGGAGTGTCTTTGGAGAATGTTGACTATGCAACGGCTGTACAGGTGCTGCGTGACAGCGGCAATACCGTAACATTGGTCATAAAACGTCGAGTGACGAATTTGGGTTTGCTAACGAATGCGACGACCGGACCGTCGTTAAATAGCAGCACAACACATAATCACCAACACTCAAACAGTTTGGTGAGTTCAACTGGTCTCAGCGGCAATATTGGCAATAATAGTTCGAGTCAAGCCATCAAATTGGTGTTGACCAAACCAAATAAAAAGGAAGATTTTGGCATTGTGCTGGGATGTCGACTGTTTGTTAAGGAAATTTCGACAAAAGCCCGTGATCAACTTGTCGCCAATGGATACACATTGCAAGAAGGTGACATTGTAACTCGAATCCACAATACAAATACGAATGATGCAATGAGTTTGAAGGAAGCGCGCAAAATCATCGACAGTTGCAAAGAACGATTGAATTTAGTGGTTTTGCGTGATTTGAATGCTCCGACTGTTGCGCCAAACAACAGCATAAACAACAACTCTACATACTCTCATGCAGCCCAAGTGTCAAGCTGCAGTAATCCAGAAGAAACGTTTTACAATGGAAACACAAGTGGTTATTCAACACAGAATCTGTATGTTCAACCACCAACCAGACCAGCTGTTGCCTCACCGCTGTCAACCAATTCCAATGCATCGCCCGATGACAAAAATAACTTGACACCGCGTGGTCGCTCACGTGGTCCAATCGTCGATGGGCCAATGATGCAATTGGACAAACCAAACTCACCGCAAGTGTTACATTCGCGAAATCGTAGTATTAGCGGTGATAATACATCGGAAGATTTCTACAGTTCACGGCGTCAACTGTACCAAGAAGATCCATTGCAACGAACAAAACAACCGAGTGAGCCTCGATTCATTTCATTCCAAAAAGAAGGCAGCGTTGGTATTCGACTGACCGGTGGCAATGAGGCAGGTATATTTGTGACAGCCGTGCAACCGGGTAGCGCTGCATCGATGCAAGGTCTCACGCCAGGCGATAAAATTCTCAAAGTTAACGATATGGATATGGCTGGTGTGACACGCGAAGAAGCCGTTCTATTTTTGCTCAGTTTGCAAGAGCAAATCGATTTGATAGTGCAACACTGCAAAGAAGAATACGATAATGTGGTGTCGAACCAACGGGGCGATTCGTTCCACATTAAAACACATTTCCATTGTGATACACCGGCTAAAGGAGAAATGGCATTCAAGGCGGGCGATGTGTTCCGTGTGGTTGATACGCTACACAATGGCGTTGTTGGGTCATGGCAAGTGTTGCGCATTGGTCGTGGCCACCAAGAGATGCAACGCGGTGTCATTCCAAATAAGTCACGAGCTGAAGAACTGGCAACGGCTCAGTTCAATGCATCAAAGAAAGAAATGAATGCTAGTGAATCGAGAACTAGTTTCTTCCGACGACGGCGATCGTCGTCACATCGTCGATCAAAGTCATTGTCACGCGAGAATTGGGACGATGTTGTCTTCTCGGATTCGATATCCAAATTCCCAGCATATGAAGAACGCGTCGTGTTGAAACATCCAGGTTTCGTGCGGCCAGTCGTTCTATTCGGTCCAGTTAGCGATATCGCACGCGAACGATTGATCAAAGATTTCCCCGATAAGTTCACAGCACCGCTGCAATCGGACGATAAATCGTCATCGGGCAAAAGTGGAATAATTCGATTGTCAAACATTCGAGATATTATGGACCGTGGCAAACACGCTCTGCTCGATATCACTCCAAATGCCGTTGATCGTTTGAATTATGCACAATTCTATCCGATTGTCATTTTCTTGAAGGCCGACACGAAACACACAATCAAACAACTGCGCCAAGGACTACCGAAATCGGCTCACAAGAGCTCCAAGAAGTTATTTGAACAATGTCAAAAACTCGATCGCATTTGGTCACATGTATTTAGCAATACCATTGCTTTAACGGATGCTGACACCTGGTACCGCAAACTACGAGACAGTATCGATCAAATGCAATCTGGAGCAGTGTGGATGTCGAGTGAAAACAAGGTAATGATTTTGTTTTGCATTTTTTTCCATTTCACGAATAAATCCCACTTTAATAATGGATGGTCGGTTGAATTACACAATTAATCTATATCAGTCATGGAAGAAAGTGGTGCTTTCGATGGTGTAGGTTTTGAATGCATTTAAATGTTCAATTCATGGTATTAAATGTTGTCAAAGGTAATAACGACTTGGTAATAGGTGAACAAATAACAAAAACATTTAATTCGGCTATCAGAATTTGATGGACAATTCATTTTGAACCGGGATGGAAAAACATAAATTGGCTTGGGCATTTTGTATCCCACCTTTGTATATACAACACATAAATATATGTTACATGGGTCTTTATTCTCTCTCTTTTCACGACATTCTTCATTGTCGAAATTGTTTTTCAAATCGTTTTCAATTTTGCGATCATTTTCCAAAAACGTGTCTAAATTTTAGATTTGTCAATGAAGATTTGAAATTAAAACGCATTTTTTTGTTTTGTTTTTTTTTTTTCTTCTTTTTTCTCATCAATTGTTCACATTTTCGCAAACCAAAAAACAAAAACATAAAACATTAGCCCAATCAATTCACATCCGATATTTACCTACCCGCAATGATTCCACTGCCAAAATGCAATTGTCGCTCTTGCAAACCCTCACCATATCAAATGCATGCCCATCAAATTTCACTAAATCAATCATGTCGTTATCAATCACGTGCTTTGTCTGCTTCGCCATCGCCACCGCCAATACCGCCTCAACCAAATCATATTCAATACACGCAACAATTGCCTTCATTTGATGCTCCACCTCCACCGCCGCGATGCTATCAATTGGTTCCGATTCGGGACAAAGGCCCAATCTCTGCACAACCAACGCGATTGTATTCATTTGGTAATGTGCCATTAGAACGAACCTCATTGAATCAAAACAATTATGAAAATGTTCAAGAATTACGGAAACAACCGTTTGTGGTGAAAGATCCACGCCGAAAACCATACTATTACAATGAATTGAGCCAGAGTTTGGATACGAATGAACCAATTGAACATTTGGCAATGGCACAAAATGCTCACCAGTTAAATTCGACCAATCAGCCTGAATCAGTTGAACGTGTTTCGTCAAATGACGAAATCATTCGAAACGCTAGTCGCATGTCAAATGTTTATGGATCCGGTGGAAGTTTGGATCATATCTTTTGAAGTGTTGCATTTGTTCACGTTTGAATATCGTTTTGGTATCGCCTACTTAACAACATATTATTTTTTTCATTCGACATTTTACACAGAGCTAAACGTTTAATTATGTACAGAAATGTTTAAAGTGACGTGAGAAAAAAAAGAATTCACGGAAAATTTATAACTATATGAAGTCATCTTCAATTTAAGGTTTAAATAAGAATTGTTGAAATATACTTTTTATGACATTAAAAAAGTAATTATTTCTGATTGCTTAGTCGTGCAGCACGACTCGTGCTAAGGAGACATTGGCGAAATTGTAATTCGTTTGTTTGTATAAAATTAAAATGATGATGATATAGCGATAAATTTTCCGCGAAACATGTTTTTTGTCGTATTTCAAGTAGCTGATAATGAAAATGGCAAATAATTATACTTATTCACAATTCTTAGTTTGTGCTTAAAAGAAGGAAATAAAAGAATCCGTTCGATAATCTGCGATAGATTGTGCCATCTTAATTCTCAGCTGCTCAAATTAATAAAATTTACTTAATATAGAAATTAATATACCAATTCGTTAATCTTTAGAATATGTTAACCAGAGTGTGTTTGTTTTTTTCTTCTTTATTTTCATGCGTATCTGTACCGCTTGTGAAATCATCAAAATCAACACAAAAAAATCTTACTAATTTTCGATCAATATAAACGCATTTCATCTCAAAACCAAAAAAAAAAAAAACAAAAATCATTGTAATCAACAAAACCGGGTGATTTATACACTAAAACAATTATTTTCGAAAAAAAAATTCTGGTATCACCTTTATGCATACTACTGTTTATATTTCCTTCCTGAAAACAAAACAAAACCCTGCACGCTTGCGTGGCGCTGTATTTAAACTGCTCACTATCATAAAACATTCGAAATGAAAAAAAACCCAATTGCCTTCCTCCATTCCTATCATCATTCGAAAAACGAAAACCTATCCCGAAATAGCCTCTTGAGTCCTTGTCCGATGATTTCCTATTCCCAATGAACACATCTCGCTTGTCATATGCATCGAGCCCAGAGTCAGATATTGAAATGAGCTCGGGCCCAACCAATTCCCTGTCAATGGGCAATTTACCGCAATTGGTGAAGGCTAGCTCTGATCCATCGATCGCCACTAATCAGGAAAACTTGGAACGCGACGTTGAGCTGAATAACTTGGGTGATGGATTGATGCCACCTCCGTACACGGTAAGATTCATCTATGCTTTTGTTTTGGATTTTCACTATGCATGCTTAGCCAACGAGACATACTTTTCACGGCTTTTACTGCAGACGCATTGTGCTTGGCCTTTTTCCTAAAATAATTTTGACATTTTCTTACAGAATCCATACGATCACAATTTGCGTCGTTCGACGATCGACAATAAGTTCAATTTCAGCGGAACCGAAGAGTTAACAACGGAAGCAGTCGCAACACATGATAATGCTTTGCTGGCAAACAGTCGCGAATCGACACTTTTGATGGGTAATGCACCAGATCTACCGCCTCGGATTGATCGAGCATCTAAACCACCAAGCAATATGACACCATCATCAACACTCTTGATCACCGCTAGCGCCAGAAATTCAATGGGTTTGAACTCAAGCTCCAGCCGAAATGGTACTTATGGACGATCGGCACATGAACAACTCTTTGGCGATACAAATTCACCGTTGACAACCACATTAGCTGATGTAGCACCGGTTTATGAAGATGAATATAGCACACGAATCAACGCACCGACTGACAAACGTGGCAGCTTAAATGCTAGCTCACTCGATCGCAAACAGGGCAACCAATTATTGGATAAGAGCCATCGATCGTCATCGAATTCAACCACACCAGCAAATGGAAAAACAAATGGATCGTCGTATGACAGTGTCTCGAGTTATGATTCATGCAATGTTGCCATGCAAAATCTTCGATTGGGACCAAATGCTCCTGATGACTTGAAATCTGTGCCAACTGTTGCGTAAGTTTACGACACATTTTCCTTTATTCATTTGTAAATTGGTTTTAGCTTTAGCCTATTGAGATTTATTTGAACGACTCCAATTCCAGAACTCGAAACGTATTGCCATTATCAAACGAGACACCGGTAACTTCTCCACGCCATAGCATTCATCATTCTGATTCAATGAATAGTCGATCACCGCATGACCACACGAGAAATCTGTCAACAACCAACGATCTTAACAAACAAAACAGCCCGGCACGGCAACTTTACAGCGATACACGAAACTTGGGTATGTCTCCAGTGAAATTCGTAAAGTAAATGTATCGTTTACATAAACAAGAATCTTTCAATGGTTTTATAGGTGCCGATCCACGATCGTTGTCAGCCGAAAGACGGCCTGGAAATATTCCATTGCCGCATAGACCGATGAATCTTGGCCTCGATATGGCACCACCAAGGAAATTGCCACAACCGTTGCTCGAAACAAAAACCGATTACGGCAAATACAGGTAAACTGATCGTATACATGCTCAATGGGAAATCCCAGAACTGTTAAGAATCAACTGAAATATCGACATTGGCAATTTGTCACCAATAAATTTGGTAGAAAATCTCTTCCATCTGCTATGCCTAATTCTTTTTCTTTCATTCTGAATCAATTTCGTAATCTTCTCGTATCAATTGAATACCACACTCTAATGTGGTTTGTAATTAGAAAACCATTCACATGTTCAAATCATTCTATTCATTGAACGAAAAAAGACAGTGCAAAACACTTGTGCGGAAGGAAGATTGGTTGCAGATGTTACCGAAGATCGAACCTCGGATAACTTTGTGTCGCCGACATGCACCCATGTATATCTCACTGCAAGTCAAACCGAGCATAAATCGCAAACAATACATTAAATCCTCACAATATGACACACTCGTTTAACTGCCCTCTTTTAATAATTTGAAATTCTGGGAGTTAGTTTCGTAATGATTTTCCCCCGCAAAAAATAACTTAAATCCTTCAATCGATTTATTCTTTTTATTTCAATTTTATTTATCATTATTTTACGTTATTTCGATGCCCTTGTTTTTTTGTTCACACACTAAACCCAACAACACTCGCACCATTCAAACACATCGCCACAGCCGGAATCACTCAATATCGCAGGCTGACTATGATCGAACACCAAAATCGCCATTACAACACCACCACTCGTCGGCGCAGAATGGAAATATGCCATTCAAACCGGTGCCACCGCCGAAACCGAAAAACTATCGTCCAATGATTCCAAGCAATGGAAACGCAACTAACGGAAATATGCCACCAAATCAATGGGACGCAACGGTTCGTATTATTTTCTATTTTCAAATTTTCAAGGGAACATTTCAACAGTACCTACTTTTTTAAGTTCTTTCTACACTGTATTGATTTCAACACTGTATTCAATTGTTCTCAATGCATTAAAGCAGTCATCTTCACATTTTTTTAAAATTAAATTATGTTCTTTTTACTCATTTCAGGAGGGCTCACGTAATCAGAATGGATACTATTATCCCCCAACCCAATCTCATTACCATCAACAATCGCAACAGCCACATTTGCCCCAGCCTCCAATGCAACCAAATCATGGACCACCAATTCATGCATATAACCATAGCTCATATCCATATGGCAGTATGTCAAGGTAATTTTTATTGAAACAATCATTCTGAACATTCATTTCAACTGATGAACCATTTGTCTATACTTTGCTACAGTGCAAACGGAAACGGTCACTATGCCAGTCAACCAATGCAACAACCACAATCACCTTACATGGGTGTTAATAATTTGCCAGGCAGCGGATACAATAAAGGACAATATAACGCTGGCCACATGCAGCGTGCACCAATTTATGATGGTATAATTTTTCAAAATAGGAATTTCCTAGAAAATGACAATGAAAAACGAAAATTATTAAAAGATTAGAAAAATAAAGAATAAGAAGTTTGTAGCAGATTGGTTTCACATTTTCTTTTCGTCTTTCGATCGCAGGAAATATGCAACCGCCATCACATCAATCACTGGATTTGGCTGGAAGTCGTGAGCAGCGAGGTTCAGCATTCGAATTGTACAGAAAACCTCAGCTGGGAAATATGCCAATGCACCATCACAATGTTCGGTAAGCACTCCCGATTCATATCAAAAACAAAATTGGTTTCATAATCATATTGGTAATTTTATTCTCAAACGGAGCGTTTAAGGAGCATTCTCAAACGTTGACGAACGTCGATTGGAAATCTAATACCCAATATTAATACAATTTTGCAACGCAGCAATAAGAACTTCATTTCCTTGCATGCTTTAAATTAATCCTTAAAAATTGAATTGAATTTGGTCATTTCTGAGCGGAAAAGAGGAAATAAGCGCTAACTAACTTATATTCACAGTCGTTTTTCCATTTTATCGAATAATTCGGATGCTCTTGCGCACAACACTCATTTAGTTTGCTTATTCTTCTCTACTAACCAATAAACACGTTGAAACATTCGTTATTCATAGATGAGTTCGAAGAATTTTGAAGCGATTTGTATGACTTTGTGATAAAAGTTTGCATATCATTTGGAATTCAAGCATAGGAGATTTAACACTTTTTTTTAAAGAGTACCAGGTGGAGGCTTTTAATACATATTAACACTGTTACACATTTGAAAAGGTTAAGAAAGCCAATAAGAAAGAGATGTAAGGAGAATCATCACAACATTTTTGAGCTGGTTTAAGTTTCAATCATAGCCATTTGCGAGTATTAAAGCATATAACAGTATTCCATCAAGATCAATTTTCCAACAATATTCAAAATTTCAAATAAAAAAACTAATTTCATAATAATCAACATAAAACATTGCTTTGGTAAAGCATTGAATGCTGTTATATGAACAAAGGTAGTCGAAAGTAGTTTCAACAAAAGTATTCTGGCTCCCGTCCATTCCAATGGTGGTGTCAAACTCCAAGAGTTGTAAATATGAATAAGAATGCTTTGATTGGGGAGTTTAATTTTAGATCTAATTTTACTCTAACTTTGGTGGTTGTGGATGTTGAATTGCAATGAATGAGTGTGCGTGTGCTTGATCAACAATGAATTAAATCTTTTCAATAATTTTCACAAACAGTTTTCCATCTCAATCAAAAAAAGAAGATAGTTCACTTTGATTCCGCATTTTCCATATCTCGGTAAAAAAAAACACAATCTCATCGAAATGTCCAAATGTTCAATTGGTCATTAATTCATATTTCCCAAAGAAACTTCATTTAAAATTGAATCAACAATTTTTTTTAATGCAAATTCTTCTTTGCCAGCACCAACCAGATAAATAGAAACTTTTTGCACGTATTCACACTTCACTTTAATCCAGACCCAAATGCTGACTACTTAAAATAGGTTTTTTTTTTTCAATAAATGAATTGCAATATCTGTCTGAAAAATTCAATATTCAAATTCTAAAAAAAACAACAACACAAATTCTAAATTGAATCAAAAAAACACATTTCCAAAATAGTGAATGGCAGCACGAGCAGCAGCAACCTTATCCGCCGCAACAGTATCAATATCCGTATGGCCGGTATCCGATGGAAGATGGCTACGGCCCACCAAAATTGCCACCGAAATCATTCAAAAAGAAATACATTAAGGCACCATTGGCAGCGATCAAAAATGCTCTGCTGAAATCAAAGAAGCAGCTACAGCGTCAGGGTAGCATGAGTGAGCGTGATAGTAGCCCGAAAATGGGATCAGGTTTGAGACGTCAACACTCAATGATCGAACAAAGAACGTCTGGTAGATGGAGAACACCATCTGAATTTGAATATCAACAACAGCAACCGTATTATGATCAGAGACAACGTGCCTATGACGATCAGTATTACGATGAACGTAGAAGTTATATGAATCATTCACAGTTGTATGGTGACGATTATGAAAATAAGCAGGGAAATTATTACGAACAGGAAAATTTGTACGCCAATCGAGCATTGATTGAATTCGAAAGAAAAGCGTCGGAAAATCGAATGCCATATTCAACCAATACTGGAACACGGATTGTGCGTCGTCACAGTATGGCTGACCGAACATCACGTGCCAATGCACGTTATCCGGTACAACGGCCAGGTCAACCGTCATTAGATTCACCGGATGATCGAATTGAACGCGAAGAGATTTATCAAACTCGCAGTGGTGCGTTCATGATGCAGCAGACGAACCTACCGTCAAATAATCGAGGTCAGCCGATGAACGCAGCGGTACGTATGCAGCAACAGACGCGTGACGATGATGCAATCTATCAACATCGTCGTGAAATGCATTTGGATCATTTGTATCAAAGCAAACGTGAAATGCAACAACGCATTCACCAAGGTCGGGTTGAAGTCGAACGAACCGCCCACTCTGAATCGCCCTCATCATCGTCCACGGCAACAACACCAGTCCATTCAGATCATATGTCGTCTCCATCTAGAGATGTGATTTATCAAAGCCGACGCGAACTGAAGGAGAAGGGCTTTAAGACCAGAACACAATTACGAGATCGAATTTATCAGTCACGGCAAGAGGCTATGGAATCAATGGCTGAACCGGTCTATTCAAAACGGGTCGAAATTCAACGACATCAAGAACCAATCATTTATGAGGGCAGGGAAAGTGAGCACATGGATCGAACTCCCGAAGAAATCGATCGATCTGTTCAATCGCTGCCACAAAATAATTCCATGAACGTAACACCAAAAGATCCGCACATTCAACGCGTTGCAAATGCGTTAATTGCACCAATGATTGCAAATCAAAATAGCTGCAATTCAAGTGGATTAGATGATGACGACACGGTGAACAGTTCAAATCAGTCCAGTTTACAGAAAACTGTCATATCTCCCGAATCGATGCAATCGGAAGAGAAAACCATTCAAGATGATTCGAAACCGACCGAGAAAGATGTTGAAAGTCAACCAGCGAAACCGTTCGTTCCACGTGCCGACCCAACTCACATTTCGAATGTGATGAGACGAGTCGCACCCATGGCAAAAGATCCTCAAGCGTCAACTAGTGACGGCGTATCATCACACGAAAATGTTTTAGCTAGTCGAACATCGATTGAAACACAGTACACATCATCTCAAATCAGTCTACCGACTGGTCCACCAGTAGCACAGAGCACACCGTATGCCAGTGCCGTAGTATTGGAAAATGACACATTTTATCCACCGATTCGTGAACAATCCACCACGCACGGCATTTTCGACGAAAACGGTGGCACACTTTGTGATGACGTTTGGAATGTGTCGATCGATATACCAAAGGGCGCCATTCCACCAGGCGTTAAACAAGAAATCTATTTCACAGTCACTGATCCACGAATGAGCCAATCTGTCGGTGGACCTCCGCTTGACATGGAAAATGGTTGGTGTTTACATTCAATTACGTAGTTTCCTATTTTAACTTCTTTTTTTTTATCTTATTTGATGACCTTTGTTGTTTGTTTTTGTTCGTAAAAACTGTTTTTGATTTTTGCCTGCTTTCTGTTTGTGTACAAATGCTATGTTTGCACATATGTCACGTGAAAAAATTATTCACAATATTGGAAAATGCACTTCTAGCCAAAGAGCCATCCACGAATTTCACCATTCATCGTTGTACAAATTTTCGATTGTTATTTTGATGGCTTGCGTCATTTGTCTTTTTATATAACCTTTTCAGTTGTGCTTGGGTGTGATTTTGATTATAATTGAGTGTTTGAAAGTGATTGGTAGTTTTATTGTTGGTTTTTATTTCATTTTTGCATGCCTCTATGGATCGGAATTTTCTTGGAGCTTGGTTTATTATTATTTTTCTTTCAACTGTTTGCATGTCATTTTATTTTTTGAAATTTATAAGTAATGGGCATTTTTCGCGTTTATTCCTTTTTTTTACATACGTATACTTTTCTACAGAGTGAAAAACACACTTATCTATACTTGATGCTTGTGTTCACAAATATTATTATGTATGCGCCTTATTCTCGTACTTTTAATAAGATATTCAATTTAAACAGTAGTTTGATGATTTCACACTTATTAATGTTTTTAATCGAAAAATGCCAAATTTTCCATCTTATTTTTAGTATGTGCAACGAAATTAATTTACACAAATAGCTGCACTATATTGTCAATGTTTTGAACATGATGAAAAGAGCAAATTTTAGACTAATATCTGTTTTTTTTCCTTTCAACGAATCAAGGTGAGACAATGCTTTCGCCGTTAGTCATGTGTGGACCTCAGGCTCTAGAATTCCTCGTACCAGTCACATTGAATATACCACATTATGCAAGCAAAACAGCATCGCTTGGTCTTTCACTTAAAGCAACGGACAGCGAAAAAAATTTACAAACCAATTGGGACAACATTGAATTGCCAAGCAATACAGCCGCACATACTGTATCCGTAAAAGTCGACCACTTTTAACCACTTCAACATACTATTGTGTTTATATATCAAACATTTAATTCAAATTTTGATTAATTTCCACAATTTACATATTTATCAAAAATGTTCGCGGAAATTTACATAATCGATTTTCCTATGTATTTTGTTTTCATCCATTTACTATATATTGTAATTACACAGAGAGTTTTTTTTCTCGTAAGATTATAAGCAAACGAATTCGAACAAACACATCTATCCAATGTATCATTTAAATTTTTTTCCGTCTTTCAAACTGTGTATTATTGTTTAAGTTTTAGCGCATATTTGGAAAAGTATTAGACGATAAATGGCTAAAGAATATTTAACTGAGAAGCGAACAAAAAATATATCGAAATGTTGATATATATAGGAGTATACGAAGAAAAGGAAATATTAATCGAAATAACTAAAATGTCAGCATTGTATGTATCCTCGAATTGTTTTAATCAATATTCCATATTAGGAATAAGTGTGCCCAAGAATATACTATCTAATAAAAAAAACATGAAATTTCATTCACAAAATACGTGCAATTACACTGTAGTAACAAAAAAATGAACGAAGATTTCCAATATTCGAAATATATATTATCAAAACGAAATATGTGGTTCAACTACATTTGTCCCCTACTAAAATCTGAAATTCATGTGTAAAATCGTTGATTTCAAAAGCTGTAAATGTTACCATAAATATATTGCCGGAATACCAAAAGGCAGCCAATGACATCTCTAAACCAACTTATTGAATCATCGAATATTTCGAGTAACTTTTACCAATCGTGTGTGGCTTAAGTTGAATATTATCAACTTAACGGCGACACTAGCAGCTTATCTGAAAACACATCGTAGAAGAGAGTACAAAAATCATAGTTATTTGGCAAATGCATCGAGTAACCATTCCGAAACATCAATACGTTTTGGCTAACGCGTAGTAACGGCTCACAGAGAAGCTGTTAGCGTCGCCGTAAAGTTGATTTTATTCAACTCAAGCCATACACGTTTGAAAAAAGTTGCCAAAAATACAATGATTCAATGAGTTGGAATTGAGATGGCATTGACTGCTATGTGTCAAATGACTTACATTTGAAATGTATTGTGGCGCTTTCCCTATGAATGTTACTACAGTGTTATTGTTAGTTGGAATTCAGATTTAGGAGGAAAATGATAAAGTCTTGAAATGTGTATATATCCAGTATACGCATGGATATGATGGTCTTCAACATTTTAAGGTAAGTTCCTCTTCGAATTTTAGTATTATTCGGAGAATTAATTTCGAACGATTCAAAGTATTTTTCAATGTAACTTTAAGAGCCACTTGCCTATCGACTAAAATACCTTGAATATATTTTAGTACATGAAATGAGGTGGCCACAATCTTTAATGCATACTCAATCACTTGAAATCTATTGGTATAATAAAAAGAATTACATTCGTAATCCCGTACTTTTCCGTATTGTCCGTACTTTTTTCCATATTTTGGAAACAAAAGGCATACTCCTAGTGAAAAATCGGTCATTTTTGACGAAATTTTGACAATTTCTTTTCATACAGGTACCTATAAGTTGATTCTGATTGGCCTCAAATTGTCTGAGATAAAATTTCTTGACAAAAAATAAGATTCTGATAGTTTGAAGTCAATCCGAATAAATTAAGAGGTACCTCCAATACAAAAAAAAAATTCGAGGAAAATTCGACAAAAATTGTGGACGTAGATACGTTCATAGATTTTAAGTAAAAATTCATCTTTATTGACGGTAAAGTTGCGTCAAATATGGCTTGTTCAACGCGTAACTTGATCATCTATTGATTAGAAAAATAATATTTGCGGAAACTCGACAGAGACTCTTCGTCAATGCTCGATCGCGCATTGATGTTATTGCATATGACGTTACCAACGTTAAAAATGCCATTATCGGAGCTGACAAGAGCTTGTTCTGTGTGCGCTATATTCAAAAGCCGACGAACGTATTCAGAATATTCATTGCGGACGAATATACAAGAATTCAAAGGTAAACAATTTCTGACGAGGTGAAGCAATTGGTGATACAACGCCTACAACCTTTGACAACAATGACGGTTTTAGTGTTTGTAGCTATTGATTGCCACTTTTTACGGAGCTCAGCTCATCTTCGACTTTTTTCATTGCATTTTTCAACAAACTGCAATTTTTACATTGAACAGCATCCGCAGTATTGCTCTAGCTTCGACATGATATATAAAATATCATTTATTAATTGTTATACCGAGTAAAATCAATAAGGTGTTTCTCTTTTCACGATATAGCAATGTAATCATACAAACAACAACATCAATCTTGGCCAATAACCACAAAAGCTGTCACAGTATTTTATCCGGTAATTCTTTGCTTGTATATCTCTTTTGTTTTGTTTCCAACAAAATAATATAATATAAATATTCCATTCGTTGATTAAATATTATTCGTTGTTACCAAACAATCAAATATTCAAGAAGAAAAATAGATTCAGAACAGTTGTTTTGTGAATTATCAAATGATTTAATAAAGAACAACAAGAAACCGCTGGCATTTTTATCAACAGATATTTTTTTTGAAACAGGCGAAAAAATCTGGCTTCGATGCTGCATAAGGTAATGTATATATTTACAGAAAAAAATCAAGAGAGTGAATTGAAACAAAAGTCCAAACATGTAAATGAGACGCTGAAAAATTCAATTGATTGATTCATCATATTAGTATTGACCGATGGTACTGACTTTGTTCTCTCCACTCTTTCAACTGGACAATCGAATTGAATGCGAATTTTCATCTCACTTTGAGTAAGTGTGTGTCGTTGCATAGTGTGCGTGTCGGCTTGTTTCACTAACGCTATCAGCACGCCGTGATGTACGTTTGTCATTACACCGACGGGTAAATCATTTTCATGTGTATTGGAACCGACGCAAATCACTTGATTTGATGTTGCGACTATTGTAAGTGTGCAATTTTTTTGGAGCCGACGTGCAGAAGCGTCGCTCTTTTCGTCACGTTCCATATTCTGCTTTTGATCACATCGCACAGCATACGAGCATTGAGTGCTGGATTGAACCAGAAACATTTGCTTGAAACGACAGTAGGTTTTTGTGATTATTTTAGTTGACTAGAATCATTGAAATAAAACATTTTTTTTTTAAATTCATCCGTGGGCATTGTGTTAGTCGCAGAAAAAATTCCGAGTAATTTCGAATAGTAGTTTCGTAGCCATTGCGTTTCCAAAGAAAAAACGCATATTTCGAATAGAATATCGAATCATTCGCTAGTATGCCATTATTTTTTAGCGAAAAAAAAAATTCAATCGAAATTTCCCATTCATGCTTAGTCGTTCGGAGATGACATTACATTTTAAGCGCGGTTTTGTCCAGACGCTATCATACTTCGTTTTGAAACCAAGAGAAATTCTCCGTTACCTCTTTTCATAATCTGGAATTTAGCGCCAATCCAGTTTTGAATAGTGGTTTTTGATAGAATTCAAATCCGAATGTTGCAAAAATTCACAAACAGATTGCGTTTTGCATCCAATTTCAATATGACACTAAACTAACAGCATTTCCATTTAATTTTCGTTCCAGAAAGGTCCAAAGAAAATTTCGGTCCAGGAAAATGGCACGCACCGCAAAGAAGGCCGATAAAAAAGAAGCGAAGGCTGAGAAAAGCATTGTCAAACAGTCGAAAAAGTCCAAGAAGTCCAAAGAATCGAAACCAGATGCGAAGAAGCCAAAGAAAAGGACTCAAAGCTATGGTCCATTCTTGTACAGAGTGTTGAAGCAAGTGCATGAAAGTACGGACATTAGCAATGAGGCAATGGACATTTTGAACGACTTCATGAACGATATTTTTGAACGGATTGCAAATGAGGCATCGGTTCTAACGCATCGCAACAAAAGCAAAACGTTAGGCTCACGCGATATCATGACGGCCGTTAAGCTTCTGTTCGCCGGTGAATTGGCCCGCCACGCATTGGCTGAAGCAAACCAGGCACTTGCCAGATACAAACAAAGCTACGGTGCAGTTGACAAGAAAACGAAGGGAAAAAAAGTGAAAAACAATGAAGAAAACGACGAAGAAGATGATGAAGAAGAAAATGAAGAAAACGACGAAGAAGATGATGAAAGTGAAGACGAATGAATAGGAGGAAATGTTTGAATAAAGAATTGATGATTTTATAGGAATTGTATCAATTTTATGAAAATTAGCTATCGCGTTGATCGTATTTGTAGAAAAATGTGTAAATTATTCCGTTGCTTTAATTCCGAAAAAATATTTTTATAAAAATGAGTACAAAAGAAGAAAAAAGAAAAAAATAAATAAATAGACAAATTCATCGTTGTCTTTGCTTTCGGCTTGAATTCATTTTTCAAAACTTAGCGCCAAATTCATCAGATAATTGTCGATTATAGAGGTTATGTTATTGACATGAACACAACAGGTGACAGCACACAAGAGTGTGTTTGTTTTTCATTTCCAAACCAAAGTTCATGTGAACGGATCGAATTGCATGAGAATAAGCTGAAAATGGGTACACCAATAAAATTTTATTACGATTTTCTTTCGCAACCATCAAGAGCGCTGTATATATTCCTGAAACTGACGAAGATCCCTTTCGAAGAAAACCCGATTGCTTTGAGAAAAGGTAAAACTGTCACACAGACTAAATCTCTGATTAGATCAACTCATCTTTCCATTTGAATTTTAAGGTGTACACATGACTGATGAGTTTCGAGACAAAGTGAATCGTTTCAAGAAAGTGCCGGCAATTGTTGACAATGGATTTCAGTTGTCGGAGAGTGTAGCCATCTTCCGCTATTTGGCCAGTCGGAACAAAATCGACGACCAATGGTATCCAAAAAATGACCAAGTGCGTGCCCGTATCGATGAATATTTGGAATGGCAACATTATCACACACGTCAAACGTGCGCACAATATTTCATACTGAGCTACATGAAACCACGTACAGTCGGGCCCTCTGCTGGAGATGCACAAATTGTTGCATCGGCCGAGACTCAGATGACTCAAACATTGGATATGATTGAGAATTTATGGCTCCGACCGGGTTGCTTCATTTCCGGCACAAATCAACTATCATTTGCCGACATTCTGGCCGCTTGTGAAATCGAACAACCAAGTAAGATTGAAATCGCCGTGAAAACGGAATGGAATCAAGTGTCGGTTTATAATTAAGCTTTTTTTTCTCTATTTTCTGTGCAGCTATTACAGGCTATGATCCAACGGAGAATCGCCCGAATTTGGGTGAATGGATAAAGCTGGTGAAAGAGCTAACCAATCCAGTCTATGATGAGGCACATGAAATTTTGTATCGGCTTAGAGAACAAGAACGGGCAAAACTTTAGGTGCAATCGTCAAATCATAGACAAAATGAGAATTCATGAATGTGGAATTTTGGGTACAAATATTATGATGTCAAGAGTTACATAGTGTTCAATAAAAACTAGGTTGCATGAGTTTAGGTAATTGATTCTCGGACGTTTTTCTTTCGTTATTTACGAAAAAAATTGATTTCAATTCAGCTAGTGCTATATAAAATAAATATTTTGTCAAATGTCAAAATACCCGCCAAATGCTCGTGTGACAATTTACTGTATGATTGACTTAGATTAGAAAAAGTTCCTTTCAATTTTGTTAGTAGAATCATCCTGAATTAGTCGATAGACTTAAAATAATCATTTTCCATGAAAAAAAAAATTCAAATTCAATCATGTTAGTCGGTTGCAATTGTTGTCACAAAAAAGTCGCTGAATTTTAGTCGTTTCATTTGTACATGAGCTCATGTCATCTGTCAAAATAGCTGAATATACCGGAATGCATAGGGAGGTATGAATTGAGTGTGTATGTATAAGCCGCATACCGTTTGCTCTGTTATCGCATGAAAAAATCACAAATAAAATTTTAATTTAACGGAAATTCTTCTGACCTTCTTCTGGCCTAAGATGAAATATTCCCACTTGAAATTGGTCGAAAATTTCGGTTGAACATTTCACTCCTCCCGCTCTGACTATTTTTTGGAGCGAAACCAACACACGCACACACATGCATGCCTTTTGTGTCATCCACACAGGACCAATACAAAGCATTGTGTATCGCCGAAGTATTTTCAAACCTCGTGAAACTCAGTATTGTTTGAATCGGCGTTGAAAAAAAAGTAATTTACACACAAAAGACAATTATTGGAAAAATTGACAAAATACTGAAGTGTTGTATTAAACAAAATTATGAAATATACGATTGAGCAACTGAGTTATGTTGTGCCTGCGATTTCGATTGGATTTCTTTTCATTATAACCTCAATAAATGTTTATTTCAAAATAAGGTAAAATTCTTCTCAATGAAAATGTCCATTTTGTATTATTTTTAATAGAAAAAAAACCTTTGGTTTAGTTTAGCAAAGAAATAGTGTTGTGTAGTTTGAAATAGCATACTTTTTATAAAAATTCGGTGTATTTTAACAGGCGACGATTTCCAGCTACAGTAAATTGTTGGTTCTGCAATGAGAATAGCAAAGTGCCCTACGATGACTTAAACAAATGGACGTGTCCGAAATGTGAGCAATACAATGGTTTCTCTGAGGTTTGTTACACATTCTAATCTAGTACACAGTCAACAATTGCGCCGACTTTTGTTCAAAATTCAAATTTTTCCCACATCGTTTTGCTCTTTGAAGGACGGTGACTACAACTGTGATATTCCAGCGCAACGAAGTGTAAAACTGAACAAATGGAAGACGTCAAGTTTTTCATCGATGAACGGATCAATTAGCGGTCGATTAACGCCAATGAATGGGCTGTGTGAACCATGCAATCGAAATCAAGAGCTAAAAGTGCAGCAACTGGCCAGTTTCGAGCCGGAGAATGAGGCCTATTTCGACGAGGAAATCGAAGAGTATCGGTAAGATTTCGACTGCATTCGAATTGATAGGCAGTGTCAAACTAATCAAAAACGTCTCTAAACCATCAACAGAGTCAAATTGGAGCAGGCGTATCGTTTGTGCCCACGCTGTGAACGTCACTTGAAGCGCTCACTGAACAAAGTGAAAACGAATATTCTGGGTTCTAAACTAAGACAAATCGGTACCAAAGGGTTGCAGGCATTCAACTTGAGTTTGAATCAAAAAGCCAATAAAGTCATTGTATATAGAAAGCAATTAACATTTGCACGGATCTCACTTGGCGCTCTGATTGTCATCTCATTGCTGCAATTGTTCACCACAACTAATCAAATAAACATCACCAAGCCAAAGCTTGATTCCGTTTTTAACGCTGCCACAACTACCTCAATTCTAACCGTTTTTTCATACATTTCGGCCGTAAAAATCTTGATTTTGCAATCGATTCAATACATACTTGCTTTGCCATACATATCACTGGCGGTAACATGCGTACAAATGCTCGTGAAGTACGTGTATACTTACGTCAATGGTGACATTTGGAAGCTAATCAAAACAGAATTCTTGGAATTGGCCGACTCAAGTGTGAGCGGAGATGAGTTAAATCCCGAATTTTCAACACTCACAACGAACGTTTCGGGTTGCTTCCTTTCAATATTTTTGCTGTTTTTATTCGGATTGGGTTGGGGCCCTGTTTTGTCACTGTTACTGTGGAGTTTTAGCATGGTCTTACCAACCATCACAGTTGACGAAACGGATTTGGGACAAGCTCTTGTTTTGGATTTTGTTCAGGTATTTCAAATTTTGCGGATTTTATTAAACCAATTTTAGTTCTTCATCATCATTGAGATAAATATTCATGAATTATTTGATTCATTTGCAGCTAATTTTGGTGTGGTCATCAGTGCTGTTATCGTTGGTTAATTGCTTCACACTGCCAACTAGGCCGATTCAATCGAACACTGACAAAAACTCTAGTTTCCATCGAATTGACTCCGAGATGAACTCAGACGTTTCGGATGACAGCGAAGCAGAGAGTGAGTTAAATTCATCGTTGCGTTCGAATATGTCATCGGCGAGTAAGCGTTCACTGTGGAACGAGACAAGAGTACTCAATTCCACCATTGCATCCAAAGCACCATCACATTACTCAACGAATTCGATGCGTCAGCGATCGTATGGCATTTCATCACAGTCAATCGCTTCAACAAAACCCGCATCGCCTGAAATGAATACATCATTTGGTTCGGAACGTTTCTACAAAGGAAGCCAATTTGATTTGACTAGAGACAAATTCAACGGATCGCAAAGATCATTAATGGCTGCACAATCACAATCGGACATATTCGGCAGGCAACAATGCACCAGTGCCATTTCATTCCATGCGTTGAACAAAACATTTACCAACGTCGACCCAAGCGTGAGATCATCATCGCGTAACTCATTTTACGACATACCGAATGACTTTGAAAGTGGCATAACACAGTTAAGCATCAGTGGTGCGAAGCATTCACAAGCAAAGAACCATTCTCGAGTATTTGGTTCAACGGATTTGTTGAGCGATGCGTTGCGCCATCGTAAATCAGTACTATCACCATCTCGGTTGAGCTTAAACGAAGCCCATCATCCGGTCAATCAATCATCTTGGCTCGCTGGCGGTTATTGGAATAGCACATCGCCTCAGAAAAAATCCACCGCACCGCCACCATCTAGTTTATATGGATTCGATACATGCACGATGCCAAAGGAAGCTTTTCCCGCAATTTCCAGAGCCTCGTCAAAGAGTTCAGGGTTTGAGTCACGTGAGAATTCATTGTGTGACGACACAGAAGTTGAGCGAACATTTTTGTTTCCCGAACCAACATCGCTGGCAACCAAAGCCAACAATGGTCTTATCAAACCAAAACCACACAAACCGATGAGCCTTGTCAACCGATTCAGCGGAGACCATTCACGACAATCAGCATCGTGCATACCAGCACCGACTCCAGATGTGTTCACCAATAATTCCATCGGAGAAATAGAAAATTCATTGCCCAACTTCTCCATGCTGTCACGTTCATTTGGTCGATTTACATTGCAACAGCCGGCACAGCAGCAGCCATTGCCGCAACCATCACATTTTCAACACCATAACAACGTTTTAAAGTCAGATCAATCGATCACATCAACTTTAAATCAATTTGCTAGACATAACAGAGACTTGCCAATGCGAACATTTCAACGTGGTAGTTTGATAAAATTACACGATCAAATGTCAATGGACCACTAACACAATCGACTTCAATCGATTTAAGATCGTGATTTTTTTTTTATTCAACCAATTTACCGAGAATGAAAATGTTCAATTGTTCATGCAACTATGCGTACTGCCGAATACTGTTCTTAGCATTTAAGTTATTTACACTCACATTAGGTTTTTAACGGATTTTTTTCTCTCTCCTTAACCAATTGTGTATATTTGAACTAATTTCTGTTCTGCAAATTAAGAAATGTAAATAAAATTGTTTGGATTTTGAAACTTTTTGATACAATAGACGACCGATTGGTTTGAATTGTGTTCCAAAAAAGCGCTCCTCTTGCAAACGCCAAAGAAAAGGAAAAAGAATCATGAAGAAAACAGTGTTGAAACGGGCCGTATACGTATATGAGTCGTATTCATTTTATAGGACGAATAAGGTAAGTGATGACAATTGCTTATCGATAATCGATTCAAGCACTTTCTTACGTTGTAGAAGGTTAATGACTCACATTTTTGCTATCACAATTTAGGATGAACTGAAACCGGAAGTCGGAATTTAATTTCAATTTTCTATTCATATGCATATTATCGCCCCTTCAAATACATACATGATAGCTGCCATTCATCATGTGAAAGGGAATCGCATAGAGAAAATAGTTTGAATGCTTCTTTTCGTGTACACTGTCGGGGTTGTGGTTTGTATTTCTGTTTTGGTCGCATATTAATGATAACATTCGTGATTTATACTAATACTAAGATGAAAGAACGAGGCGTAAATTCTTGCAGCTTTTTATACCATTGTGCTTTCAAGCAGTAGTGCAGAAGGTACGTACTCAAATACACTGTACTCCAGTACTATTGATTGGTAAATAATCATGGTGGCTCCATATTATTGCAAAAAGCACCAATGGTATAACGCCTTCACACGTTTCTTATGTGACATTCCTGTAGAGATCAAAGTAGTCATTGATCGTAGTAAACATTGAAATTGTTAAAAGTATAAAAGGAAAGGTATTTAAAAAATATATTCTGTACATTCAGTTTACTCACTTACTTCTTACAATTCAAACACATTCCAAAAATGGAACGATCGAATAAGATAGAGTCCTACAATTCCATATGGTGATACTGGTTCCATAGAATTGATAAAGGAAAATATAACATTATCTCAAGACGTCATAAGTTCGTTATCGAAGAGTTTCATTGCCGGTTTTTGTTATTGCTCAGAAAAACCTATTATTCCACACAATATTCAATTTGCAGCGTAGTTTTTTGTACATTTGGTGCTTTGCAACAGAAAGATCACAGATATAGATCATATAAAATGCAATACGGATGGACAAACATATGATTGAATAGAAAAATATTGCGCCTACACCAACCATTTCATTGATAAATTCAAATTCATATCGCGTCTTACCAAAGTCCAAAATGAATGTATTCCACGGAGACGAGATCCATATGAATGGAATAAAAAAGTGCATGGCTTGTATGAATTATCACACAAAACATGAACCATTCATATCAAATTGATGTATGACGCAAATTACGTTTCCGGTGAGTCACAGGTTTCGGGTGGCTATATATAATGAAAAGAGCGATTGGGAATATTAAACACTTCTTTCTGCCCTGAACTGAGTAAAATGTGCACGTATATGAAAGTGATTCTTTTGTTGTTGTCGTTGACAAGTTTTGCGTGTGGCCGCGAAATTCCAACCGACGGTATTTGCTATGAATTTGAGAAGTAATTTAAATTTTAATAAATAAAGTATTCAATTTTTGTTTTTATATAAATCTAAAATTAATTTGAAGGATGGATTCGATAACTTTACCAAGGCAAAGATGTTGCCATGGCTTTCAATTTGTAAATGGCAAATGTGTAAAAATCGACAGTAATCCGATATGTCAATGTCCACCCGGCCATCAATCAGATTTGGACTCGTTATATTGCAATTGTGAACCGATTTGTGACACAATCTGTGAAAATGGAAGATGCATAGCATCGAACCAGTGCGAATGTAATGAAGGCTATGCAGTGGACAAGGATTATGGTGGTGAATGTAGACCAATTTGTATGCCAAGTTGTGTAAAGGGAGGATGTGCAGCCCCAAACAAATGCATATGCTTTGATGGTTACAAACTTAAGCTTGGTTCGCAACTTGTGTGTATTCCAGAGCATCTGCCCGATGCATGTGATGATGGATACATTTATGCCGATGGCATATGCAAGCCGGTTTGTGCTCCAAACTGTGTAAATGGAAAATGTACGGCTCCCAATCAGTGTGCATGCAATGAAGGTTACAAATTTAGCCGTGAGTCCAAACAAAGATGCATTTCAGTTGGTCCGATCGAATGTGAATCGGGTCAACAGCTTGTAAACGGCGAGTGTACGTCAGTTTGTTACCCACCTTGTAAAAATGGAAAGTGTTTTAAAAACAATCAATGCATTTGCAATGAAGGATACAGATCAATGTATGGAATGGATCGATGTGTTCTAGACAATGATCCTATTTGTGAACCGGATTGTGTGCGTGGCAAATGCATTGGACGAAACATATGCCAATGTGATAATGGCTATACGTTGCATCCATATCTGAATATTTGCGTACCTTCTTGTACTCTTACTGACTATTGTGAGAACGGTACATGCGTTCCTCCAGGGGTGTGCACATGCAATGAAGGATTTCAATTCAGCGATATGAATCCAAACACTTGTGAGCCAACTCAAACAAATTATCCACAGTGAGTATGGTTGGACAAATATTTAAAGATAGAGCTTTTGATTCACAAATAACTAACAATCAACTTAATATTCAACTTACAGGTCAAATTGGTCGAAGGTATATGTTAAATCTTTATTGCATAACCGAACTGTTAGAGTTTCTTTTCAAACGTGGAAACACTAGTGAAATTCAACAGATATTTTGCATTAAGAGCAATTGATATAAAATAAAGATTCATGTCATATCAATATGAAAATATAAACAAGAAGATTGCCAAAATTTTGGTCATAATTTTTCAGGTGATAAAATGGATCGCCTCTAAGCTACCATGAATATTTCGATTACATCCTTTTGGCCCAGATTTTAATTACTAAAAATTTATTTAGAAACAAATTAATTTTACAAAATGATGGAACCAGAAGAAAATAATAAAGTTGTTTCGTTTTTTTTATACTTACTGATTTATTATACTGACTTATCTGACTTATACTTTTGCGTCATCGTTTTTATAGTCGGATGTAGTACTTCCTGTAGATAAAATAATGTTTGGATGAAACTGTAAGTAAGGATAGTAGATGTTTGTTCAGTTGCTTTTTTTGTAATGTTGGAGAGAGATAAAAAAATCGGACTAAAGGAAAAGACCTCTTCGAAATAAAAAAAAACTCCACTCGTCTATAACATCCAAGTAGACTCTCTCAACAAAATCTCCAGGGAAAAAAATCTCACAAAGGGAATATGAGTAACAACATCGACATTTTTACAGAGTTTTTCTAGTTATTTTTTATCGATTTTTTTGAATGATGAACATATCAATTGATACTCGATTTTTGTCATGTATTAATTGACATGGACAAACAGCCTCTGATGAAAATCGACCTTACGGCTGTAGCCTGAAAATTTGAACCGAAAGATTTGATTTAACTAAGATTGATCCAAATCAAATGAAAAAACAACTCTCATATATATAAATTTGATTGAAACAATTTATCGATTAATCAGTTCCTCTGTAGTATTTATCTTCATTCTAATCAGCAGATTAAAAAATCAATGGTCAAACTTGAGCAATCAATTTTTTTTTGTATCAAATTGAACTTATCTTTAGAATATTAAAAAGAATATTTATTAATCGCTTGCATATTTATTTCCTTTGAACATGCAAATATTCAATTATTTCATCTTAAAAATTATAAGTATTCAACAATTTTATCTTGATCATTTATTCCTTTTATCATTTAGTCATCGATTGATTTGCTCAGTGTGGTCTTTGTCTAATCTATATAATTGGTTCTATGTTCGGCCATTCATGTGCTATTTTGCAAGTTTTATTTTCGGCTTTTTAGCACATTCTACTGCTCTATTTATATAATGAATGCTAATTTTTCTAGACAAAACCAGTGTGTGAATATGAAAAGTGTTTCAATAATAATCTAATAAAATGTTTTCACATTCAGAAGGATTCGGGCGAATCATAGGGCACAACATGTACAATCGTGGACTTCTTGCGATGATAGATAAATTCCAAGATAAAAATGATGGTTGCAGCAAATAATCCTACACTCCACAAAAAGAACGCTCCACTAACGTGATCCAAGCTCAAGCTGATCAATCCTGTCTTTTCACGATGTCTCGATACGGAGATACCCAATTGAATCTTTGAATTTGCATGATTTGCCACCGACTAAAAAAATTTTCTCATTTATTTAAGACTTCTTCCAAAATGAAAGGTCAATTCTGTGCTAATTACCTGCAATTCCCAATATTTTTGGATGCCACTTTCGGCCACGTGCAACACAAGCAAATCATAAACCGATTTCATTGGCCACGTTTTATAAAACATTGAAACACAGTATTCAAAGTACAAATCATTGTACATCAACTGCAAATAGTTCAAAGCCTCTTCGTTGATGTATTCGCCAGCAGCATAATGCCCTTTACAACACAGTACAAAATTAATTGAATAAATGCGGGAAAATAAGGTGCACACGACTTACCATAGGGCAAACGTTCTACGCTATAACAAAAATCTCTCGTCGTTCGGCGAGCAGCTAAGGCTTCAAATGGAATCGCTTGAAATTTGCTTACCAATTTTTTCAGGTCGGGCTATTTGGACAATACGCAAAAAAATATAGGGATTTAATACCCACTTCAACAATACCTGAAATTAACACTGTAAACCTGTGTTGCATCAAGGATAGAGAAAATCCAGGCATCATGTGTTGCACCCCTTTATTTAAAAAAACTTGAATATTTTTGCCAATCTTTTATTCTCTTGAAAAGTATATCCCACTATTTACCATTCCAGATTCCGTTCAGCCAATTGATGTGGCGTATCGATTGGTGCTTCAAATCTTTAAATCGTTGAAAAATCGTTATTATTGTTATAGAAAGTCAGAAGCTGAGTTAATATGTACCGAGGGACCGTCATAATGCTTGAAAGACCGCCACCGTATGCATTTGCAACCAACAGACTTGTTAGCAGGGCTAATGTGCCAATGATCATTTCAGGTAAATGCCTAGTACTATCAATGAAAATGCACATTTTAATCCGTCTGGTGTTTGATAATAATAAAATTGATGAAGAAACTAGATACCTATATTTGGTAGGTTGCAGCAAAAATGTGGCCCATATTTGAAGGCAAGTTGATACAATGTCGTCTTCACGAATAGATTTTGCACTTTTCATTGCAATCCGAATCAAAACCATTGCAACGAAAATGCCCACAAAGCTTATAAGCTCAGCCGTCCACATTGTCGCCGTGAAGGGTTCCCATGGCAATAGCCAACCAGAAAGAAGCCTGAAATAATAAAAAATGATGAACTTTTGATTTTAATCACCATTTGAATCGGTCCAACCGTGGTTTTGGACAAATGCAAGTAATCCCACTTCGTGTCATCGCAGCGGAAAAATCCAAAAATTGAAACTCATGAAGCCTACAATGATGAATTTCATGTTCAACGATTTTCAGCGAAATAAAAATATCGATAAATTCTTTCAATTACCAAGAATAAAGCGCAGAAAAACCTATATCGGCACGTTGTTCAACCACAGCGCCCAATACACCATCTCCAGTCATATTATCCCATATATTACCCCATTCCCCATCTTCGTCTAAAAATTAGGCAAAATTCGATTCATTTCTTCATCAAAAAATAAGTGTCCGTTTCATATAAGAACCAAGTGAAACCGCCAAAGTGCAATTGTATAGCTCGCAAAATGTTATGGCCATAAGTGTTTCGGTTCCATCAATTAGTAACGTTTTATCCTCATCCGCATCAATAGCATTGGCATTGCCTTCGCCAGGTGGCTAAAAACAAGTTAAATAGGGACATCAAAGCTAAGTCTACGTCATCTAATTGTGAATGTGTTTCAGAGTTTTTCTTTTCAATTTCTTACGACTTCCTCCCAAAAGGCATACGGATTATAGTTGAATAAAGCGATACGAATTTGTCGACCTTGTAAATTGGGAAACTTTTCAGGAAATAGATATGCATTTTCAGAAAAATGTCCAGTGGTCGTATCAAATGTGTCCAAAAACCGTGGATCGGTGTTGTTATATCGTCCCACAAACTGGGATGTTATCAATTCAAACAATTCACCATTGATATTTAGTTGGTTTTGATTAATACTTTCGCGAGTTGACGGCGATATTATCAAAATATTCGGAATATCTACAGCAGAATAAAATGAGCGTAAATCAAATATTTTATCATCATTAAAATCGAAAGGCTTCTGTTAATCGTTTTCAAATGGTATAATTTCACCTTGAACTGTAGGATGATTCAAAATTCGATCAATATATCCTCGTGTTTTATCGATGGTTGTGGGCAAAGCAACAACGTGCATCAAATGATATCGATTTTTTGCGGTAAATCTCACATTTTCAAACGAGTTGATGAAGTCAATTGCTGTGTTCGGAGTTGTAATGAACGCCTTCAAAAGGGTTAATTACTTGATTATTTTAATCAACGAAAACGTACGCTTGAACTCATTTCGTATTCTCTATTACCTGACAATCATTATCAATGCCCATTCGTACTAAATCATCGATATTTGTTTGATTTTCACTGAACGCTTCATATTTCAACCACATCATTTGCGGATAATCATCGTCCGCGTGATTCCAATTCAAATTAATGCTGACAATTTCACTGACATCCAATGTGTTCCACACGACACAGATACAGTACAATTGAGCCAAATATGTCACAACTGAAATCAAAAAGAATGTAAACTAATCATTATTACACTTGTTAATCTGTATTCAGTCGCACCAACGTGTGTCAATAGTTGTTCAATTGATTCACTTTCATTCGAGATTATTGTTTTCATTTTTATTATTTTTCAATTTCTCGATTCTATACTTGCTACGTGATCAGGTTTACCGGTTTGAAGTCAACTGAAGGAAAAACGCCCGTGAGTGGCTTTAAATACGACAGCTTTGATGCTCTAACGATGATGTTTGTAATTGTAATCAATCACACTACTTCTTTTAGATGTTTACACGCATTTTCAAATGTAAATCCTTAATCCAATTGCCGAAGAAGGTAATTTGAATTATGATTTCATGTTCCATAATAGAAAACATTTTTGACTCCTTGCATTTCAACGGTATAATTTATTCAAATCATATATTGATCCATTTAAAATTTCTTCATATTCCTCTTGATCGTAAAAAAAAGCCATTTCATTAACCAATGAACTAATTCAAAGACATTGTTCTTCGTATTTACACAAATTGTGTTTAGACTTCGGTCAAAACACATTGCAAACATATTTAACTATAATCATTCCAACGTTTCCGTTTCATTTTTTGTTCTTCTATGCATGGTTGTTTGTTTTTTATATTTACTAAATTAATTTGATGTGCACTCGATTCTGAAAAGTATTGACTGATCCATGTGTTTTAAATTGCCATAATTTCTCCATGATAGTCATTAGTTGAATAGTTCCGTTTGAAAATTTCCTTTGACCTTCTGTTGAAGTTCATTCCAAACATTCTATTGGTCGAAGTAAAATTACACGAGAAAATAAACTAAATGATGGTTTCTTTAAACTACGTCAAACGCGGAATTTTAATAGTCGCTAGAAGCAACACACATGTTCAATGAGTTAATTAAGCATACTTTGGTCCTTTGATTGAAAAACCTTGGCTTTTACCTTGGTGCAAAAATTGTAATTTTGTTTGTTAATTGCTCATCGTGCCCAGAAAATAATGAACTTAGTGCCCAGTAGAGCAGTTAAGCTCAGAAGAAAAGCTACAAAACCAAGTGGAAATGGTTCAATGTTATCAGTTATCGTTTGCTCGTTCATTGTGATTGTTCCATGAACAAAAGCCTAATCCAAAATGGGTTCAAAAGATAAAAAATGGTCTTGGCCAAAAAAGGGTATTTCTAGTTTTGTCAAGGAAATCGACGATATGTCACCAAAGGCAAAAGCTTTGTTGGTTGTCAAAGCCTGTCGTTTGATGTGTGATTCGATTGGTGTTCGATTTCTGAGCGATTGTAGAGTGTTTTGGTTATCATATATGCCTGGTCTTATGGTGCTGTTATACTTGATCCTGGCCACTTATACCGTCATCTACTACACTTATCACAATGACTTTCTGCGTGGCATAAAAGCAACTTGTGTAGTTGGCGTTGCCGTTCCGGTAAGTAGATAAATTACGGATAAACACTAAGCAAATATGGAAAAATGCTGAACAATATAGCATAGTCACGAAAAGAATGATTTCATATTTCACATCGATTTAAAAGAAAAAAACAAATCAAACCAATTTTCAAGTCTAATAATTTTCTATACAGGAAGTTCTTTTGTACTTTGAAACCATAAACTCCAATCGATTCCGATACCGTAAGTAATATCTTACTCCATGGAATGAAAGAAACCTCAACCGTTTTGATTGATTGAAAATCTTGCCCCTGTACTTCGATACAAGTTCAAGTAAAATTTGATTATAACGTATTGCTAAATGAAGATGTGTACTAAGTGGTATGCTCTGTATTTTTTTATTTGTATCTATTTGCTGTCTTCAAATTATATCTGAGACATTAATATTCGAATATAAGAAGAAAAAAAAATTGTTAATCACAGTTACGGAATTTTTTTCTACATTTTAGGTAGCGTCATTTGTTTTGCCACCGATCATATCTATCCGGATTATAAGGACAGCAGCAAATTGAATCAATTGTGTGACAATTATGGAAGAAAATCGATAAAATTGGCTATCATTTTTATGAATTTTATTTGTCTTTCGACCGCACAGGCCATGATCGGGTCAATGCTAGAGTTCATGAAAACCGGCCATTTGGTCAGTTTTTTAGCCATTAAGCTGCCATTCATCGACGAAGACCTAGTATGGGGCTTTCATTTGAACTTGATGATTCAAACGACAATTACGACATTCGGAACGATTGGAGGGCTTTCCATCGAAACGACGTCATGCGTGATTAATAACACAATCATGTTATGCGCAGACATTATTAATTTGGATTGTTCGGAACTCACGAACCAATTGGAAAACGGTGGAGTGTCGAAAGTAAAGATGTTAACCAAATTACGCAATATTTTCATGAAATATGAAGACTTGGATCAGTACTTAGTAGATATGACGGATTTGAATTATTGGCGAATGTTTTCAGCCCCCATATTGATCGTTTATTCGGTTTCTATATCAACCTTTTGCCAATATGCCCTTCGATTTCCCTGTGGTTACGGCTTTGCGATTTTAACCTATTCTCAACTGTTGATAATGTGCTACATGGGAAACAATATTTTTGACTCTCAATATCGTGTCGTGAATTCTTTAAGCTCTCTGCCATGGTATCTTTTGCCCGCTGACCGTCAAAAAGATATTGCATATATGTTGAATAGAGCCCAAAATGGTGCCGTACTTTAATTATTTTAATTACTGCATGATTAATATAAAGATTGATTTGTATATTCAAACCAGGTGCTGTACTCACTATTGGTCCATTGGATAGTACATTGAATTATGAAACGGCAACAAATGTAAATGAAAACCTTTAATCGAATTCAAAGTTCACATTCTTTTCTTTATTTTCCAGCTAACATCAACAATCTATCGAATTTTGATGCTTTGCATGAAGTTCATTGAAGGATAATATGGCTGACTCAGTAGAATGAAAGAAATCCCAACCGTTTTGAGTGATTAAAAATCTTGTTTTATTTCTTTACTCCTGCATTTCCATACAAGTTCAAGTAAAATTTGATAATGTATCGTTAAATAAAAGTGTGCGATAATTGGCTTGTCCTGCAAAGTTTTTTTTTTTTGTTTGTTTTCAAATTACATCTAGAATATTAAGAGAAAGAAAAAAAAATTACGAAAAACCAGTGTTACAATTCTATCACAGCTAGGGAAATTTTTTTCTACATTTTAGGAAAACTTAATCTCGTTAACGTTAAACTACAAAAAGGAGTTAAATCAGAGTTGAATCTTGAATCTACACCGCTTAGATTTCCTTTTCTGAGTTTTGTGTGATGTTCCAGAGAAGAAACACTAAGAAAAACCATCGGGTAGAGACAGAGACAGAGAAAGAAACGAAAAACTTGAAGAGCTCCAAGTAGAATGGGTGGACACAAGGAAATCTACAATTTGTCTAATAAGAAGTTACTTTTTTTTTAGAAAAATAAATTAACGATTTTAGTTTAGTCAATGAATTTGGTAATCATTTAGTTGAGGTTGGTGGTTTGCATTAAAATTAAACCGAATTTACTTAAATACAATTTTGTCTTTTCAATTGATGTCATCATACACGTTCGTTGGTGCTTGTGTGCGGCACATGCAATCAATCTCGGTCGGCGATTTTAAACTTCTTTTTTTTCTCTTTAAATGCGACTTAATTTTTAATTAGTTGCATGATTAATATAAAGATTTATTTGTGTATTCAAACCACGACAACAATTTTGTGTATGGATTCGATTGTCGATGTGTGTATGTGTCTGTGCACGAATCGGTTAAATGGTTTGCTTTGATTCGGAGAGTTTGTGTTTTTGAGGTGTTTGTGCTGTGCTGAACAATTGTTTGTTCACGGTCAAAGGTTCATCAGTGATTTCGAACAATTGAACAATGCAGTTTAAAAGGATGACGGCGCTCCATAATTCATTCAGACACGTTTGGTGGGTCCGGTGTCGATGTTTGAACGCATTAGAAAGCAGGTGGAAGCGGTTGAGGACGGCGTTTGAACGGCGGAAGACGTCGATGGAGATCCAGTTGGGTTAATTGTCTCGTTTGGCATGAGCATTTGATGCGAATATGGTGATGACGATTGTTCGTGAAGCTTTTGTGCGGTTGACGTCATGCTTAGGTCATTAACTATCTCGTTTTTTATTACGATCGGAGATGAAACCAGCGACGAAGATGATGATGATGGAGATGATGCCAACACATCTTTCTGTTGCTGCTGTTGTTGTTGTTGTTGTTGTTGTTGTTGTTGTTGTTGTTGTTGTTG